>NC_090267.1:177518959-177833459 GCF_040414725.1 Anabrus simplex
GTCCAACCCTTCATAAGGGTGTAGTGGCATCATGCGACAATTCTTTTGGTGATCTGCCTCCAGGAGTCTCTGCTTTGGGCATGGTGACTTGCTTGCTGTAAGCTCATCCTGGTCAAGCTCTTGATCTGGCCCGTCCATCATAACGGTGCACGTCCTCTAGGTCTTCAGCCGTCGACTTTTCCCTCTATGGTAAGTATTTCCATTGCCTCATGTCTTCTGGCAATATGACCAATATATCTGAGTTGTGCTTGGTTGATAAGGGTCGACAGTCTTGTTCAGATGCCGAGCTGCTGCAGGATCTATTCATTAGTACGATGAGCTGTCCATGGTACTCCCAGTAATCTCCTATAGCACCACATTTCTAGAGCATAAATCCTGCGGCGATCCGCAATCTTCATCGTCCAAGTTTTTGCTGCATAGGTCGCGATAGGGAAGATCAGAGTTTGAATGAGGCTGAGCTTTTTCTTGGAAGTGATGGACATGTCCTTCCAGATGCGAGTAAGTTTTGCTGTTGGATTTCTCGCTTTCACAATGCGCTTACGGATCTCAGGTTCACAGTCTCCGGTATTTGTGACAATAGATCCCAGATACTCGAAGCGATTGAAACCTCATAATCAGCAATTCTTGTTATAGCAGGTCTGTGGTTATTAAAATGGTCTACAATCTTCACTTTGGTCTTTTTATTGTCGATTTCAAGACCATATTCTTTGCTTTGCTCGTCTAACCTCCGCATAATGATTTCTAGTTCACGATCATCTGTTGCAATTATCACAGTGTCATCTCATTGCGGAATGGACCTGGAAATGGGAAAGCACGGAAAACCATCTTCAGGACAGCCGATGGTTGGGTTTGAACCCAGCATCTCCTGAATGCAATCCTACAACCAATTTGCTCAGTGACCATGGAATATTTGACAAACAATATAGACACATTTGAAATTAGAACTAATTTCATTGTCTAAAGATAATCCTTAAGCGGAAAGCTACAGATAATACACACAAAATTTTAAAGTAATGAAGAAATCACATATTACACAACAGGAAGTTAATTACAAAATGATCGCTTCTCGGCCTCTTGGCTAAGATCAAAGTGTAGGAGGCCGTGAAGATCTTGTGTAGTTTTGCGCTGTGATCTTAGTGTGCTTTCTACGTGATCTTGGTGTTATTTCATAGTTTCCAGGGAGTATTTGTGTAGTTTTAAGTGTTCTTTATTGCGTTCAGTGTTATCTTGTGTGTGCGTGGTGGTTTTATTTATTTTTTAAGGGTGTAAATTGGTTAATTTTTCTTGCCCTAAGTCCGCCATATTGTTTGTTTACATTTAATTCCATAGATAACTTGCGTTGCTTGGGAACTTGCTTGCCCTAAGAACCCTTCATTTTGTTTTACTTTCAGATACCATGGAAACTATGAACTAGATGGTGCACTAAAGGAGTTGCTTAGTTACCTCGCAGCCGGACCATTAAGGCAGCCATTGCCTTGCCTGGTAGTGCACTCCACCCGCACGAGGTTGCCTGGTAATGGCCTTCCACTTTGATTTCTCAGCTACATGATGTTGTGGTCTGTTATGTATCGTTCCTTTTCGCTTTAATTCTTTATTTCTTTTATTTGATGAGTGATTTTCAGGATCGTGTTAATGATGCTGACCCAGATGATGACATTCTTCTTCCTGTGCGGCGCCGGGAGACTACTTTGATTGTCCGCCATCCACCTGCGGACTTTTATGACTGTACAGAGCTTAATTGCAGGTCCACGTTCAAGGCCAAGGACTGGACGGCTATACGGAGGTCGCTGGAGAGGCACCTGGAGCGGAACCACGGCATCCGTATCACTTCTACCGTTAATATTTGTTGCAAATGTAGTAGTGAGTTAGGCCTCTGTCCTACAAGTCATTCGTGTAGATTTTCTACTCCGCAGGCATTACGGCGTGCACGTGAAAGTGCTACCATCTTCGCGTATGCCTGCAAGGAGTGTGAGGAGACGTTCCCGACCACCGGGGGACTTCGGAACCATCTGCAGTGGCACCGGGACCAGCAGTTGCGCAGTCAGAACGACGTGGTCCTCCCTAAGCCGGCGACGAGAAAGACAAGGAGAACAAGAGGTGGTGGTGGTCTGGTACCAGATCGGGTTGACGATCCAGCTGTGCCCGCACCGGTGATGGCAGATCGGGTTGATGATCCTGCTGTGCCCGCACCGGTGGTTGCTGTACGGGTTGACGATCCAGCTGTGCCCGCACCGGTGATGGCGGATCGGGTTGATGATCCTGCTGTGCCCGCACCGGTGGTTCCTGTACGGGTTGATGATCCAGCTGAGCCCGCACCGAGGACAGAGGAACGGGTAGATGATCCAGCTGTGCCCGCACCGAGACAGGCTGTAGTCTCTGCTGTGCCTGCTACGGAACGGGCTGTAGTTCGAGCTGTGCCCGCACCAATCCCGAGCCCATCCAATCTTGTGGACATCGGGTCAGGCGACGTTCCTGTGGCTCAGCCTCCACAGAAGGGCTGTGTTGGTGACAGCCACCCGGTGCCGACAATGTCTGGGCTGGCCACGGCTCCCTCAGTTGACTCCATTATTGGTCACGATGATGATCTGATTTTAAATATTACTCCTGATATTGACTTTATGATCAGTAACTCAGATAATTCCATCCCCTCTGAGACTGATTCTATGATGAGGGAGTTGCATGGTACACCTCCCGAATCCCTGACTCTCCAATCTTCTTGTGCCACCGAGGAGAACGCCTTTCCTCGAGAGGGTTTTGACCCTTTGGTTGATATTGATGTTGTTCAAGATCCCGTCGGTGACGATCAGCCAGGCCAGGAAGATAACGCTTTTATTGATGTGGATGACAAGTCACCTCTCCATGTCCATGTTCCGGCATTAGATGTTATACTTCGGGAAGGAATCTCGCATACCAACTGGCAGAGATTCGAAGGGATTCTGTGTAAAGTCACCGAGGATGCTCAAAATATAGTTAAAATCCCTGTCCACCAAGGCGACTCATCTCAGAAGAAAAAAGACCCCGATGATCCGAAGTATATTCAATCTTTATACAGGAACAATAGGAGGAAAGCCGTGCGGCTTATCCTCGGAGATGACGGGCGGAGGTGTAACATTGATAATGAGACTGTAACTGATTACTTTAAGAAAACTGCAGAAAGGAAAACAAGCGACTTATCATATTTTAATTCTCGACCATCAGAGGACAACCCTTGCGTGAATACTTCTAGGATCACGCCTGCTGAAGTGCAAAGTCGCCTTCAAAGATGTGAAAATACAGCTCCGGGGGACGATCGTCTTACTTACAAGCATTGGAAGATGGTTGATCCTGCCTGTACACTGCTGGCACGTATCTTTAACATCTGCATGAAATATGAGAAGATCCCCAGTGACTGGAAGAAATCAGTTACAATCTTAATATACAAGAAAGGCGATCCGCAAGATATTTCCAACTGGCGTCCAATTGCCATCATGCGGACTATCTATAAACTATACTCAGGTGTACTAGCTAAAAGATTAACCACCTGGATGATCGATAATAAAATCTTAGCACCGGCACAAAAAGGTTTCATGCCTCACGATGGTGTTTTTGAGCATAACTTCACGCTCAGGACCAAATTTGACAAAGCAAGATGTGAGAAAGGCCAGTTTTTAGCTGCTTGGCTTGACTTCTCCAATGCCTTTGGCTCCGTGCCGCATGACGCGATCTTTGCGGCCCTTGATAGATATGGTGCTGGTGCTAAAGCAAAGAAGATCATTAAGGACATGTATACAGGCTCTTCTACCCGTATACAAACGGAAAATGGGGTAACGGACAGCATTTCCATCGAATGCGGTGTTAGGCAAGGTTGTCCAATGAGTGGACTTCTATTCAACCTTGTAATTGACCCCATAATTAGATCAATTCAGGGCGAGAACTCAGACCACCAGATTCTCGCCTATGCTGATGACATTGTTCTATTGTCTGATGACCCGACTAACCTTCAAAATAATATGAATGTCGTCGACAATCTGTCAAAGAAAATTAACATCAAGCTTAAGGCTTCGAAATCTTTCAGTCTTCATCTGTCTGGTGTAACCCCAGTTGGCACTAGGAACTCCATATTTAGAATTGGAAATGAAGAACTAAAGGCTTTAAAAGATGGAGAATTTGAGAAATTTCTGGGGAAGCCTGTTGGATTTCACATCTCTTCCAACACCAAGGAACTAGCTGATCTAATTTCTACTGCTCAGAAGATCCTGCACTCCAAGCTGGCTCCTTGGCAAAGGATCGATGCCTTGAAGGCTTTTTTCTACCCATCTCTTCAGTTTATCATGAGGAACGCCCAACACCATAAGGGTGAGTGGTCTAAACTGGATAACATCATTAAGGCTGAAGCTAAGAAGACTCTTTACCTTTCACAAGAAGCCAGTAATGACTACTTATATGGTCCACCTATTTCTGGTTGTGTTGGTTTGCCTGTCGCTGAGAGTGACTCTGATTTCCATCTGATTGACAATGCGTTCAAGCTCCTTACTTCTACTGATTTATGCACCGCTGAGCTTGCTTTAGAGGACCTGAAGACCTTGGTTCAGAAGAGGATTGGTAGACCAGCTGACCAAGAGGACATTGCGGCGTACCTTAATTGCCACAACGAGGGCGAGTTCAGACGGAACTCTAATCCATTACAATCTGTCTGGACTCAAGCTCGCAAGGCATCGGCTAGAAACCAGACATCTTGGAAAATGGAAGATTTTATGCCATCTATTACAATTAATGAGAAAACCTTGTACAGAAACGATCGTCATAAGGTGCTGAAGACTCTCAGAATAAACCTCCAGTCCAAGCACCTTAATAGACTGATCAATCTGCCCAACCAAGGAAAAGTTATTGATTGTGTTGCCGCTGATTCTTCAAGCTCACACTTCTTAAGAACCGGTCTGTATACCAGATTTGCAGATTGGAGATTCATTCATCGAGCCAGGCTAAATCTATTACCGCTCAATGGGAGTTGCCGTACAACACCTAATGGCAACAAGAGGTGTAGGAGATGCGGCTACGAGAATGAGACCCTCCCTCATGTAGCCAACCATTGCATGAGGTACTCTGCACTATACCAGCAGAGACATAATGCTGTAGTCGCGAGGGTCAAAAGGGCAGCTGCTACGAGGTTCAACATCTTTAGTGAAAACCAGGTCGTTCAGGACAATCTACGACCTGACCTGGTTATAGTAAAGAATGGTAAAGCTCTGATCTTGGATATTTCTATACCATTTGAGAACAGGAAGTCTGCCTTCGAAGATGCCCGACGGGCCAAAAGAGAAAAATACGCGACCTTGGCGACGGCTCTTCGATCACGTTTTACATCTGTTGAGGTGGACGCTATATTAGTTGGGTCATTGGGATCTTGGGACCCAGCTAATGATAAGGTGCTACGCTCCATCTGTAGCAAAACATATCTCAATCTGTTCAAGAAACTCTGCGTGCCGGACGTTATTAGCTTCACACGTGACATCTATGTGGAGCACATCACCGGTGTCCGACAGAGGTGACTAAGTACCCTGACTGGGGTTTTCCCACGGTTTCCCTCAGCCTCTCAAGGTGAATACCGGGGTAGTATGGTCACATGAGGCCGTGGTTGTGACAGTGTAGCAGAAAGAGACTGCTTACCCGATTTTGACAGACTACAGCAGTGTAGTGAGTTCGTAGTGCTTTCGTAATGAAGTGTAGTGTAGTGCTCATAATATGAAAGAACAGTTCTGGACATTTTTATGCCAGTTTTTATATTATGAAACTGTAGTATTTTTATTATTTTATATTGTAATTTCCTTTAAACATTTGTAAATAAAAAATTCTGTTCTTATCAGCTTAATTACAAAATAAATGAGAAATAATCAGTACTGTTATATTTAATATATGCTTTAGCCATTGTAAAGTTTGGTACTGCAGTGTCTTTCCGTGCCTGGGTTGTTGGGGAAACTGACAAATTCACTTAGCATGACACTATCACCTTCGTTGATTGCAGTGAAAGTCAAATAATAACCATAAGCTCCTTTATTAAATACAAAATTATGAGTACAATGTAAATTGTCTTAGGTGTCAGCATGCTCCTGCTATAGACCCACTACCATATTAAAAAGTACTGTGTATGATTTTTTTAATGTAACGTGTTCCAAAAATAATTTAACATACAAAAATATACTTTTATATCTGCTACTGTTGTCACAGGGTGAAGTTAATCACCATTGTAACTACCTCAAATCCTTTTAAGGAAACAACGCTTGTGAAAACTTACATTTTGACTGGGCGAGTTTGCCATGCACTTTGGGGCGCGCAGCTGAGAGCTTACACCCAGGAGATAGTGGATTCGAACCCCACTGTCGGTAGCCCTAAAGATTGTTTTCCATGGTTTCCCATTTTCACAGCAAGCAAATGCTGGGGATGTGCCTTAATTAAGGCCTTCCCACTCCTAGGCCTTTTTTATTCCATCGTCACCATAAGACCTATCTGTGCCAGTACGAAGTAAAGCGATTTTTTTTTAAACTTACATTTTGCAGGTGAGTTTTCCAGTAGAATTGAGTGTGCTTTTGACAGGCAGCATCCGGTAAGCGTATAAACTGCAATTCAGTCAGTTGGAGTAAGTAGATGACTCTTTCATCATACTGCTAAGTGAAGATCTGAGAAGATTCATCTGAGTGTATTCTGCACAGAGGTTACGGTTCTACATTCTCTATTACTGTTGGCAAGAAATTTGCTAGTACACAAGCTACATAAACAATGTTGCTGATATACGGGAACAGATCTTTAGGAATACGTTTCAAGATTTTGAAAAATGTTCACCCTCTGCATACAATTGTCAACATGTATTCGCACACTTGCTACACTCTGAATTTTTAACACTTAATCTTCTGCAAATCTCCCATTGTGAACGACCAAGGAAATCTATGAAAGTAGTGGTGATTATTGTTTTAAGAGGAAGTACAACTAGGCAACCTTCCTTTATACAGTGTGATTTAGCAGCCCCTTCCAATATCATTTGCTGGAGCCCAACATACGTGCATATGGTTATAGGGTATAGGAGTGCTATTTCCCTGCAGGCGTACTGTATGGTACTAAGGTTCAGTGAGCACATTGTGCACATGATTCTGAACCCTAGCGAAACATTCTATCATCCGTTCGCAAAACATGACGCCTTGATATTATGTAGCAACGTCCTTATACCATGTAACTATGTTAATGAGTCATGCCTCATGACCGGGTGTAACAAAGAGGAGAATCAATGCATAAAACTAGGTAACAGTGTAGTAATTAATGTTTTAAACACTGAGCCAGATGGCGTATGTACTCTGCTCTCATCGTATTACCAGCATGTTTCCAGCATGTAGTGTAGCGGGTACGGTTAGGCGTTCACCTAGCAATCAACGGAATGTGCCAGCGGCAGTTCGAATACTGTATCATTCAAATATTTTTGCATCGGTATGATTTACATATTCAAACACAGACCCATGTTTGCCACATTCAAACAGTAGAATGACGCTGTTATTCATCTTGTGCCCTGCACAAACTCCGCTGGTTAGGGCCTGAATGTACTGTACTCTATTTTCTCCTCCCTTTTCTCCCTCCCATGACCCTGTTCCACCTGTCTTTTCCTATCCTCTACTCCACATTTCCCTTCCCTACCTTCTCCCTTCCTCTTACTTTCACACTTCTCAGCAACCATTTCCTGTTCCTCATCTTCCCTCTGTTGTTCTACCTGCAATGACTCATACCAATTTTTTACAGACACCTGTCCTGAATTCTGATCCTGAATAGAGCCCTTAGCCTGCATTCTCCTTCCCCTTAAAACATTAGACCATCTGTCTTCTACAATTCCTCCCTTTCCTTCCCATCCCTCTTTTACACCTACTGAATGTACTCTGCTGTCGTTCAACATGTTTTCCACAGAGGAATACGTTGACATGTTCCTCATTTATGGGGAAGCAAGACATAACACGAGCAAGGCACTACGTCTGTACCAGGAATGGTATCCCAACAGGCGATACCTGGCTGCTACGACATTCCGCCGTGTTGAAAGACGCCTAAGGACAAAAGGCATGATTTCCAACCAGCCACCAGTTCGCGATAGGCCCGTTACATCGAGTGAAACAGAAGAGGCTGTTCTGGATGCAGCTCATAATAATCCACACATCAGTACAAGGGCGACTGCAGGACAGGTGAACACCAACCAGCCGTCCATCTGGCGAATACTGCATGAACATAAATTTCATCCATACCATCTTGAGCTACACCAAGAGCTCCATGGGCGGGATTTCGAAGGTCAAATGGAGTTCTGTCGGTGGCTATTAGGCAGGCAGGACAATGACGCAGCATTCATATCGCGTATCTTGTTCTTGAGCGAATCACGCTTCCACAATAATGGGAACGTCAATCGCCACTATTGGAGTCCGGACAATCCTCACTGGGTGCGACAGGTGGCCCATCAAGTACAGTGGAGAGTGAATGTTCAGTGAGGAATCTTGGGGAATCGCCTGATTGGACCTTATTTCTTCGAGGGCCATTGGACTGGTCCATGCTACCTGCATTTTCTGCGCCAAGAACTCACACTGCTGCTGGAGGATGTGTCCTTGCACGATCATTTGACGATGTGTTTGCAACAGGATGGAGCTCCACCACATTCGACTTTGTCCATTCATAAATATCTGAACGAAGAACTGCCAGGGAAATGGATAGGATGAGAAAGACCTGTTTCTTGGCCTGCCAGATCACCAGATTTAACGCCGTTAGACTTCTTCTTGTGGGGACATTTTAAGAATGTCGTTTACACTCAAGTGTCGGAAAACCCCACAGCTCCAGCAATTCGTCACGGACGCCTGCCGAGCAACTAAAACTCGGAATGCTTCAGTGCGCAAGATGATCTATTGGACACCGGGCCTGAATGTGCATAAACCAAAACGGTCATCACATCGAGCATTTGCTGCGATAAAACATTGTCAGTCCAGTTGTGTTCCTATTATTTCCCGTCTCTATGTGTCCGGCCTGCTAACTAATCGGCCCTTCTTAGGGCTACAAACACATTCATTCACACACAATTTGCATGAAAGTGGGTATTGAACACACATTGCCTGCAGTTGTATTAAACAAATATTTCAAACATTTGTAATCTTCGCCCCGGACTCGAACCTCCTGCCTGACATGCAAGCTCGTTCCGCCACGCCTTTACCAACTACACTACAGTTCCGTATGGTACACTGCACAGCTTATAGATAGTATTAGGTTTACAGCGGTTACAATATCAATTTAGTGTTTTGCCGGAGTGTCAGGTTCGTATGATCTAAAAGGCACAAGCATGTCTTCCAGGGTTTAATACGAGTATAACATTACAACGTCCTATCATGGTGAGGCGGTAAATACCAAGATATCTGGTTGTGTTGTCTGAGCATACTGGCAGGGCAGATGTTTTCAGGACCGAATTAATATTGTGGGTTGCATAAAACTACATTGGGAGGGGTGGCTGAATCACGCTGTATAACACTAATCAGAGGGAAAAATGGAAGGGATCAGACACTTCAAAAAATAAAGGTATCAGCCAAAGAAAGACAATGGCCACAAAGGGGGTGAAAATGAAAGACTCGCTAGGCCTCAAGTGCTCTAATGCCGTTGAAGTCAGAAAAGATCAAGAGTTGACCAAGGGTGGTCGGATAGGGTAAATGAAAGTTAGAAGCCTGGCCTAAGTAAGTGGAAGCAATGTCAGGACTCAGCTAAGGACCCCGTGATCGCCAACCCACACTCCTAAGTTGAGAGCCCTTGGGGCCTCTTTTAGTCACCTCTTACAACAGGCAAGGGATACTATGGGTGTAGTTCCAATTCCATGTGTTTCTTCTTAATGTTGTGGCAATTCACTGCACAAAATTTTCCATTTCATTTAGGCATGCTATCACAATTCCCCTTCCACAGTTCCACTGTCTGGACTGACCACTCATGATCAGATCACCCCGAACCTGCTTGTCTATTCCGTTGGAGGTGCTGGGAGCGTCCCTGCACTTTCCCATTATTTGCATTAGTGCAGGAGAATGGAAAAACACGGAAAACAGTTCTCAGGACTGCCGACGATAGGAATCAGCCCCTCTCCGTCTCCCGAATGCAGAGCTGTACAGCTACTGGAAATCTGTGGCCATCGTTAAGCCGAAACCTACACTGCTCGGTTGGAATGCAGAGCTGTTGAGGCCACCGTTATGCTAGAAGTCGACTGCATCCGCTGACCAGGCAAATTGTGTGTGTGTGTGTGTGTGTGTGTGTAGGGGGTAAAAATAATTTCATTCTGTATCTCAACAGGGTACGACAGGGCTCTTAAATGGCGATGCCCTCTCTTAGGCCAAGGAGATTTGATGGTTTGGAGAAAGTAAGGCGGGTGCAGCCGTGGCCTAAAAAATGAACCGTCCCGGCATTCACAGGAAAATGGGAAACCACGGAAAGCCATTCTCAGGACAACCGACGGTGGGAACCAGCCACTCTCCATATGCAGAGGTTTAGGGTTTAGAGCCACAGTAGAGTAAGTTGGTGTAAGCGGAAGCCTACTCTGTTACCGCGACCCAGATAAATACCACTACTATAACTACTGCTACTACGAGTTGTACTTCCCCCTTAAAACAATAATCAGCACCACTAAATTGTTTTCATTCCTCCCCTGAAGAGGAAGGCGGGTCTTTTAGAAGGTTTCTCAGGCCGGGAGATTTGCTGTGGCGATTAAGATGTGTAGAGAAGGTGAGGGATTGGTGACTGTGGCCTACACAAGGAACTGTCCCGGCATTCGCCTTGGTGCAGAAGAATGGAAAAACGTGGAAACCCATTCTCAGGACAGACAACGGTGGCGGTGATTTGCTGCGGCTTGCAGATGGGCTAAAACAAGGGGGGCGGTGGTAGGGGAAGATATTGAAGAGGGATAAGGAATTGAACCGGATGATGTCCTCTGTGGTAGTGGGCAGATAAATGGAATCTTTGAGAGGTGTGGGAGTATCATTTATCCTGATGGTGGCTACCATAATCAATCAATCAATCAATCAATCAATCAATCAATCAATCAATCAATCAATCAATCAATCAATCAATCCAATGAATCATTCATCTGCATTTAGGGCAGTCGTCCAGGTGGCAGATTCCCTATCAGTTTATTTACCTCATATTTACATTTTAAAGAAATAATCGTTTACCTAGCTTTTTCTTAAATATTTTCAACGAACTTGGAAATTTATCGAACATTTCCCTTGATAATTTATTCCAATCGCTTACTCCTTGTCCTATAAATGAATATTTGCACCAATCTGTCCTCCATATCCGGACGATTGGACAAAGGGATAGGGCGGGCTTTACAACAACGTGCTTGCCCTCGGGTGTGGCAGTGAGGTGGCGCTTGAGTGCTGGGGCAACGCGGGGTTGAATGCTGCTGGCTGCAACGTTCACAGGTGGGTTGCTGGGCTTGGCATTGCCTGGTGCTATGATCGTTGTATTGGAGACATCTCTCACAAAGACGTGGCTGTGGTGGCAGTGTTCGAGATGATTCTATCCAGTAATATTGGCGATAAATCAATACCCCGTGAGCCAGAAGGCAGACGATGTCCTCCGTAGTGGGTAGGAGAAGCCGGACTATGAAGGTCGGTCCCATTGCGTTTTTTATTTTTTTTTATCCGAAAGGCCTTCTGGACTGGGAAATCGTTCTTTTGGAGCTCTGATAATATCTCCTTCACTGATTGCTGAATCGATTCCCCGGACCATACAGCTTATAGCATATAAACTTCATGGTTTTGATCCCTACTGAATTGTGATCACAATAACAATTATTAAATTAATGTCATATGATCCACCTTTTTCAATACTATATTATGCAATATTATTGAATTACATTACTAAACTAGGGACTAGTTTTGGCCTTGGCTGGCCATCTTCAGCCTTAATGTAATACATCTAATAACTAAACAAATGTAAAAACACATAACTGACATGAAAACTAATGTACAAACACACAATTAACATTAAATCTGGGATGAAGTGTAAAAACTGAAAAATAAATTAGGCTCTAAATTCCTAACATCTGGAGTATGCTCATCATCCAGACTCTTTCTTGTATTGATATTCATAGAATTGTTAGTTCCATCACTGCTAATCATTACAATTTCAACTGCAAAACGGGAACTGGTAAATGTTGATTCTGTAGTCAGATCATCAATCACCAAATCTACCTGAGTGGTGTTAGCAGTATGCAAGCCACTGGATGCCACTGTGAATAACCATCAGCTGATGCAGAACTGCTGGATGGTGTATCCACATCGAACAACGTAAATAAAATGAAATGTTCCCGTAGTGCTGGTTAAAAACATGCTGAAATGCTGTTGGACATCCTCAGGACGGCACATGAAGATATGGTTAAAACTGACACATTCCTAATTTGTAGCTGGTATAAATTCACAATTCATTGCAGTATACATGAAGTTAACCTGAATAAATGATGGATAAAATTAGTAGTTTTCAACAATAGGAATGCACAAGTCTTACATAATGCCACATCCATAAACATGTTCAATAGTTTTTCAAAATCAGGAGTATACAGGATTATTTGCAACAGTTGTAATTCTTCTTATGTCAGACACACTGGGAGGATATTTACTATAAGGTACTCAGAACACGTCAATGCCCTGAAGTACAATAAATTTTCAGCTGTAGGACAACATATGCATGACTATAATCACAAATTCACAGACATAAGGCAAGATATGGAAATTCTCAAAATCATCAACAAAGGATCCCCCCCCCCCCCCTTAACATAACTGAAAGCTGCTTCATACATATAGATCAATATTTTAACCCAAATCATAATCTTAATGACCTTTCAGAAAAGCCAAATATCCTCTTTGACCTTCGAATTCCCATTTTTAGAAATGTCAAACCAACAAGTCATAATTCAGTTTTTCATAATGGGGTATTCACAGCACCTTTCCTCAGCAGCCATCTCTTTTCCAACATCCTTCGGCCCCACCTTAATTCTCCCCCCTTCCCCTCCAACCACTCCTCTTCTTTCTGTGACCTCTCCCCTTGCTTAACACCATCACCCTTTGCCCCACCTCTCTCTCATTGCCCCGCTCCTTCCTTTTAATCTCACAACCATTAGTATGAGGCATACAACAATACACCATGCACCACATGCCGCAACGAGAGGTAAGTCTCATATAACCTATGCCATTTGACTAACACTCTCTCTCTCTCTCCTTCTATTCATTAATTTTATCTCATTTTATCTATCATTTATTCAGAACCATGTGATCTTGCCACGGTGGGGAGGCTTGTGTATCCCAATGATGCAGATAGCCGAGCCACAGGTACAATCATATCGGATGGGTATCTGTTGAGAGACCAGACTAACAAATGGTTCATCGAAAGGGCGGCAGCAGCCTTTCGGAAGTTGCAAGGGTGGCAGTCTAGATGATTGATTGATATGGCCTTGTAATAATACTCAACATGGCTTAGCTGTGTTGATACTGCTACACGGCTGAAAGCAACGGGAAACTACAGCCGTAACTAACTCCCGAGGACATGCAGCTCTCTCTGTATGAATGATGTACTGATGATGGCTTCCTCCTGGGTAAAATATTCCGGAGGAAAACTAGTCCCCCATTCGGATCTCCGGGTGGGGACTACACGAGAGGTGGCAATCATCAGGAAGATGGATACTGACATTCTGCGAGTTGGAGCGTGGAATGTTAGAAGTTTGAATCGTTGTGGTAGGTTAGAAAATCTGAAAAGGGAGATGGAAAGACTAAAGTTAGATGTAGCTGGTATAAGTGAAGTACGTTGGCAGGAAGAACAGGATTTTTGGTCAGGCAACTACCGAATTATCAATACAAAATCAAACAGGGCAAATGCAGGAGTTGGTTTAATAATGAATAAGAAAATATGGCAGCGGGTTAGTTAGTACGACCAGCATAGTGAAAGAGTTATTGTCGTCAAGATTGACACCAAACCAATATCCACTACAATAGTGCAGGTCTATCTATATGCCTACTAGTTCAGCGGACGATGAGGAAATCGAAAGAATATATGAAGAGATAGAAGATTTAATACAATATGTAAAAGGTGACGAGAATCTAATTGTGATGGGAGACTGGAATGCAGTGGTAGGGCAAGGAAGAGAAGGTAATACAGTAGGAGAATTTGGATTGGGACAAAGGAACGAAAGAGGAAGTCGGCTGGTTGAATTCTGCACTGATCATAATTTAGTCCTTGCCAATACTTGGTTCAAACACCACAAACGACGGCTGTATACGTGGACGAGACCTGGAAACACTGGAAGGTATCAAATAGACTTCATTATGATTAGGCAGAGATTCGGAAACCATGTGTTGGATTGCAAAACTTTCCCAGCAGCAGACGTGGACGCTAACCACAACTTGTTGGTCATGAAATGCCATCTCAAGCTGAAGAAATTGAAGAAAGGAAAAAATGCAAAAAGATGGGATCTAGACAAGTTGAAAGAGAGTGTGAGGGATTGTTTCAAGGAACATGTTGCACAAGGGCTAAATGAAAAGGCTGAAGGAAACACTATAGAGGAAGAGTGGATAGTCATGAAAAATGAAGTCAGTAGGCCTGCTGAAGAAATGTTAGGAAGGAAGAAAAGATCAACTAAGAATCAGTGGATAACTCAGGAGATACTAGACCTGATTGACGAACGACGAAAATACAAGAATGCTAGAAATGAAGAGGGCAGAAAAGAATACAGGCGATTAAAGAATCAAGTGGATAGAAAGTGCAAGGTAGCTCAGGAAGAATGACTGAAGGAGAAATGCAAGGATGTCAAAGGTTGTAGGGTCCTGGGAAAGGTAGATGCTGCATACAGGAAAATCAAGGAAACCTTTGGAGAAAGGAAATCTAGGTGTATGAATATTAAGAGCTCAGATGGAAAGCCACTTCTAGGGAAAGAGGACGAAGCAGAAAGATGGCAGGAACATATCCAGCAGTTGTATCAAGGTATTTTGTTCTGGAACAAGAAGAGTCTGTTGATGCTGATGAAATGGGAGACCCAATTTTGAGGTCGGAGTTTGACAGAGCTGTGAGAGACCTAAATAGGAACAAGGCACCTGGAATTGATGACATTCCTTCTGAATTACTGACTGCCTTAGGAGAAAGCAGCATGGCAATGTTATTCCATTTAGTGTGTAAAATGTATGAGACAGGAGAAGTCCCATCCGATTTTTGGCAGAATGTTGTTATACCTATTCCCAAGAAAGCTGGTGCTGACAGGTGTGAAAACTACCGCACCATTAGTTTAGTATCTCATGCCTGCAAAATTTTAACATGTATTATTTACAGAAGAATGGAAAAACAAGTTGAAGCTGAGTTAGGAGAAGATCACTTTGGCTTCAGAAGAAATGTAGGAACACGTGAAGCAATCCTGACTTTACGTCTGATCTTAGAGGATCGAATCAAGAAGGACAAGCCCACATACATGGCATTCGTAGATCTAGAAAAGGCATTCAATAATGTTGATTGGATCAAGCTATTTATGATTCTGAAGGTGATTGGGATCAGATACCGAGAACAAAGAATTATCTACAATCTGTATAAAAATCAGTCTGCAGTGATAAGAATCGAGGGCTTTGAAAAAGAAGCAGCAATCCAGAAAGGAGGTGAGGCAAGGCTGCAGTTTGTCCCCCCTCCTCTTCAATGTTTACATACAACAGGCAGTAAAGGAAATCAAAGAGGAAAGGGAATCACAATCCAAGGAGATGAAATTGAAACCTTGAGATTTGCCGATGATATTATTTCATCTGAGACTGCAGAAGATCTCGAGAAGCTGCTGAATGATATGGACGAAGTCTTGGGTAAGGAGTACAAGATGAAAATAAATAATTCCAAAACAAAAGTAACGGAGTGCAGTCCAACGAAGGCAGGTGATGCAGGAAATACTAGATTAGGAAATGAAATCTTGAAGGAAGTAGATGAATATTGTTACTTGGATAGTAAAATAACTAATGATGGTGGAAGTAAGGAGGAGATAAAATGCAGACTAGCACAAGCAAAGAAGAGCTTTCTTAAGAAAAGAAATTTGCTCACTTCAAACATTGATATAGGAATTAGAAAGATGTTTTTGAAGACTTTCGTGTGGAGCGTGGCATTGTATGGAAGTGAAACATGGACTATAACTAATAATGTTAATTGCTTTACGTCCCACTAAATACTTTTTTACGGTTTTCGGAGATGCCGAGGTGCCGGAACTTAGTCCCGCAGGAGTTCTTTTACGTGCCAGTAAATCTACCGACATGAGGCTGTCGTATTTGAGCACCTTCAAATACCACCGGACTGAGCCAGGTTCGAACCTGCCAAGTTGGGGTCAGAAGGCCAGCGCCTCAACCGTCTGAGCCACTCAGTTCGGCCGGACTATAACTAGCTCAGAAAGAAAGAGAATAGAAGCTTTTGAAATGTGGTATTACAGAAGAATGCTGAAGGTGAGAGGGATAGATCGAATCACAAATGAAGAGATACTGAATCGAATTGATGAGAGGAGATCGATTTGGCTAAATTTGACAAGAAGAAGAGATAGAATGATAGGACACATCTTAAGACACCCAGGACTTGTGCAGTTGGTTTTTGAAGGAAGTGTAGGTGGTAAGAACAGTAGGGGTAGACCAAGGTTTGAATATGACAAGCAGATTAGAGCAGATGTAGGATGCAGTAGTTACGTAGAAATGAAAAGGTTAGCACATGATAGGGTGGCATGGAGGGCTGCTCAAACCAGACTATGGACTGATGACTCAAACACACATTGTAATGAATAGCAGTGATGGAACCAACAATTGTATGAATATCAATACAAGAAAGAGTTTGGATGATGAGCATACTCCAGATGCCAAGAACTTGAGCCTAATTTATTTTTCAGATTTTATACTTAGGTCATCCCAGATTGTGTGTTTTTAAATTTGTTTAGTTATTAGATGTATTACATTAAGGCTGAAGATGGCCAGCCAAGGCCGAAACTAGTCCCTAGTTTAGTAATGTAATTCAATAATATTGCATAATATAGTATTGAAAAAGGTGGACCATACGACATTAATTTAATAATTATTATTGTGCCTCACAGCTTAAGAAAAGGCATCTGGATGGAGGTGGTAGAGTTTTTATGATAGGCTGAGAGAGCTGCTGAAATGGTGTTGAGCTAAGTTGGGATGATCCAATGGTTTTTGCCAATTTATTGGCAGCCTGCTCGCCATGGTCCATGTACGTCGAATATCAGTGATTTCTTTTGTGAGGTTGAATCAGAGGAGGGTGGACATGATTTGCTGTGAAGAGTGTAAAGCTGGGGAGAGTCTACCTAGGAGAAAAGAATGGCTATCTTGAGGCCGGGGTTGAAGGAAGCGTACAGACGTGATAGGACGGTGTACTGCCCCCCTCCCCAGGTTGATATTCTGTAGCGGAGGGTGTGGTTGGGTTCATTGGAGCCTGATCCATTCTTGGGCTTCCTTCTTTTACTTCTGCCTCTTCCAGGTGCTGCCATGTGGGTTCCTCATCACATGGAGTTCGAGTGGCTTAGCGTTTGTATTGCAGACGTTCTGGGTGGTATTGAGATACTGGTAGCAGGGGGACATGGTGAATGGAGCTGGGCTGATTCAGACATGTAGACATACGGTAATAGCGGCGTCATAAGCAATGACTGCCGAGTGTGCACAGTAGATGGCGCTGGAAATGGAGATGGTTGTAGTGGTGGTGGTAACTGGGGTGTATAGCGGGTAAGGATATGTGCTGATGAGCTGAGATGATGGCTGAAGAGATGCTGATGACCGCGTCCTGATGTGTCATCTCGTATGGAATAGCTTCAGTCAGTCCACCTGACATAACACTTTTTCAAACGGCCATAAACCTTCGTGCCTGGTTAAGGTGTAATACTCCGCTGGAGGCGAAAGATCTGTACTCTGCAACCGCCGACCCCAGACAAATTGCGGGACAGATCCTTTTATAGACCACGGCCGCTAACTCCTCACTTTCTCCGCACCCCCTATCACCTCTACATATCTCCTTGGCATGAGAGAGGGCATTACCCTCTAGAATGCTCATCGTACCCCTTCAGGGTACGGAATAAAGAAAAACGTTTCTCGTCTTCTCAATGTGAATAAGTCTGCAACTTCCTTCTGTCTTCTTCTTTTTGCCTCAAATTGATGCCAAGTTGTCTTGCTTAATTATTTCTCCACTGTAAATACAGGTGGCACATTTAATTAATTAATTAATTAATTAATTATAAATAAATAAATAAATAAATAAATAAATAAATAATCTATCTTCTAAAACACTATTGTTGCCTTTAATTACAGTCTGAAAGTAACTGAATAAAAGTAATCGGATTATTTTCAATGATTATATTATCAGTAATTGTTTCTTATAATAATTTTCACAAAACTTGCTTCTTGAAATACAGTTGGAATCGTTACATTCTAGTACCTAAATGATATAGGCCCACATCGCAAGGAAGCAGAAATGGGGAAGAAACTAATTTATGATAACTTTTCAGTTCTACTACAGCTGAACCAGTATCTTCACCAGGTCTGGATGAGGTACTACTACTACTACTACTACTACTAATAATGTTATTCGCTTTATGGCCCACTAACTACTTTTACGGTTTTCGGAGATGACGAGGTGCCAGAAATTACTCTCACGTGCCAGTAAATTTACTGAAATGGGACTGACGTATTTGCGCACCTTCAAATACCACCAGACTGGGCCAGGATCGAACCTGCCAAGTTGGGGCCAGAAGGCCAGCGCCTCAACTGTCTGAGCCATTCAGCCCGGTGGATGAGGTACTTTCTTACCTCTCCGCTACTTTCAAATACATCATACTTAACCCCACGAAGTACTTGAAATTAAGCTACTACTCCTAAATTGTTTTCATTCCTCCCCTGAAGGGAGATGGGCCTCTTAGATGGTGACGCTGTACCTCAGGCCAGAAGATTTGTGGTGGTGATGGAGATGTGTAGAAAATATGAGGGGGTTGCCCTGTATTTGCCTTAGGGCCGGTTCTACCACCTACTGGTAAAGTAGCGCGTAATTTGCCCTCCGCGTAAAAGGATGTTTCCGTTCGACCACCCCCAGGTAGCGCTATTGGCAGCATAAATCGTAGTTACCCAGCGCGTAATTTATCGGCCACTTCGAGGGCCCGATAAGACTTTACCTGCCGGGCAAGTTTTGAGAGTTGAAAATTATTAGCTGTATTTCTGGTGACATGCAACTTAAATTAGCTTAGTATAGTGAAAAAGGCATGATACTGTAATAGTGGCCGATATTGTATTGCAGAATCTTGAACATTAACGCTTCCCTTGTGTTGCAACGGTCACACCAGCCTCTCGCATCGGTAGCTTAGGGAACACATTTTATAAGTCAAGCTTTCGTAAAGAAACTTTAAAAGGATATAAAATCTAAATCTATTTGGAAATAATTTCAAATGGGCTTTAATTTTCTACTTTTTCAGTTTTCAGATACGAGATATAACTTGATGTATGTATCCTAACTGTTCAAGTGTTCTCGTAGCCTAATGGCTAACACGCTCACTTTGTAATACGAGGTGTGCAGGTTCGAGTCTTTATTATGACGAATCCTTTTTATTTCCATTATTAGCGTTGTGTTAATCTGTATGCCTCTTTTCATACGTTCTTTTGTTAATATATTTCATTGAAATATTTAATCACAATATTATGTCTACTAGGAAATTGCTTTATATGTATGCTACTCATAGAAAGTGTTGTTATGATTAATAGCACATAGGACTGTCACCCAGGTAGCAGATTCCCTATTAGTTGTTTACATAGTCTTCTTGAAAATTATTCCGAAGAAATTGGAAACTATTCCATTCCCCAATTCCTCTTCCTATGAATGGATATTTATCCCGATTAGTTCTTTACATTTACAGTAGAATGAAATCCTTTATCAATAAATGGAAGCATGTGAAACTAAACGAGGTCACAGAACTAGTTGCAAATAGAGTATCGTGGAGATACTTAATTAATTCACAGAAGCCTGCAGATAGAATGCTCAAAGGCAATCAGTCCGTAAAGAAGATGTGTGTGTGTATATAGGACTACGTATATGGAAGCGCGTAAGAGAGAGTTAAGAACAACGGCAGGGTACGAAAATACATTTTAAAATGTAAATTAGAAATACGATGAAAACCTGCGTACCTTCTATTACGGAGCGAGAGACTTGATCAATCTACTACGAGAATACTTTTCAAAAACGCTGCCTTACATGACAGGTTATAACGGGCGTAAGAAAATGTAATCTCAAGGATTTTAATCCCAATTAGGTATTGATATTGAAGATCATAGATTAAAATCACGAAAGCTTGACATAAATCGTTGTCCATAACTCTTAAGACTCCCCTTATTAGGCTTTTTGGCGCTGATCAGCAAATGCAAGCACAGGGAAATAAGACAATCGAAATGAGTTTGATGGATCTGACAATAGATAGCACCACACTCGAAAGCGAGAAGTCGCTGAAAATCAGTCTAGCCAACTTCGTATATCGGTGTCTAGCTCTGGGTAGCTACCTAGAGCTTGCACGGAGGTGGTTGGACACAAGCCAAAGTACCAGCCGATTTACACCTCCAGGTAGTTTACCTCCCGGGCAGCTGCCAGCCACTTTACCAGCAGATGGTAGAACCGGCCCTTAGTGCAGGAGAATGGAAAACGATGGAAAATCATTCTCAAGACAGTTGATGTTGGGGATCAGCCCCTCTTCTTCTCCCGACTGCAAAGGTGCACGTACAGCCGTGCCGTGACTATCTGTCCTTTGCTCGGTTGGTCGGTCGGAGTGTAGAGCGGTCGGGCCACGGACCAGTCGTGGCCATAAGTAGGCCAAAAACTACTCTGCAACCGCCGACCTAAAAATTAAATACAAGTATTCCTTCAAGTGCTCCTGTAGGGTGTCTTTTCACTACATACAAAGATGTATTTTTCCCCAAAGAGGTGGAGGCTTACTGATGAAAATTTTAAGAACCAATTATTTTATAAGTAATGTAAAAGGCAAATTATTTGAAACACTTAAAGTCATTAATACAATAATAATAATGTTAGCCTGGTGCAGACCTTGTAAGTCAGACACTCTGACAAGGGTGCACGGCATCTGCTGTGTATGGGAAACTGCATGGTTATTGTTGTGGAGGATAGTGTTGTGTGAGTTTCATATGTACCCAGTACCTGAGCCAAGGAAATTAACCATTTAAAGTTTAACACCTTCGTTCTGGGTAGGAATCGAACCCAGAGCCCTCTGAACTGAAGAAGACTTCGCCGTAATGGGGAAGGTAATTTTGAAAGTTCCAAACTATTTTAGTTTCACCTAGTGATGCTTAAAAAAATCCTTGCAAAAATGTCAGTGATTTCCTTAACACAAGCCTTCTGTAATATTGTACTTATTTTACCGATTTCTTTCTATCTTAATTCGTTTACTGTCCAGGGTTCGTTTTCCCTCGGACTCAGCGAGCGATACCACCCACTCCGACCGCGCCTCACGGCCGTCAAGGGCAGTGTCCTGGAGCACGAGACTTCGGTCTGGGATGAAACTGGTGAGGAGGACTAGAACCTTGCCCAAGCGGCCTCACCTGCTTGTGCGAGGATGGGAAGTTTGGAAGGGATAGCCAAGGAAGAGGGAAGGAAACGGCCGTGGCCTTTAAGTTAGATACCATCCCAGCATTTGCCCGGAGGAGTAGGAAACCAAGGAAAATCACTTTGAAGATGGCTGAGGTGAGAATTGAACCCGCTTCCCCTCTCTCTCTACTCAGTTAACCTTCCGAGGCTGAGTGGACCCTGTTCCAGTCCTCATACCATTTTCAAATTTCGTGGCCTAGAAAAGCAGCTAATCACACTAATCACTACACCACAGAGACAGAAATAATTTAAACAAGACAGCTTGGAAACAAATTGAGGTGGGAAAAAAAAGTAGTAATAGTAGTAAATTACAGGCATAATTCGCATTGAGATGGCAGAAAACACTATAGAAAGGAAAATTACAACTAAACATACTGTACTAATACACATTAACTTCCAATATGTCATAAGTTATGAATTTCATTATGGCCCGTATTGACAATCAATACTCTTAATAGGTGGACTCTTCCTACCCTTTGATAGTTCCAATATGTCATTCAACACAGATATGCTGTATTGCACAACTTCACCATTATATTTGTTAGAATCAGTGGCGCTGACACGGGGGGGAGGTATGGCATTTTCCGCCCCCCACCCAAATTATCTTCGGAGGCAGAGTGCCATCCCCAACCCCCAAAATTTTCTCTTAGATAGTAAGTCCCCTTAAAACGTGGAGTTCTTCGGAGGCTGTTAAGATGTTAAATCTGTAGAAGGTGGTAGATGGTTTTATATCAAGAAATGAGATTAGAAAGTGGGCATTCTTTAGAGAACTACATTTCCCAATGGAGACTGTTCAGGAGGTACATCTGGTGGTAGAGCTTTTCAAACTTATTAATAAAATATATTTATGAAACAAGTTCTAATTTTTTTTACTTGTAATTATTTTTGTTAACTTTGTACATAAAACACTCCAAAATATTTACTGTATTTATGAATCATGTTTTCTTTTTTGTTTACTTGTGAATATTATTGAAAATTCCATATGTAAGACTCGTTCAAAATGTTTTTGAGAACCAAGATCTATTATTGTTCTGCTTTTTTTCTGTTTGTTTGTGAATATTGGTATTATATAGGAATGTAGAAATGTTTGCATTAATAGTAGTTCCTCATTTCACATGCATTTGTTCATGTTAATTACCCCCCTCCCATAATTACCCAATATCGGCGTGCCTGGTTATAAATGCTTTTAAATGTAGGGCTTGTGCACTGACGTCACGAATTGTACATACAACCCTTTATACATGGAGACGGCCTTGTATCAGCATGTACTGCAGACAAAATGGCCAATGACATCACCGGAAGGCTGGTGGACAGACGATCCAAGCATATTAGCGGTTACAATTTCTTTCATTTGAAAGTAGAGGTAACGGTTTTATATTTGTTAGACGTAAAATAGATGATTATGCACATAAATCGGCTCAATATGATACACTAGTGGAAAACAGCGAGGAAAATTTGCTGCATATTTCGAAGCACATTTAAGAAGCTAGTAATTTCAACTCAGTTTGATAGCACTTTGTGGTGAATGTAATCAAGACTATACTTCACAGGATCATTTCTGTAGTATGTTTTCACTCTCTACTTTTCTTAAAGTGGAGTGGTTACAACCATGAGGATGATATAAAGCACTTCTTCCCGAGCGTGAGGCAGGCTCAAACTCAGTCTGAGTTGAAGTCATCGATGATTGTTCACCGCCATTCTTCAGAATGGAGGAGGGGAAGTGGTGCTGCCTGAGTGGTGGCAAATTTATTTCATACATAATATTTACTTTAATGGACCATTTTGAATGAAATCAATTCTGTTTAGCATATTGTGCTAATTTATATGCATAATAATGTATTTTACGTCAAACAAATATAAAACTGTTACCTCTACTTTTAAATGAAAAAAAAAAAAAAAAAATTGTAACTGCAAATATGCTTGGATCTTTCGTGTGCAGTACAAGTGTTACATAACATAAGTGTTAATACCAGAGCGAAGTTCACTGCAGCTGCTTGGCACATCTTTTAACAAGGAAATTAATGATCTAAATAACTCCTAGATGGACCAGTGAGGAAAGAACCACATTGTGGAGTACTTCATTAATATAAGTTATAACATTTCAACAATTATTGGAAGAGTGGACACAAGTTTTAACATACTGTAAGTGGTTGTACACTTCTCAGTAATATTAATCAATTCCTAAGTTATATTTAAAAAAAGAAGTGTGTGTGACTTGATAGAATCTGATTATGTTCTTTCAAGAACAAAACGTCATTATATTTTATTTAAGTTGTTTCTTTTTTAAGGTATAATCTGTTGTTTTCTTAAATTAGTTTTGTCAGACTGAAGAACCTACACGTTGTGTGTGTTAGTCACTTTTTACTTTAGATTGTTGTAATATATGATAATACATCAGCTATTCTCTATTAAAGTGTTAAGTATTTCCACACCTTAAATGTAAGGTTTTTTTTTAGTTCATCCAGGAGGGCCAAATTGTTGGATGAATTTATATTATAGTGACCTTCCAGTACTTCACCAACAAGAAGGAATTATGTCAAGATACTAATGAATATTGTGCTCGTTCATAGGAACAATCTATGTAAAAATTTTGAAGTAACAGGCCCTCAACATTAACTTGGAACCGTTACAATTGAAGTTTTTTTTTTTTTTTTTTTTTTCTTGAATTGTAGCTCATAATGTACCAATCAATTGTTCTTTTCTTGGGTTTGGCGTTGGAGATCAATTTTGTTTTTTGTGGCTAGTGTGACATCATCAATGTAGGCAAGGGTTCAGAGTTCATTTGGTGCAGTTATGCTGTAAAAATTGTACATCATAAAGATAAATGGAAGTGGTAATAGGACTGAACCTTGGTTGATATGAACTGAAATGTCATAACTGATGGACGCTTCTGCAACGGCTTGGTCGTAGTTTTGTGGCTCTGCATAAAACAGCTGGACCCAACCAACAAGGCACTCTGGGATAACATGTTTTCAAAATGCAAGCCTTATTGGGTACTGTGGCATGCGATCAAATGCTTTCTCGAGCTTTAGGAAAGTGAGATGGAGTATATTATATAGTAGGAGACCAGATTTTCAAAACCGAAAAAAGGGACATTTCAAGATTTTCTTGACTAAAAGAAGAAACAAATCAGGACACATATAATTAAAAATAAGCAGTACCCAATCAAAATATAGCATATTTAAATAAGTTATATCCCACTTGGAACACAGAAGTAAAATATTATTGACTTCTGGCATATTTTTATCGTTTTTAACAGAAAATATATAACTCAGGTATATTACGAACTATAAACAATGATATATTTGCCTTATAACATGACAACTTGCAGAAATACAGTGGACTTGATCACAGAACTGCTACCATTTATGATTGCAATCTTTCACGTATTTTCTGAAGAACCTATTTCCTCCAAAAATTTTTGATCTTTCAATGCAACATTTTTACCATTTGTTGTTAGAACAGCTGATACAGCTGTGCTGCCACGCGTTACAACATCAAGTTTCGACTTATTGAAGAGAAGAGCATTTAGAATACTCCAGAATCTCTATCCAGAGCTTAGTTATTTGGACATGAAGAGCTTTTTTTTTTTTCCCCTGCTACGTCTGTATGTTATGTAAGCTCTGAGGCTTCATAATTGTCGAAAAATGTTTTATATATTGCAAATATGTTAATGTTAAATTTTTTAAATTTTGAATTCATAATTGTTCACAAATGCTTCATATACTGTACTGTACCTATTGTGTGTTTATCTTAGTACATTAAAATTTTGAATAAGACTGTTCAGAATTTTGCGTATCCGGTTGCTCCCTAGTTCCAACTGGACTGGATAATCCAGTTTCTGCTGTAGTTGGCAATCACGCAGCATAGAGATATTTGATCTCTGAATAGGACTGTTACTTAAATGTACCATTAGCAGAGCCTTTTGCATATTTAACATTCAAAGCTTATAAAACTACTGTGGTCATGCCTTTATTAAAATGAGACAACAGCCGGAAAAGGGACAGTCCCATACATCTGTCACCCTATTATATAGGATTTTAAACAATAAATGTATGCAAAATATAAATTTATTTATATAAATAACAATGCACAAATGCACATCAAACATGTACAAAAAATAAACAACAACAAAATAAATGTTCCTTTTTTTTTTTTTTTTTTTTTTTTTTTACAGCATATGGTACAGAAAATAGGAAAATTCTATAAAAATTATGGTATATATAATCATGACTATGAAATAAATTTGTCAAGTCAATTTAGTTAATAACTCATACACACAGATTTACAACTCTGTAAAGAGTATCATTCTTATAACAAAATCACACAGTAGGTGGTTTAATGATTGTTTATATGAGGTGAGTTTAAATTTCATACAAACAGTAAAAAGACACTTGCACTGATAGTGCAAAATCTTCCCCTGATTAAACAGAGATTTCTTTCAAAAATATAATAGAATACATCATCACCCTGGGGACATGGATATAAAGTTTTAAAAGATTTAACCACAGTAAACTCCAGCCTGCTTTGTATGTGTAAGTTATTTTGCTTAACTGTTTTAAACAAAAGGAAACAATAGAAAACAGCATCTCTCAGAACAATGGGACATTTCAATATAAGAAAAAGATGTGATTCATTAATAACAGCAACAGAGAAAGATATTAAATTCTGAATAAAACTTATAAAAATCTACAGTATTCTGCTCGACTATAATAGAACAGAAACAACCTTTATCTCCTCCTTAAAAGTGCATGTAGGAAAATGTATGGCATTATAAAAATTTATCTGCAGTTAATATTTTTAAAAGCTACATACAATGTAGTACATGATCATCCCTCAAGGATTCTGCAAGAAGGTACTGTCAAAGAGGCAGATAGAGAAATTAAGTTTACTACCCTAATATTTTTAACATACAGTCAAATAATGCACACTTATAATCTTGGGCTAAGATCAAAAGAACCTTGTGGAGAAATTTGAGCAATTCAAGGCAAAAGGGTTGCACATTATTACAATTATACAATTTCTTTAAAAATCACTAGAACGCAAACAATTACAAATATACAAGATGTCTTATGTTTCACAAGTTTAGTCTCAATCACTGCGCACACTACTGAGAATACTATAATAGTAGCACAAAATTTTACAGTCTACAGTACTATTCAATTTCTTACTAGATGTTCCAGGCAATAAGGAGTAGAATAGCTTAAAACCCGTTAATTCTCTGCAATTATTATCATCTTGATAGTTACATTCAGGAAGCACTGTCGCCTGCTATTCAGTGCTTACAAAAATTCACCTAAATTGATAATCTGACTAAACACAGGTGGTATTCAGTTTTTTGATGTAATATGTCTTTGTTTCCCTATAATGCATTAGTGAAGAACTAGAAATGTGTAATAATTACAAATAGTTGCTCACAGTTAAGCTTCAACGATGGCATTGACTAGAAAGGCACATGCACGCCGTAGCTTAAGATAGGAGACCTCGTATTTGTAATTATGCCTACACATTCATCGTAAGTGAAAAAAAAATATTTTCTACTTATTAATAGGATTTATTATCAAATTTAATTCATAATTTGTAATTTGTACAATTTATTTTCAATATTCAATTACATAGGACAGTTTTATTGTATCTCCTGGTTGTTAAGTAAGAGGTCTCCATTCTTAAGTGATGATGTATAGGATAATGTGAAGAAATGGAAACCAATTCCATTTGTAGACCTAAAAAGGATTCTGAAGTTCAAGCAAATAAATAACAAGGTAAATGGATACAGTACCTGGCTACTCCCCTAATAACATCAAATAGTTTGATTATTATTTGCTATTATACCTAAAGGGGCCTTAAGACACATTTAAGTTTCTAATGCATATTTTGAGGAAATGTATGAATATATTTCTGAATATCTGACAAGTATTACCAGCTCATACTCCTCATATACCAATTTTATGGTCACAGAACTGTGAAGTAAGATCAGATGTTCGAAATACAAATGCGAAAAAGAGTTCAGCACTTCGCTGTTTTGTCCCTGAATAAAATATCTAGGCTTTGAATATTTTTTTTTTTGATTTTTATTTTTGCTAGGTGTTTTACGTCGCACCGACACAGATAGATCTTACGACGACTATGCGACAGGAAAGGGCTAGGAGTGGGAAGGAACCGGCCGTGGCCTTAATTAAGGTACAACCCCAGCATTTGCTTGGTGTGAAAATGGGAAACCACGGAAAACCATTTTCAGGGCTGCCGACAGTGGGGTTCGAACCTACTATCTCCCGAATACTGGATACTGGCCGCACTTAAGCGACTGCAGCTATCGAGCTCGGTTTTGAATATTTGAAACTCTTTGTTTAGGAAATATAAATTTATGATACCAGCTGATGTAGGCCTACCTATGATTTCAGTTGTACATTTGCAGAAGTAATGCCATTAAGCAGAGGTGGGTGGCAGTGAAAGCGACTGAGCACATTTATTAACAGCAGTGAGTCAGTGTACTGTTATTGTTGAATATGTGCTTTAACAATAGTGTAATTTCCTGCAGAGTCATTAGAATTAAAAAGAACATGTACTGTGTACTATCTCCTTTTAAGAAAATTGAATTTTAAGTACACATGCTAGGATTTATTTTGTGGTAGGACTAATCATTTGTCCATTGTTTTGGCTTTTAAGTATATAATATGGCTTTTAAGTATATAATATGCGCAAGTTTGGTAAATACCTATATACTAAAAGCTCTCATTTAGAAAAATCAGAATAGGACTGTGCTCAAATGCATATCTGACATATGAATGAATGAATGAGTGAATGAAAACCTACAACCTGTTTACCAGTCAGTGACCAGGTCAGGGATGTAATGAATGAAGCATATATAAAGGGTATTAGTACGATGGGGTCGCCACTCCCAAAGTAATTTATTAATGACTGATAGATGCTATGAAATGAGAATGGAGTGGGTTGATAGAATGAAAGATGATAGGGAAAACTGCAGTACCTGGAGAAAAACCTGTCCCGCATCTGCTTTGTCCAGCACAAATCTCACACAGAGTGACCGGGATTTGAACTACGGTATTCAGTGGTGAGAGGCCGACGCGCTGCCGCCTGAGCCACGGAGGCTCCATATTTGACATATACCCTTATCAAATTTCAATTCAATTGGTACCACAGGTTTGCTGCGACTTATCAGGAATTACAGAGAGATCATCTTGTATACAGCTATTGTGATGTTTGGAACATCACAGCATGTGATAAATTATTGAACTGTGTAATTAACTGATAATATGTACATATTATAATCACTGGTAGATCATTTTTAAATTAATATATATAGAGTTTTAATCATCCATTTCACATCATCATTTCATTTCTTTGTATCGCGGCTATAACGTATTCTGAACGAACAAATAATTGTGTAAAGTATTTCAACATCATTCGTAATAATAGCTTGGAGTAAATTTTCCAATAGCCGTAGTGAGGTGACCAGAGTCACCAGGCTAATTTCAGCCCATTTCCAGGAAAAGTACGTCATCAAGGTAACGAGAGACCTTACCCTCTCCACCTTATGAAGAGACAGTTGAAACATTATGAACGCCTACTTTTCGAAGTTTGCTACCTGACGCTTTGATTTTGCGGGAAAGTTCAGCCTATGTGAATGGATGTAATGAAGCAACGTGATGGATTCATAGCAATACATAGGAGAAGGGATGAGACCTCAAATCTTACTGGACCATGTGATATGGTTGATGGAGGGAGATTTTGACGGCTATATACCCGCCGACAAGAGCTGGAGAGGACATTCTTACTTTTACTTGTATTCAGATTCACACTCGTACTCGTACTTTTGGAAAACACTCTTACGACTATTCTACGTCTGCACATCGGAGAAGATTTTAACTTAGTTCACTTCGCATCTGAGTACATACTACTCAAAAGTTACTCTCATTGGGATTTGTTATCTCAATGACGAGAGGTAAAGTCAACGGGAGACCGGTTTTGACTAGTATAGGAGAGGAGAGCTTTTATTATGAATTTAGTTACACTACTGTTCCGTAATACGGAAGAATACAAGTGTATTCTCTCCATGAACATAACCCATGGTGGTTTTGCATTTAAAATTAGGACTCATTACGACTTTATGTAAGGAGTACAGCAGGAAGTGTTAAAGGCAGGAAAAGCAGAAGTAGGACTGGAATCCAACAACAGATGACGCAGCCGGTACGAGAGATCCATTAATCATCAGCTTCAAGATAACAGAGTCTACAAATGGTGAGCTAATGGCATAAGTTACTGCAAGTCTTCGCGCAACAGTTGATTTTCTTAGAGTTTATTTCATTCAATTTTTTTTTTCATAAGTTCAGATTCCGTTAATATGCCGTTACGTCACGTTTTTCATCCTAATAAATAGCTGTTTTAATTTGTATTTTCTGAAATTATTATTAATGATCCTTAAATTCCAAGTTAGTGTACTTAATGATTTGTGTTCCGTCACCCCATCCCTGGGAGTTTTTTGAGTCTCATTACGTATTATTATTATTATTATTATTATTATTATTATTATTATAACTTTCGTTTCCAAGCCATAAGCTTGAAGGATGGTGCCCATGGGATATTGTTGATGGAGAAACAATGAGATATCATTTATTTATATTAATATTAAAGTGACCCGCCTTGTTATAATTTTGTCACACATCTGTGGGCAGAGTGGGTACGTCACATATTGTCGCCGCAAGTGTGGGGCTCGTAAATCATTAAGTACTTGTATAGAACGGCTAGAATCAGTATTTTTGGGGTAACTGTTGTGTATCCACAGTATATTTTTCTTGTGTGTTTGATTTTGGGGGTAGCATGGCTGAGCAAGAGGAGAAAGACATGACGCTGCGTAGTGGACACGTGCTGAAGGGTAGTGTTTTAAGTAATTCTAAGAGGTAGATAAATGTGTAGAGGAGGAAACTGATAATAGGAGCGAAGATAGCGAAAGAAATAAGAGTAGGAATGACGAAGTTACATTAGATTCAGACGATAGTACGATGAGGGGTGAGGCGGAGGTTAGCTCTAACAATGAGAGTAATAATACTCAATTACTTGAAACGATGCAGTTAATGTTAAGTAAGATAGAGGATAGTAAATCTGAAATAAAAAATGAAATGGAACAAAATAAATCTGAAATAAAAAAGGAATTGGAACAAATTAAAACAGATGTGGAACAAACTAAATCAGAAATTAAAAATGAAGTAGAACAAACTAAACGAGAATTAAGTAAGGCATTGAATGAACACAAGGTCGAAGCTAATAAAAGGATGGACGAACATAGCAAACAGTTACAAGAATTATTTAAACAAAATGAAAGATTTAACAAGCAGATAGAGGAACAGTGTTTTAAGTAATTCTAAGGAAGAGGTAGATAAATGTGTAGAGGAGGAAACTGATAATAGGAGCGAAGATAGCGAAGGAAATAAGAGTAGAAATGACAAAGTTACGTTAGATTCAGACGATAGTACGATGGGGGGCGAGGCGGAGGTTAGCCCTAACAATGAGAGTAATAATACTCAATTACTTGAAATGATGCAGTTAATGTTAAGTAAACAAACAAGAGGTAGAAAAGAAATTTGTAGAGCAGAGGAGTGAGTTGTTGGGATTAATGGAAAAAGAAAGCAACAACACCAGAAAGGAGTTAGAGACACAGGTGACAAGTATTAATAATAAAGTTGAGACCCAAAAGGAAGAAATGAGAGAATTTAAGGAACAGGTACAAAACAAAATCGATACGGTTAAGTGTATAATAGATGACAACACTAGGAAACAAAGAGAAAAGTTTGCAATGGTAGAAGGCAATACAGTGGAAATTTAAGACATTGAAAGAAAAACAGAACACTGTAGTGAATGAAATTGAAAGAAGAGATAAAGATGTAGAGAACCGCATAGCGATGGCAGAAGCATGCATACGACGAGAAGTAAGAGAAAGGCAAGGTAACACTGAGAGACAAAGTCATGGAGGGATTTACAGGAAGGAAATCGAATTACCAAAGTTCAATGGGAAACAAACTAACCCACTAGAATTTCTTAAAATAATAGAAAAACGGTTTGGGAAACGGATTGAGGAGGGATTTATGGACTGCTTTTGATCATGCTTTTGTGGGAGAGACGCGTTCCTGGTTTTCAGTCTATAAAAGCAACATGAAAAGTCTGAAGGAATTTAAGACGAAGTTCACAGACAAATATTGGAATGAACACGTTCAAAACCGTGAAAGAGAAAGGGTAATATTTGTGAAATTCAAACATAATGAAGGCGTCTCAATGACTGAGTATTTCTTGTCACATGTTATGATTTGCCAGAATTTAGACGGAATCACGGCTGATTCAAATGTAGTCAGATTACTGTTACAACATTTTCCGGACAGGGTGCGTCACACTATTACGTTATTTTTAGCAAATATTTTAAAATAATGTTATTGGCTTTATGTCCCACTAACTACTTTTATGGTCTTCGGAGACGTCGAGGTGCCGGAATTTAGTCCTACAGGAGTTTTTTTACGTGCCAGTAAATCTACCGACATGAGGCTGACGTATTCTAGCACCTTCAAATACCACCGGACTAAGCCAGGTTCGAACCTGACAAGTTGGGGTCCGAAGGCCAGCGCCTCAACTGTCTGAGCCACTCAGCCCAGCAGCAAATAATTTTGCTAACACTATATTTTCTGTTATAGTTAGTCATGTGACGGTTCCCTCTGGAAATGTCTGTACACAATTTCCTGAAATTCCACCCAGCAGTTTAGACGTGATGTTTTGGAAGACAGATAGACGTCATTTCATTTTTATTGTAAAGAAACTATATTCAAGTAGTGATATCACTAATAACTGTCGTCAACTCATGTTTGATAATTATTCTCCAGATGCTAGTGGTTTAATATGAAGTCTAGTCGGGTATCCTGCTTTGTAATAGAGAAAGACCGTACTGCCAGTGAATTAACGCAGAGTGTCAGTAAATAACTATCCCCTAAACAGTCCAACGGCTTCTGGCGGATAAGCCCGTTAGGTGGGGTAATGATCCCCTCAGTAGAGGATATGACACTGGAAGCCTTCACATATTAGGCCATAAAGGCAAAGACGGCAGAGGAGGAACTTACTGCCACTGTGAATCCCAATGGTTGTGGAGATGGAGAACACTGACTCCCGCATCCTTTCCTCTCTAAAAGATGGTGTAGCCTGAGCAGGTCTCATTGATTTGTTCTTCACCTGATAACCTGGTTTCATTCAGAGCAACAATGTTGATATCCAGTCTAGCTAGCTTGTGAGTTGAGACCTGTTCTTCTCTCTGGTCTGTTGTTGTCCATTAAGTCCAGTACAGTCTTGACATTCCAGTAGTCATGCTCATGCTTGGTTTTCGTCCACTGACATGAAGAAGTCCGCCAGTCACCATCTTAAAAAATGGTGAATGAAGCATCAGTGGCAATTACCAAAGTATATATACCTGCTCTCCATAGCTGGGAAATCTTTGCTTGCTAGAATTTTGTTGAATCATCTCCAAACAATCTCTAAGAAGGTAATTCCTGAATCTCCGCCAGGTTTTGCCCCTCCAGAGACACTACTAATATGATCTTCTGTGCGAGACAACTACAGGAGAAGTGCAGAGAACAACAATAGTTGCACTGATTCAAGCACTCCGTGATATGTTTGGGCAGGTGCTGTAGTACCAGAATGAAGCATCAGAAAAATTCCCCACCACTAATGGGCTTAAACAAGGTTGTGTAATCACACCAACACTTCTTGTCCTGTGCCCGAAAACCACGCTCTACAAAACATCATCTGCGAACAACATAGGTGTGGAACTTAAGTACAGATTTGATTTGATGGAAGACTGTTTAATCAAACCAGACTCCGATCAGAAAGGCGTACAAATCTCACCTGTCTAAATGAACTGCAATATGCAGAGGAATGCTTCTCCAGCTCGTACACCTGATGGGCTGCAACTGTCAGGTACCTGTTTCAGTAGGGCATATGCATGATTTTGCCCGACCATCAATATTTCAAAAAATGAAGGTACTCACCAAGACAGCTCCGGGAACTGTCTTCCCAAATTTCAATATTTCCATCTCCGATGTGTGTCTGGAACAAGTACTGTAGATAACTTCATATATCTAGGAAGTATTCTCTCAACTAACTGTTCACTGGAGGAGGACGTGGAGAACAGAATTTGTGCTGCCCATGTAGCTTTTGGTTGTCCCGCACATCAATCAGGTCTTTTTGAATAAAGATCTAATAATATACACCAAACTGATGGTGTATCGAGCAGTTGTAATCTCTACCTTGCTTCATTGACGTGAAACTTCGGCTTTATACTACTGCGATATCAAGAAAGTTGAACGCTTCCATCAACAGAAGCTCAGATCCATTATGAACAACACAACGAACACAACAGTTCTTGAGAGGGCAAAGACGAACAGTATAGAGGCTACAATCACTGGTCACCAACTCCGATGGACGGGGCATGTTCAGTGTATGAGCAATGACAGACTTCAACAATCCCTATATAGTGTTATAAGGATCAACTCGAGAAGACCTTGGGGAGCACAAACACTAATCTGAGTACTTGGTGTGCCATTACAGAAGACTGTACTTGTTGGTGCACAACCACTTCAGCTGCTGTTGCATAATCTGAACAAGTAATAATAATAATAATAATAATAATAATAATAATAATAATAATAAGAAGAAGAAGAAGAAGAAGAAGAAGAAGAAGAAGAAGAAGAAGAGAAACGTCAGAGATGTAAATTACTTCAGGTCCAGCTACGTCCTCAACCTTCCATTAGGTGCAATCAATGTGGCCACATGTTTCAAGCCAGGATTGGTCTGCTATGGCATCAAAGACATCTGCATAGAGCATGCACATGATGCAAGAATTGCAGGAGAGAAATAAATTGATACTCGGATATGAGTTTCAGCCACCGTCAAGGAAAGCGAGTGGTTGAATGGTTAGAATAATACGCTCTTGTCTTCAAGACTACAGGTTTTATCTTATCCATGTCAGTGATCTTTCAAAGACACAAAAAGCCATAACACGCTATGATATTTATGTTAGCATGTAAAATCTTAGGCAAACCTTAGGCAAAATTCTCTCAACAATCTAATATGTGAGCGCAGAGTTGTTAGTTTTGCAGGGAGTGCTGACCACTTAACAACAGTGACAAGACCTGTTGGCATGAATAGCAAGAATGTAAGTTTGGAATTGATGTGCAAAATGTTTGTCTAGCATCAACTGAAAAGACTTGGAAGTTGTCAGCCAAGGCTATACAATATTATTGCTATTTATTACAATGAATGACAGCTACCATTCCTTTACTGACTCTACATCATATACAGATTTTCCTTCAGAGTATGTAAGTGCTATATACAGTATATACCAGTATATTTTCATTTGGCTACTGCTAGCCTGGTGCAGTCCTTGCAAGGCTGACCCTCCAAAAAGTGTGGGTGGGACCTGCCATGCATGGAAAACTACAGGCTAGTGACATGTATGAGTTATAGGGATGTTGGAGACAACACAAACATCCAGCCTCCAAGCCAAGAGAATCAATCTTTTCATATTAAAATCCCTCAACCTGGCTGGGAACTGAACCCAGGCCCCAAGGACTGAAGACCAAGACACTGACTACTCAGCCATAGAGCACAGAGAGAGTGGTCATAATAATGCAATTCAACAGTGTATACATACCACCCCATACCTGGGAGTGGATTTCGAAGGTCAACAAGTAACAGAAAGTACTCGACAAAATGTATTGGAACTCTACATGATACAAAAAACATCCCTGTAGAGAAGCAGTGAAGGTTATAACTCAAAGTAACATCTAACTTAAGTGGTAAAGGTTGAGGAAGAAATGCAATAGTTCTACGTACAATAGCTCTCATCTTAATTTACTAGTCTGGTGTGGTTCAACAGTGCATACAGAAAAGGTCGACATTAAACAGAATGGTACAATGAGATATATAAGTGCTAAGATCCAGTTATACTGAAGAGGAATTGATCATACTCTAATCTGCAAGGAATAAATAACAATTTTGCTTTCACTATAGATGGAAAAAAAATTTCATGTTAGCACTACAATTATAGTCCTTGTCGCTTAACACTGTTCCCTAAACAAGAAATCTCACCATTCCTCCACCTCTACGACTGAAGCTAGATATTTATAATTCATTTTTTAACTGTTGGGTTGCATTCAATGTTCCCATCCATACAGTGAGGAGAGCTTGTTTACTGATACATCTTATAAGTATCTCTTAAATCACATGCTGGCAGCATTTTGCACGGTTTACGATGAGCTAAACTATTATCTATGTTCATAGTGTACAGTGAAAGCCACTACTAATATATTTTGGAGTGTAACTAATAAATATTTTCTTTTCTTTTAGGAATATAAATAGAATAGCAGCATATATGAATAAGGTTTTTAACAATCAAATTGGTGGAAGATAAAAACTAAAGTTTCATGAATAAGGTCCTTAGGTATCTGAACCTCCATTACTTGCAATGAGATACAGCTTGCTTAGGAAACGTTTGGTGATTTTCATCAGTAACTACATTAGTTGTCAGCAATGATCAGTCTTACTTAGGTCTGACATATCTGCTTTTTAGAGAACAACGTTGTTTACAAGTAGAACAGTAAATTAAACTGATTTGAGCAAATTAACAGAAAAGAGCCATATCTCATCCTTTACAGTAGTTAGTACATTAAAATGCAAGAGATAACACACTGGTGAATAACAAGACATCTGGTATACAAGAATATAAATGTGAATTTGCTTTCATTTCTAAAGAAGACTTGAGGAAGCCACACTGGTCCACAAAACTGAAATCTTTCATTTGGTTTAGGACCAGTTATTAGAGGAAATATATTTGAAGTATTTTGTACCTGCCTCTGACAGAACTTCATATATATAAATGAATATCAGTACACAAATTGACCACCTTCCAAGACCCATTTGCAACATTTTCCCTTCACAGAACATCTCCTTTGGATAAAAGTATAACCAGCAATCAGATTCGACAGCATTGCACAGCCTTACATATCTTTTCACATCACGTTTTCTACAGCATTATCTGGGAGAATGTGAAGAAAGATGAAGTCATTCACTTTTTTACATGCCATTGTATGCTGGTCCACCGCCTCCTTCAGGGACTACCCAGTTGATATTTTGACTGGGATCCTTGATATCACAGGTCTTGCAATGAATGCAATTCTGAGCATTGATTTGCAGACGCTGCCCATCACCTTCCTCCAGAGGAACAAACTCGTAAACCCCTGTGAAAATGCACACAACATAAGAACGGAAATAAGGAGGACAGAAAATTAATATCACAATCAATAGAAAAAATTTGTCCACATCTGCACCAAATAAATTGAGATGTTATGGGCAGGAATAGCTAAATAACATGACATAAAAGAAAGATATACAGTACAGTTAAAAGGCACAATTCACAACTACTTAACAGAAATCTATACAGAAGCACTAAATATTGAAAATAATGTACACTCACAATTCTACACAAAGCTCAATTTTTTCCATAGTTATATTTCTATTAATCTGTGCAAAAATTGGATATTGTAGGCTAAATCTTAAATAGTACAGGTATTATAATAAAACTAATATACTTCAGAATCCAGGCAATACTGTTATGGCATAGCAAAACCACTAGGAGGATAGTATTCAAACAACTACTGCAGTTATAGTTCAAAGATTTTGGCACTGTTGCAATATCAAGATATGCAATCTTTACCAGATTTATGTGGAAGTTCCACAACTTACCAATAACTACAAATATGGCAATGACTCAAGCAAAGAAAGAGATAAACATCAACACTCACCAGGATAAGTATGCAAAAAAAAAAAAACACTAATGATGTTAATTGTTTTGGATGGACACAATAGTTATGTCACCTAAGTTATTAAACTTATGCTATTACTTGACATTTGACATATATTCAGATCTTGCAGTAGATATAGTGTTTGAAATGTGAAGAAATAAATCATCTTGTATATCTGCAAGAGTTTTTTTTTCTAGTGGCTTTACGTCGCACCAACAGACACAGGTCTTATGGCGACGATGGGATAGGAAAGGGCTAGGTGTGGGAAGGAAGCGGCTGTGGCCTTAATTAAGGTACAGCCTGGTGTGAAAATGGGAATCCACGAAAAACCATCTTCTGGGCTGCCAACAGTAGGATTCAAACCCACTACCTCCCGGATGCAAGCTCACAGCTGTGTGCCTCTAACAATATGGCCAACTCGCCTGGTATCTGATAGATTACTGCATGATTTTTCTACAAACTCTGACCCATGAAACATCCTACAAAAAGGTGTCACACCAAATCAAAATGTAAGAGAATCATTAAAAGTAATGCAAATTCTGCAATACACAAGGTATTAAACTCATGTAAGTATATCTTCATTCACATAAAGTCAAATTGCTAGACAGGCATTATTAATTTGATGCAATTTCACATCTATTGCAAACAGAATGTAGTTTTACACAAAACACAGAGGAGTATAAAAAAAATAACTGGAATGATTTTATTAATGTTCAATGTTCTCACACTTCAGTTGGTGTTGACAGTATTGGAGAGGGGTGACCTTGAGTGAAACGTCGTCATGTGGATCATGCGCCTGAAAGTGCTCAGTCAAAGTGAAAGAACATATTAACTGTACCCAACATGGATCTTAAGTTGCAGCAATGTGCATCAATTAGAATTTGTGTTCTCCTAGACAAAACTCCATCACACACAATGAAAATGTTGTTGCAAGCCATGGGAAAAACACAGTCTTTGAGTGGCATAAATGATTTAGATAGGGTAAAACTGACCTCGAGGATGTCCCACGTCCTGGACGGCCTTCAACTGTAATGACCGACATCAATGTCAACATAACTGATGTCGTGGGAGAAGACCGTCGTGTAAAGATTGCACAGGTTGCAGTAATTATGAATATCTCCTATGGCTCAACTGAAGACATCATATGCAATGTTCTTGGCTATCGCAAAGTTGCAGCGAAGTGGGTGCCTCGTGTGGTTAATGATAAAAAAACCTCACCGTGTGACGACATGTCAGCAATGAAAAGAGAGGCTTCAGCGAGAACCAGAATTTTTTTTGGCCAAATTTATCACATGCAATGAAACCTGGTGCCATCAATACGGCCCTGAGATAAAAAAGGGAAGTGCCGAGTAGAAACATCCTCCAAGTCCAAGACCCAAGAACGCCAAGGTTGAAAGAAGTGCAGAAAAAGCCATGCACCTTGTCTTTTTTTGATTAGCAAAGCATTGTGTACTCTCATGTGGTGAAGAAGTAAAGCACATTTACTGCCGTTTATTATTGTGAAGTACTGAAGGGCTCACTCAAGAAGAAAATTTCTGCTACATGACCGACCCTTACTCAAATGGGATGGATCCTTCATCAAGATAATGCACCTGCTCATCACGCCAGCAAGACTCAGGAAACAATCACCGTATTCACAGCCAGCTTATTCACCGGACCCAGCGGCATGTGATTTCTACCTATTTTCTACAGTGAAAAAGGTCCATCATTTTCATACTAAGCAGGGGTTAAACAATATATATTTTTGGGTATACTCATCATACTCAACAGATTATCCAAGAAGGGCTTTTGGAAGTGTTTTGAACAGTGGACAGAATGCTGGACCCACTGTATTGTGTGTAAGGTCTATAAATTAATGTGAATAAAGGCAGCCAGTATTTACCAGTAATAAAATAATACCAGTTTATAAATTAATGTGAATAAAGGCAGTCAGTATTTACTAGTAATAAAATAATTCCAGTTATTTTTCGATACAAACATCATACATGCTGGCTTCTGACCAATGAATGGTAGTTATATGAACATTTCTCAAGTTAAAATTCATATTATTATCATCATCAAGACCTGGTGGACTCAGGATAGGTTTATTGCACCTCCTAGATGACTGTTAAAATACTTTCTTTTTCTCACTCAGTTGCAGCCATACGAGTCAACAGCTGAAATTTCATGTTTTGACTGATGCTTTCATGGTCCTGGATTTCGCTTCGTAGCAAACTGTTGTGATGGTGGCGATTTTTGTTTTAAGAGGAAGTATGTTCAAACATTTAAAACATTTAAACACCTATGGGCCAAAGCCCATTATTTGATTTGAGAGAGTAAGAAAGCTACTTGGGAAAAGTATGTGCCTTCCAAGAAAGCAGTAAATACTTACTTCAAAATCCAACTGTACACATTGATATGTATCTATATTTTTTCCAAAATGTCTTCCTATCGTTTGTGAATATAGATGCAGTTCTGTGGTTAAAAGTAACGTTTATTGTAGTCTTTTAACGTAAAATGTCAACATCCAGAAGTTGTAAACTGCCAGCAGACACGTTTTATTATGTTTGTGGACAATGCATTGGCTCTAAACAAGTGAAACCTAAAATTGTGCCCAGTATGAAGTGCTGTGAGGTGTACCACGCTTACTTCAGTGTACAGGTTCAAGACCAACATGTTACATGGGCTCCCCATATGACTTGTGACAGCTGCCAGTCTACTTTAGAGGGTTGGCTACGTGGAACAAGAAAATGTATGCCATTTGGAATTCCCCAAATATGACAAGAACCTACAAATCATCACGACACCTGTTATTTTTGTATGGTGGATATTACACACTACAAAAGTACCAAGAGCAGAAAAAAATTCCATATCCTAGCATATCGTAATCTACTGCCCCACAACCACATACTGAAAAGCTGCCAATTCCATCACCGCTAAAACAGAATACTAGTGAAAAGGACGTAGAGACGAATTCAAGTGATGACAGTGATTTCAATTTTAGTGATGGTAGTAATTTGGAACCTGAAATAGGATGACCCTGTTAGGGAATTGCAACTAACCAAATCAAAGGCTGAATTTCTTGCATCCCATCTGAAGCAATATAACTTTCTTGATAAATCCTGTAAAATAACAAAATATAGGGTAAGGCATAAGGATTTTGAATGCTTCTACCAAATGTTTGGAAATCTTTGTTTTTGTTGTGATGTTAATGGTCTCTTTGAACACATTAAGATTTCTCATGAACCAGATCAATGGCATCTATTTATAGATAATTTGAGTAGAAGTCTCAAAGCTGTCCTACTGCACAATGGGAAGAAGTTTCCTTCCATACCAGTAGATCATTCTGCACAACTTAAGGAGACTTATAAAAATATGAAGCTTCTTCCACAAAACTTGCTAGGAATGAAAGATCGTCTGTGAATGCTAGGCAATTAAGTTTAATATTTCTGCCTATCTTGAAGTTTGAATGACATTTCTTTACTCATGCAATATTAGTAGCTTTTAAGAAAACTGGAAAATTCGTATCACATCCAAAATATTGACACTTAAAAAAAACTACTTATATATATTCATAATCAGCATCACCAATTTAAGCAATCAATGCACAAAAAATGAGATACACAAAAAATTGTCAAATTTTGTTAAGTAGTAGGATGTTTGTTTTGTTGTAAATGATGTTGATGATGCTTGTTGTTTAAAGGGGCCTAACATCGAGGTCATCGGCCCCTAATGGTACGAAATGAAATAACAAGAAAAAATTGAAAAGCATCCACTGACCAAACAATAAAAAAGTAAAAAATGTCATGAAGAATGAATGGATGGACATAAACACAACAAAAACAAAAAACAAACAAACAAAAAACAGTGGATCAGACTCAAAAAAGATTGTAAATAATAGTATTAGTGACCAAAGGACCACTTATAAAGCACAATGATGCTAATGGCACTTATCGGTAGTAAAGGAGAACCATATTTCTCAAGCTGCGGTACTAATCAAAGGTAGCGTAAACTCACGGTGTTCCAAACATTAAGGTACTACTCACAAGTATTGTACATTGTAAAGGTAACGCAGACCTATGGTGTTTCTCACACAATGGTGCCACTCATAGCCAACGCAAACCGATGAGGTTCCTCACCTAGGTGTACTAATCATTGGCGCCGGTGTTCCCGTGGTGTTCCTACAGAGTGGGTACTAATCACTGGCAACGCAGACCTACGGTGTCGCTCATATAGTGGTACAACTCACAGGCTACGCCCATACCCATGGTGTCGCTCACACGGGTACAACTCACAGGCAACACCCAGGCCCGCAGTGTTGCACACATGGGCACGACTCACGGGTACTGGAAACCCACAATGAACCCCACTCGAGTGCTACGAATCACAAAACAATGGAGTACCTAACAGAGTGGTACTATTACATAAAATCAGCTTCATGGTCCGTATCGCACTTCAATAGATTCATAATTAAGTATTTAATTTATTTTCCACCTAGTCGATACAATGATTGCTTAAGGCAATTTTTAATGGTCAAAAGTGGTACATGTTTCGTATATTATCAACATCTTCAGCCACATAACACTGTTTAGATGAAAAATATATAAAATTGACAAAGTAATGCTTTAGAGGAAGTGTCCTTAAAATTAACAAAAGATTGACAAGATTAAAACAAACAAATAACTCAAGAGAAAATATATAAATTATTTCTACAATAGAAAGCAGTCGTCAAGGAAACACTTGTACAATATTCCATAGAGAAATTGTCCTAATAAGTATTCTTTTCTTAATAATTCATGAAAAAAGATCAATTTATAAATTAAAAATTATACAATTTATAAGTAATTATCGAAATGAAGAAATCCTGATATCACAGTGCGGCTCTTATTATTAATGTAGATGAAAATATAACTAATTCCTAGTTGTCAAATCTTATTAAGCCTGCTTTCCTTCGGAACAGTAACTCCTGTCATTCTTTCACAGTTTTGCGCCGGGTGTAATATTGATGATGCGATCTTCCTTCCTCTTGCACCTGAGGAGGTGGAAGAGCGGGGGATATAGGTGTGTCAAAAACTTCCTTGCTGTCACCTATAGCTTCAACTGAGGAGGAACAAGTTGTAGGGCTATCTGTAGGTGGAGAAATTCCAATTCTTTTTTTGTGATCCTTCTCAAGCATTTTCAAATATACTAGAATTTGATAATATAATGGATTCTTATATTCTACAGCCTCATTAAGGTTATCATTTTTCTTTACAAGTTGGTCTAGATGAATGTACAGGTCTTCATATGTGTTCATTAAGCTGCCCTTTTTTAACTTTTTTATGATGGTCAGGTCTTGTTCTATGTTGGTAAATTTATGACCTGTGGCAGTCATGTGTGATCCCATTGCCACTTTTGACCATTAAAAATTGCCTTAAGCAATCATTGTATCGACTAGGTGGAAAATAAATTAAATACTTAATTGTGAATCTAGAGTGGTACTACTCGCAAGTAAAAGCGACCGATGGTGTTCCGCGCGTGATGGTACTAATCAAAAGTAGTTTCATGGTTCTAATAGAATCATTCCTTGGTCGCCCCTTTTAGTCGCCTCTCACGACAGGCAGGGGATACCGTGGGTGTATTATTCGTCTGCCTCCCCCACCCACAGGGGGGGTGTGTTTGGTCCGCGAGAGGTATTTTATTTCCCTCAAGTCCGCCGGCAAGCCGGTTAGGACCCCCCTATCCACCACCTGGGACGCGCCACGTGGAAGTATCACCTCTCCCCCTGCTACGCCTGCGTAGCAGGTTCGTGGTGTTTTGTTGTAAAAGGTGGATGTTATGTTCCAGGTGTAGGTATATATATACACACGTGGTTGATTTTGAGAGTATGTCGATATATTTAATTCTGTGTGTGTCATTTAAGGAGAGAGTATAACCTAGCCAATATATCCCTATACCGCTTCAGTTCTACAGGTCATCAGGTTAGGTAAGCAAGTCAGGATATCGTCATCTTATGACCCACCCTGGTAGCTATATCAGTATCATGCTATATTTATGTTGTGTGTTATCAAATACAAAAGAGCTTAATCAGTTATTTTGAATTGTATTCCACAGTATTGTGTTAATCAGGTAAATGTAAATGCACTGGGGAATCCAGAAGCCCGTAGATGCCACTTGGGTGCTAGAGCTCCTTAAGTTCATCTTAATAATAATAATAATAATAATAATAATAATAATAATAATAATAATAATAATAATAATAATAAATTTGTGAAAGTTACCCCAGAGTGTTTCCGTGTTAAAAGTGTGAGGAGTGTTTGAGTTTGTGACTATGTTCTGGGGAAAGTGATGAAAATACAAGTACGTACTTTAGACAGTAGCTAAAGACTAGTGTATGCAGCAAATTGCATTCCGTACCAAAGTCAAAGTGGAAGTCAAAGGAATATAATGTAGTTTTACTCATGTTAAGTTAACAGTTAAATACACTGTGCAGGCTTTTTGATTTGCTGTCATCTAGGCTGGCTGCCTGCCTGCCTGCCTGCCTGCGCATCAGTTTTGATGCTCTATTTTACTCTACCAGATAGCAGAGTAAACTGGATCTCTCTTGGGCACCAAATGTGTCACCAAAGATCTCGTACATGCCAACAGCGTATGACATGGAGTGTCGAATGTACTACCTCGACTGGGTTTGAACCTATGATCTTGGGATTCAGAGACTGACTCTCTATTACTGATCCACAGAGAGAGATACAGTCAAATATTCCTGATCATAACCTTCCCCCATGGGCACTAGCATCAGACCTAGAGACCATTAGTGGGCTAACCAATTGCATGATCCACGCCTTCAAGAGATAAGAAAGGTGATTTGATTAAGAGTAGGATAAAACCTGATTATTTAATAACTTATCAGATTTAAAAAGATTAAAAACAAAATCTCTTAATTGACTACTGAATATATCACTTCATACTGAAACCATACAGCAAGAGTTACAAAGAAAGTTGATCTCATACGCTTGCTTGTTCCCTACCGCAGCTTATGGTCAAGCTCAATGCCAAGTTAATCCATCAGGAAGCAACACCAGTGAACTAGCCTAGCCTACCAGACTACGAACAGTAACTGTTTATTAAAGTTATTGTTGTGTTGTTGTTTGTCATCAGAGTCCATAGACTGGTTTGATGTAGCTCTCCATGCCACCTTATCCTGTGCTAACCTTTTCATTTCTACATAACTGCTAAATCCTACATAATTATAGTCTTCATACCCTACCATTCTTACAACCTACACTTCCCTCAAATACCAAATGAACAAGCGTGGATGGGAGAAGAAACAGATGTGGGGAACTTTCAGGAATTTGGCTCATTGGTCTACTGTTTACATCGAACTGGCAAGTTCGAACCACATGCGCAAAAGGGTGTGTTTCTGGACTTTGCTGCGGATTCCAATACCTTCAGAATTTGAATCCTTGAGGAACGTCGAGTGGAAATTTCGCGAAGCCCAGTTCCTGAAAGAGCTTCCAAAAGTGGATGGTCGTCGTCACGAGAATTTCTACCCAGCACAGATGGTTGATATCGCTGAGACTGTTGACGATCTGAGAGCTGACAAAAGAGCAACATGTGTCAACAATCTGACGTCGTAGGGATGAATCGATCAACATTCAAGTTCAGTAAGATGATATGCAATTGAATTTGACAGATTCAGAAGATGAACCGGGCTTCGTGGGTTTTGATGTGGATCCACTTCCAGTTGAAATTACAACACTGATAAAGCACAGGCCAGGTAAGCCTAAGAAGGTTATCACGAGAAAACCGGCAGACCAAGGAAGCACCGGGTTACTGAAGAGGAAGTCGGAGATCATCCAGATGTTGCATGCATAGCAAAAGTTCCCATTAAGTCCGCAATTTCTGGTCCTGATGAAAAAAGTGGATACAGGCAATGGCCAACAAGTTTTTTCAATACTGAAGAAGGATACCTGGGACTTGGTGGAGTATCCGAAGAATTGTTCAACTGTCAGGAGTTGGATAGTATTGAGAAACAAATATGCCGATGGTTCTATAACTAAACGGAAAGCTAAGGTTGTCGCGAAGGGATTTTTTCAACATCCTGGGATGGATTACAGCAAGAGATCTATGCTCCCGTAGTGCAACTCATTTCTATTTGCCTTGGTATGGTTCACATACCACAGCGTGGGATGCATGTGTTACAGTTCGATGTCTCTAAATCCTTCTTTAAAGGCACTGTTGACGAAGAGATTTGGACGGAAGTTCCAGAATACATTGAAAGAGTTTTGAAGTTCATCACTGAAAGAAATTACGGCACTGAAGATGTAATCGACAAGATCAAGAAGATTTTATCCGAGCTACTGAAGGGAAACAGAGTATACCGCATGATTAAATAGGCTGGACGCTGTTGCTACCACTGTTTAAATCAAGAGTTACGGAAGTTTGGATCAAAGCCAACTTCCGGGGAAGTGGGTGTCTACACGATGACTACAGGTGACCTGCTGATAATTCTTCTGAGGTTCTAACATAGAACAATAATAGCATTGCATTTTTGTTCTGTACTTAACATCTCTTCAACACGTACTAAATGTACGTAACACGACCTAATAGGTTGAAAGTCGATTTTGATTACAATGCGGTTGTGAAAATTCAATATTCATTGACTTGGCCCTCAATGGGCAACTTAAACGCACTCTACAGTGTGATGGCAGTTGTGCCAGACCTCTAGTTTAGATGCTTTCCAACAGAACAAAGATGGCCTAGGCCACCACAGCTCAATTGGTAGAGCAACCGACGCAAAATCGGAGGTTGTGGGTTCAGATCCCACTGGTGTCTGGTTGGCCATTTTTGTTCTGTACTTAACATCTCTTCAATATGTACTAAATGTACGTAACACGACCTAATAGGTTGAAAGTCGATTTCGAACAGGAAAGAACTTTATTGGTTTGACCTGTGGAAGAAAACTTAGTGTTGTGAAATACTGCATAAGTGTTGTGACAGAAGTAAGTTTAAGGTGTGTACAGTATATCCCGGGTTGTGAAATAGTGTAATATAGTGTTGTGACAGTGTCAAAATTATATACTGTATATTATAATATATGTAATAATAAAGCGCAGTAATAATAATTAACAAATCACTGTTGTACATCAATCAGGATAGCCGAGTGTCATGCGAAGACAGGTACAGGTAAGCTCTAAATAATATTTAAAATTACTGTATACTGTATTATGTTTTGTGTTGGGATGGTGATGACTGGTGCTTTAAGGGGGAAAAAAAAATCCACGATATTTTGTGAAAGGCAGAAACTTGTCTTATTTTGAAAAACAAAAAATGGCAAATCCACTTTGAGCAAGTTTTACTGTATTTTCTTTTTTTAGGTAGTTTATACATTTATTTATTCAAAAATTAGTTTTGGCAGACTGAAGAACCCAACACTTTTAAAAAATAATAAAAAGTTCATACTAATCACAGAACACAAGTTAAACAATTTGATCCATAGATTATTTGCATTCCTTGTCTTAGCCATAAATGTGGTTTTCAAATCGTTCAAATTAAAACTAAATAGTTTATCGATTAAATATTTTGACTGATCCACAATATCAATAAATAGAAAGATAGTAACAAGGATAAATACAATCATACATCAGTGTGGGAAGAGGGAGAATCAGAAAGAGGAGATAAAAAGGGTATCAGGAAAGTTTTGCAATGTGAGTGAACGCTGTAGACTTTTTCAAAATAATTTCCAACACACTCAATACACTTCTCCATACGTCAAAACCAGTCACAGAACCAACTCTGCCACTTTTCTTCGGTTACATTTTCACACTCTTCATCCCATGCTGCCAGAAGCTCCTCGTTGGATGCAAAACGCAACCCTTTCAGCTTCATTTTAACTTCTGGGAAGAGTGCAAAGTCGTATGGGGCAAGATCAGGTCTGTATGGACAGTGACCAAGCACAGTCAACGCTGATCTGGCAAGAAAATACATTGTTACATTAGCACAATGTGTTGGAGCATTGTCGTGATGTAAGAGCCAAGTGTTGAATCGTGACCTTGGACGGAGCTACTTGAGAGCCTGGATGACCTGAGGCAGACAATTCTCACTATACCACTTCGCAGTAACTGCCCTTTGTGTTTCTAGCACAACCCAAGTCAGGATGCCCCGTTCAGTGAAGAATACTGCAATCATCCTTTTCTTCACTGACCTTGACTTTCGCACAGTCACAGGAGTACCCTCATCTTCAAACAGCCACACCTTGTTCTGGGAATTTGTTGGGACATCGTAATAATAAAGCCAAGTTTCGTCACCTGTAACGATGCTATTGACCTTACGCGAAGTCCCATTTTCAAACTGTTTTAGTATTTTTTTGGCACCATTTCACTCGATGTGCCCTTTGTTCCTCTGAAAGTGAATGGGGCACCCAAAGGGAACAAACCTTTCTAACATGGAGATGGTCGTGTAGAACTGAATGAATAGCTGGTGCAGGGATGTAGAGGGTCTCTTCTACCTGCCGATATGTCAATCGCCTCTCTTGCTGCAAGATTTTCCTCACAGCTTCAATGTTTTCCTCAGTCACTGATTCAGACGGTCGCCCAGAAAGAGGATCGTCTTCAACCCCAAAATTTCCCCTCTGGAACTCTTTGAACCAGCGGAAAATTGTTGTGCGATGTGGACAGTCTTTCCCCAGCACAGGAGTAATTTCCTCCAGGCACTGGTCAACAGTTAATCCACGAGCAAAATTGTAGCGGATAATTGCGCGATATTCACATTTAGACCACACTGACATCTTAACTTGTTTTCAATCTCACTGCTTGGCAACAACTGGTGTGAAGGTCACGCCTTGCTGTCTTCTAGACCAGTTTTCACCCCGCTTTTCATCCCTCACCATAACAGGGGTGTCCAGCCAACCGTTCTTGCGTAATGCAAAACTTTCCTAGTGCCCTTTGTAAGTACGGACATAAAAACACAAAAGGACAATCTCCACATCTTCATACATACAGGCTCTCTCCTCAACAATCCCAGTCCTCCTACATCTGTTTCTTTTCAGCAATGATGAGCTTGTTTCTGCTGCTTCCTAGCTTCATCAGGAAGGCAGGTTTTAACACTCACTGAGGACCATCTTGACAGATCTTATCTTGATATGAAAAGTATAGGATAAGAAGCTGGATAAATACAAGAAAAGGGAAGATAAAGATGAATACAGGAGTTAGAAGGCTACGTGTACAGGTTAAACACAGAGGCAGAAAGGTACCACAAACGGTCAATATAAGTAATAAGGAACAAACTAATGTCAAATCAAGTTACATATTTATAGAAAGATAAAAATATGAATAGGAACACATGAAAGGATAAACATAATCTCAGGTACTAATTTTCAATGTAGGGCTTGATTTTATTTGTTCCTATTCATTACTCAGGTTTAAATTAGGTTACTATGTAAGCTACTGACAACTGAAGCTAACCTGCTGGACAAAATCTTGCTTCAGGACCACCATAAATAGCCAGATTCCTCTTAACAGGTATAGTGTCATCTCTTAGTGTGAGATGTGGTGGTTGATCCCCTTCATGATTAGTTCCAGTTAAAGCCACAGAGGTTAACAAGTCAAAACTAACTTCATTGTCGGGCTTAGGATATTCAATAGGGGTGCATTCAGCAGCAGGCTTCAGTCTCTTATAATCTGGATCTGAAAGAGATTATAAAACAAATTTCAACTTAAATGTCCACTTAAAGCAAAATTACTAATTTAACAACTGAAGTATCACATGATATGTAGGGCTGCCAGGATATCCTGTGTTTGCTGCCCTTGTTTTTACAGTCTCTTGGCTCCCATATCTGTCTGCTCAAAAAAACAACTTCCCCCTTGAATTTTCATTCCAAGGCCACACAAGATATACAGGCTGTGCTTCTCCCCTACCACCTCAGATGCCACATCACAACACAAGACTGAGCAAGCAAGCACCTTGATTCAAGCCGTGCCATTTCCTGTCCGCGACCTTGGCTGTTTGTGCGTTGTTCCTTTGATCACTTCATCCCTGTTCTGGACGTGTTTAATAATTTCTAGATTTAGTGTTGTGATGTACAGTTAAATCCAGGTATGCATTAAATGACAGTGACTGAACATGTCGTCTAACTGTTGCATCCCAGGCTGTAAAAGTAACTATAAACCAAAACATCCTGTCACTATATTTTTGTTTCTTCAAGATCCCACTAAAGCTTAAATATGGCTTGAAGCTATCCACAGGAGTGATTGTAAAGTTACTAATTCGTCAAAGGTACGCATAAAATATTTTGATGAAAGGTATATAGTGCAGGAAGATTTGGTGACAGGGTCTGATGGTACTGTGCTAACTGTGAAGCAGAATTGGTTAAAATTAACTAATGATGTCATACCCACAAATTTAAAAAGAAAGGGTCATATCTATCGAAAGTTTTGCCACCAGAAAGAAAAGATCCTGAACAAAGGCAGAACTAAATAGAAGAACGCATTCAAGATTTCAAGAATAAAGAGGAATTACTAGACAACATTAATGGCTTCCAAAAATAACAAGGAATTTTTCAGTAAAGTAAGCACCTGAATTGGAAAATTTATATGCAAAACTAAGCAATAACCAGCTAAGCTTACTTAGTTAGTCTGACAAAAAATGTTTCAAAAAAATCAAAATATCTCTGATAATTAACCCTTAATTTATTCATTGTTAAAAACAATTGAGGGATAAATGTATTAGAAATGTGTGAGACTTCTAAAGTTTGTAAAGGTCTTGGTTCAAATACCTGTGTAACTTGATATATCAACAGGGCATCCTGTTAAGGGTTTGGAAAAAGGACAAATTAGCAACTCTGAGTAATGAGTAACTTGATAGGTTATATTAAGGATGAGACTGATCACCAGAAAGTTTGTGACAAATTATATTTCTACACAGAATAAATTAACTTATCTATGTCAAAAACTATCACATACTGTTTTACAACTTTGATTTGGTTTGCAACAATGTTTTCCTCCTCCCCTGGTGCATACAAAAGTATTACACAGTCAAAATTGTTAACTGCCACATTCAGGATACTGTATTTGAAAACATTTACTTCTAAAATAGACTGTGGAAGCTATGGAATAGACTTATCTCACGTAAATTACGTGTATTTATAGAAGAAATTATCAGCATAAAGTGAACGTCAAAGACATTGCAATTTGCTTTTAGATGAAATTTATGTTAGGTCTGAAGCAACATACAAATCCAGCAAGCTTGAAGGTTTAGTTGAACAACCCTCCAATGAAAATTCATTAAATCTAGCTTCAACTATGCAGACTTTCACAGTATCCTCTTTACTATCAAGCAATAAAGATGTTGAAGGTTTATTTTCTTGCAAAGATTTAAGAGGAACAGGTCTTGAAGATGTAGACCAAATTGGGGTGTAAGCTTTTTAGTATTGTGCTAGATAACAACTGCATTAATAGGTCAATGTTTATGAACTTATGTGGCAGAAATTTATCTTCTACGTTTGTTAATTCGTATGACAATGGGAAACGTGCAAGTCACAAGGTTCAGAGCTCTTTAGTGGTCTTCTCTGCGATAGGGGGCTGTCACACTGGATCGATCAAATGACTGCAATCATATGAAAAATGTGTGAAATTTATTTTTCTACAACTCAATATTTAAGTTAGAGTTAAATCATCATTAAAATAAGAATTGGTATATGTTTCGCCCTTTCCTATGGGGCATTATCAGCTGTAGCATTACCTCAAACCACATCAGGTACCTGATCTAAAATATACTATAAAATTGAATACGTTAAAAAACTTCACTTAAAAAAAGCAGTCATTACATGAGTAACTTGATTTAGATACATGTGGAATTAACAATGTTGATGGCCTTGAGTCATGGTCAATGTTGAATATGAATGAAAGTATAAAATATTGTTCAAATGATGAAAGTGAATAGAGAACAAAGATAAAATTGATTATATAAAAAATTAGCAAGGAAATGCATTCCAATAGTGTGCCATTTTTACGTAATATTGGACCTTGGCATGTGTACTTGATTTAAAAGATATCGAATAAGTTCTAAGTTTATAGTTTGTAACTGGCACAGAAATACATTATACTTATGTCGTAGTTCTACTTGAGCACCTATATTGAACAGATTATTAGAGAACTACTACTTTTCTTCATGGGGCCTCTAAATATTAGTTCCTAGTTAGCGTCGACCTCTAAGATGTTTTGCTAGCATGTTTTTCCTTTATTCCCACCTAGATATACCTGCTCCCTTCACAAAGCTGCAGGTTGTTCTTACTGGTTCTTTTTGGATTTTTTTCTCTCTCTTCACCTGGTAGTCCTAGAGTGGAGAGTCTGATTCTACCCAGCGCCTCGCATTCGAAAAGTATGTATTCAGCCGATTCCTCTGTTTCATTGCATTTCCTACATAAATGTTGTCTCTTATTACTCCAATTCTATGTAGGTGTTTTTTCAGATGGCAGTGTCCTGTCAACAGTCCTACTACCTATCTTATATTTTCTCTGCTGAGTTTCAACAGTTCTTTAGTATGCTTCTTGCTTGGTCCTTTTATCAGTTCCTTTGCAAGCCTGCATCCTGGAGTACTTTTCCAGTTCTCCATTTGTTTCTTTTGTACCCATTTTCCTACAAAATGTGTTTCAGCCTCTTTCCTGGCCAGTTTACCTGCCTTTTCATTTCCTTCTAATATCTGCATGCCCCGGTACCCATATTATTTTGACAATGTTGTAATTTGAGAACTTCAGGGGAAGTGAGTGGCAATACCAGACAATTCTGGATACTATCCGGACTGCCACTAGTGCCTTAAAGACTGCTTGCCTGTCCATAAAAATGAAAATGTTCTTATTCCTACAGTTCATTTTCAGATTTTCTTCAAGACATGTTGTGATAGCTATCATTTCAGCTTGAAAGACTGTAGTGTGTCTGCCGAGGCTCATCTGGATTGATCTCTCAGGTCTTCCCCCGTTGATCCCTCCTCCTGTGTCACCCACAGTCTTTGAGCCATCAGTCCACCACACTATATCTTCTTTTTCAGTATTCAATTTGTTGATATCCCAGTCTTCTTTTTTTATTATATGGGTCTCAAACAGTTTTTCAAAGTTGTACTTTAGTATCATATGATCGGAAGGCATATATAGAACTTTCTCTGTTATTACTCTGTTAATTTTACAGCGTCCTAGATTGGGTCTTTGTGCATTCCAGCACTCTGATTGTGCCAATCTATATGAACTCATTCTAGCCTGCCCTTTTATGAAATTGCATCATGATGGGAGGTCTAGTAAAGTATTCAAGGCTTCTGTCAGCGTAGTTCTCATAGCCCCAGTTATGGTTATGCACGCAATTCTCTGTAGGCTATCCAATCTACTGCTGACTTTTCCTTGACTTACTTTCTGCCACCAGATCATTGCAGCATAGGCCATCAACGGTCTAATGACCATTGTGTATATCCACATTACCACTGATGGTCTTAGGCCCCATGTCTTCCCAAAAGTTCTTTTACATGCATACAGCAGGTTCTTGGCCCGGGTTATGTTCTTTTCTATAAGTGGATTCCAGGTTGGACTTTTATCTAACACTACACCTAAGTGCAGTGCCTGTTCTTCTATATATATATATATATATATATATATATATATAGATCTTGCCCAAAGAGCTTCAGTGATCACTTTCCCTCTAATTTTCTCCTTGTAAAAAGGGACAAGAGTTATCTTGTTCGGGTTGACTGATAGTTGTTCTTCTCGACACCAGTTCTCCACAAGGGTGAGTGATCTTTGCATAAGGTCCTGGATAACACTCATCACCTTTAGCTGGGAAATTTATAATGTCCAATAACGGACCATTTATATTGGTATTATAAATTTACTCATTTGGGACAAATATTTCAGGTTCCCTAAGGGAATCAACATCTATATCATCACCTTACCTCATACCACAATCACTAGGTCATCTGCATGTCCTTGCATATTGAAACACTGTTCGTTGAGCATAGCTATGATTTTGTTCACCACGAGGTTCCACAGCAGAGGCTAAAGAACTCCTCCCTGAGTACAGCCTCAGGTGGCCCTAACCAGCATTTCTTCAAACAGGGTTGCTTTTATCTTCCTTCCGTCTAACATGGATTTAATCCATTTGATGCCGGTTTTACTCACCTTGCTCTTTTCCAATGCTTTGATCATAGAGTCATAGGTTGTATTGTTGAAGGCTCCTTCTATATCTAGAAATGCCGCCAGTGCAATTTCTTTATATTCTAGGCTTTCCTCTAATTTACAAATAAACTGGTTGAGTACTACTTCAGTGGACCGGCCAAGTCTACATGCAAACTGATTTTCATGAAACGTTGAGTTCTGATATATTTATCCAGAATTTTCTCCATTGGTTTCAGTATGGAGGAGGTTAAACATAATGATGGTCTGTATGCTTTGGCTTGGGCATAGTTTGCCCTTCCAGACTTAGGTATGAATACTGCTTTAGCTTCAGACCATGATTTCGGCATGTACCCTAAAGCTACGCTAGCTCTGAAGAAGTCCGTCAGGGCATTGACGAGTATCTCCCGTCCTTCCTGTAGGAGTATCGGAAGTATCTCATCTGGCCCCGGAGCCTTTGTAGGGTGAAACATGTTGATTGCCCAATTTTTAATTTTATTTTTGCTACTGGCTTTACGTCGCACCGACACAGATAGGTCTGATGTAAGGCTTTTCAGGCGTTTGTTCTATTAACCAGCGTTTCGTCTTAGGTCTGACGCTAGACTCATCAGAGTCTGATGAAACTCTGGTTAATAGAGCAAACGCCTGAAAAGCCTTACATCTGATCTGTTTTTTTTTTTTTTGGTTTTTTTTTTGTTTTTTTTTTTTTGACATCCTCTATTGGTGGAAAAATATCTAATTCCCTCCTTGGGAACTTAGAATTTCCATACAGATAGGTCTTACGGCGACGATGGGAGATGATGGCTAGGACTGGGAAGGAAGCGGCCTGGCCTTAATTAAGGTACAGTCCCAGCATTTGCCTGGTGTTAAAATGGGAAACCACGGAAAACATCTTCAGGGCTGCCGACAGTGGGGTTCGAACCCACTATCTCCCGAAGACTGGATACTGGCCGCACTTAAGCGACTGCAGCTATCGAGCTTGGTGACTGCCCATTTTACATGGTTGTGTTTTATTATTCTGTTGGCACAGTTCCAGTCTGCTCCTCGAGCTCCAGTCTCTGTTCCAACCGTTTCCTCTTCTGTCATCTTCTCTGCCTCAGGAAAGTGACACACCATTAGCATCTCCAGTGTGTTCTTCCCCGCCTGACTAAATGACCCATCTGGTTTCTCCAGTGCCCCCACCTGATTTATATGGGTTGCTTTCAGAACCTTCTGGAGCCTTGCTACTTCAGTGTGTGATTCCACTTTCTCGCAGAACAATCTCCAAGATTTTCTCTTTGCTTTCCGTATCTCTAAGTTACATTCAGTGAGTTTCCTATGATATACATCCCACATACCATTTCTAGATGATATTCTATTACATCCTAACCTATTTTTTCATTTAGGCTAGTTTGTTATGTTTATCGGCTTAGTGGGAGTGCTTATTGATATTGTCTTAAGAAATTCAAATTTTTTTTTTTGTTCTGAAGTAGAACTATGACATGAAAACAACGTCCTTCTGCGCCAGGCTCACTACCAACTCAGAATATTGCCCAACATACAAAGATGGTCTAATGACATTTCAGTAGCCTCATTAAGTTGTTCTCTAATAATCTGTTCAACATAGGTGCTCAAGTAGAACTACAACATAAATATAATGTCTTTCTGGGCCAGTTACAAACTATAAACTTTAAATAGGACTATAATCAAGTACACATGCCAAGGTCCAATATTACGTAAAAATGGCACAGTGTTGGAATGCATTCCTTACTAAGTTTTTATATAATCAATTTTATCTTTGTTCTCTATTCACTTTCATCATTGTGAACAATATTTTATACTTTCATTCATATTCAACATTGACCATGGCTCAAGGCCATCAACACTGTTAATTCCACTTGTATCTTAATCAAGTTACTCACGTAATGACTGCTTTTTAAAGTGAAGTTTCTTTAATGTATTCAATTTTATAGTATATTTTAGAACAGTACCTGATATGGTTTGAGGTAATGCTATACGGCTGATGATGCCCCATAGGAAAGGGCGAAACATATACCAATTCTTATTTTAATGAGGATTTAACTCTAACTTAAAAAATACTGAGTAATAATGAATAGGTGGAAGAAAAATACATTTCTCACATTTCTGCTTCTACAAAAAGCTCTGCCAGCAGTTACAAAAAAATGTGAAAGTGACAGTGATGTATTAGGTAAATATTTAGAAAAGAAACTGAAAACTCAAAAGAAAACATTATCAATGTTATTTTTAGAGTGTCTTCATGATGCCATGGAAAGACTGAGTGAACTAGGTCGAAGGGGTTTCAAAGTTAAAGTTCAGGAACTGTTGTATACAGTGTTAGATCAAGAAAGAATCTAATAAAATACAACTTATGTCCTTGAGAAATGTTCTAATTTTTTAATTAAATCTGTTTTCCTTCTACTTATCTATCAAGATTTATTGGAATCCTCAGTGAGTTATATATATTGGCACCGGATGGGAAAGTAACATTAACTCCAATTTTTATTAATTTTTAGGTAATAACATTATTACAACATCTTAATGTGTATATTTTATGTGGTAGAACATGTATGGTTACAAAAAAGAGTATTTTGAAATACTGGTAGTAGGTCCTTTCTGTGTTATGTAGCAAGCAGTTGTAGAGCACAGGTGGTCTGAAACCAGACTCGTGTACTGATAGTTCTGTCCAAGAATACTGCTGATCGCAACTGCAAGCTCATTGCACTAGGTTTGTACAGCACAGGTGGTACGAGTAGTTTTGTCAAGAAGTTGACTGCCTTCTTACAGAATACTGTTGATCACATATGCAAGCTCAATGCACTAGGTTTGCTGCATCTATATTCAATGTTGCTTACTATACTGCCATATGGGAGAATACACGTTCTAAATACCTACTTGAAATTATTTACCTGTTCCAGTTTTGTATTCCCAACCTGACATTCAGTTCTCTTTTAGGTGACTTCCCTACTGACATCACTTCAGTCTTGATAAGACTAATTTTCATGACATACTCATTGCATCTTTTTTCAAGTTGCAAGATATTAGATTGCACGGTTTCAGTAGACCAAGTTGTCTGCATAGGACAAACTAGTTACTACAGTTCTACCTAACTGAATCCCTCCCTGCCATCTTATACCTTTGTAACTTAGCCTTTATCTCCTCATTCCAAGTCATTCCATTCCATGCCACTGATCATACCTGTTTACACCAGCAATCATTCACACTACTTTCACGTCTGTTACCTATGACTTACTAGCTGATGTACCCGTGCTTTGCTACGGGATTCTCAGAAAGACTGACTTGGTGGTTTTCCTAACTGAATTCAACATAGGTCATTACAAAAACGTCAGTAGGAATGTAGCGATTGAAAGCAATGTTATCATATAAAATACTCGATCAAATGAAAAACCGCACACTTTCTCACTTTCAACGAAGAGTACTACAGTGCCGATCTAACAGTCCAAAGTTCCAGAGCTGGAACAACCAGGTCGCAGACTGCCATGAACACTCCTCTGTCATTATTCCGTTAAATATGCACGCTGCTTATTCCAATCAGTGCCTCAGAGTAGGGATTGAATAGCTCAAATGCTATGATGCTTTTTTTTTTTTTTTTTTTTTGGCTTTACGTTGCACCGACACAGATATGTCTCATGGCGACGATGGGTTAGGAAAGGCCTAGGAAGTGGAAGGAAGCAGTCGTGGCCTTAATTAAGGTACAGTCCCAGCATTTGCCTGGTGTGAAAATGGGAAACCACGGAAACCATTTTCAGGGCTGCCGACAGTGGGGCCTGAACCCACTATCTCCCGATTACTGGATACTGGTGAATGCTATATTTGAACCAGTGTGTTACGTACCTACAGTATCAGAAAATGTATGAACCAGAGGAATGGCATGCTAAAGAAGAAAGTTTCCTAACTCCCCAGCTATTTCCCGCCAATACTCAGTCAGGCTGTTATACTCTGTACGCAGTAGTAATCCCATCTATCGGAGTTGAGCAGCACCATAAGAAACGAAGAATATCACAACAAACAATGGTCAATGTAAAGTAATTGTTGATCAGTGTTAAGCGCTTTGGATATTGTAGGCCTTCTAAAATACCACTCTCATCATAGTCGGTACAGTAAAACTGAATGAAACATAAATGATCGGAAATTGTACTGTCTATAACTTTTCTTATGTAGTACCGTACTTTTCTATAGCACCAATAACATAGGTACCGGTATTTAAAATTAAATTTTAGGCGCCTTCCCCTAAACTACCATTTCATCTCGGGGAAAATAAAATTATTTACAGCCTAGACTGTAGTTTCTTATCCCCGACTCTATACAGCGGTTTTCATTAAATTCTGTTAACCCATTTTCTCGTGGCTCGGCGTTGATATGGACTTAGCAACAAAAATACAAATTCCTTAATATCTGTGTTATCAGAGCCGGTACGGTAAAAATGTATAAGATATAAATGACTGGAAATTGAATTCTATATAACTTTAGTTCTATAGTATTTATCGATAGGACCGACTTTCCATACCGATTTTCATTAAATTCTCTTCAGCCGTTTTCTTGTGATGCGTGTACATACATACATACATACATACATACATACATACATACATACATACATACATAGAGACAGACAGAAATTACGGAAAAGTAAAAAGTACATTTTCTTGTTACTATGGACATGACCGATACAGAAATACCATTCTTTTCAAATTCTGAGCAATGTACAGACAAAACTCTTATTTTATATATACAGATTAATAACATATAGGCCTAATGAGGGCAACAAGGTAGACCCATTATTTTATTTCTTGTTGCTGTAGATCCACGTAAACAATGAAAAACAAAGATGAAAAATTCATTTGTAACTATTTTGACAGGTGTTTCTACCAAAGTTTTGTAGATCTTAATCTAAAAAATTTTTTAAATGGCATTTTGTGTGATGTGATATTAAGGGAATATGATGGCAGAAAATGTATTTATTAAAAATAAATTTATATGACAGTTACAGGCTTGTAATAAAAGGGTGAGTAGATTAATTACCCTATAAGTTAATCAGAGATCTTACAAGAGCCATGCACCCTACTCTGTCAAACATTATTTTATATAATACATATATAATAAACAATTTTTACAGGCAATGTAAGATATAACAAAATGAAATCATTTACCTCCTGAGCAACAGCCCTAAATGACATTCTTACTGTGGACGGCTATAGTATTTAGTTGTTGGAAAGGCATATTCTTCACTTCTGAAATAGAAAGCAAGGTGCTTCCTTTTCCTTCTTACATGCTTACCAGTACTTTGTGGAAAAATTTGTCACTCTGTACCAAGGAGTTTACCAGTAACCTGGATGGAAGTGCAGGATGTAGATTAATAGGCTTATTACTGCCAAGTTAGCAATTAGATCAGCTTGCCAGTGCAAAGTTTGGGGAGAGAGCAGTTTACGCATAGTGATGAGGGTAATAAACAAGACCTCGTGTGTAATTTACATGTAGTTGTGACAAGTATCATTCTATTACACTGCCCATTTACTCATAAGAACAATAATCCAGAAGCTTTTCCTTTAGTTATTAAGCCAGTCTACACAGCACTAGCCTCACTTTAACTCCTAGAGCACTAGCTTCACTTGAACTCCTCAAGAAATGTACACATATGTGAATACACAGAACCCTAACGAGAATTTAAATTTTCTACTTTGGAAGAGATGGCCATAGACAACCTTTCTCCACAGCCATTTCGTAAGATTACCTGCTGTTGTCTTCAATGATGTAAATAAAGACAGGATTGTCATTATTGCAAAGTGTGGATTTGGACCTGGATTCTTTGCACAGAAGACAGTACGGAAATTCAGCAACATGCTTGTCATGAAAGCGATATGCTACTATTCTGAACATGGCACAATAGCACAGAACAGGAGAGGCAACAAGAGATTTGCTGAGGATCATGAGGGAGAGAGAGAATACAGTGAAAGGAAACCCATTGCTTTTCCTTGTTTTTCTCAGTTTCACAATATTCAGAATTTGTGCATTTCTCTTCCTTTCAAAATTATTTACAGGATTGTAATGATACTTAACACCCTATTTCTACATTAGGTAATGTAAATTTTGACTGGAAGCATTTCTTGATATGACTATTATTCTGGTAGGTGGTGTCTCACCAAGTGGAATGAAAAAACATTTTTTTTAAATATTTAATTTTTTTTTGCTAGCGGCTTTACGTCGCACCGACACAGATAGGTCTTATGGCGACGATGGGATAGGAAAGGCCTAGGAGTTGGAAGGAAGCGGCCGTGGCCTTAATTAAGGTACCGCCCCAGCATTTGCCTGGTGTGAAAATGAGAAACCACGGAAAACCATCTTCAGGGCTGCCGATAGTGGGATTCGAACCTACTATCTCCCGGATGCAAGCTCACAGCCGCGCGCCTCTACGCGCACGGCCAACCCGCCCGGTAAAAAATATTTAAAAGCTGTTAACCTCCATCTAATAAACACCTCAAAATATCATTTGAAAAGACAGTAATTATGTCCCAAGAACCAGCAGCATTTAAGAAATAGGCATAAAGGGTAATAAAGTCTTATAATTGAAGTACAATGATCCACTGTTATGAGGCTTTTATTGCAATTTTCACCCAAGTCAAAAATTCTGGGTGTAATGCTCTTTGAATGGCATCACATATAGCCTAATAGGAACAAATCCACTGGTTGTATTGTGAGCAATCCTAAATCTGTAAGATGCAGACATGTACGAGTCACCAATGTCCAGAAACCTGTAGGCCTAAATAAATATATTTCCACTGTTAATTGTAGTACCTTCAAATTGATCCACACAAATGCATCCACTGTTTTCAGTCCTTATTTTTAATCAATACTTTATTAGCAACCTGTAGAATGCAATGAAATGTACCTGCCACTAATCTTTTATTTTATATATTTTGCCATGGACAGTTGTTTCGGAGGTGAATGTCACTTCTAACTTTAAACTTTAAAAAATTGTTGTGAATAATGAATTTAATGATACCGTAAGCCTCTCCTCAAAACTTATACTTTTCCTGTAATTTGTTTGCCTGATGTCTATTAGTGAATTAATTTTTTTCAACTAATTCTTATAAGTATTGATGGATATTCAGTACTAGTTCCTGAATTTTTCTTCCTCATTCCACGACGAAGGCACAAGTTGGACGAATTCTCCAAAGCTCTAGCGTTTAAGGAAAATTTAGCTTGTCCACTGCGATCGTCTGGTTCTTATCTTTCTCTTAATATATTCATACATTAGAATAATATCTTCACTTGAATTATCGCTTTCACAACACATTCTTTTCCGCTCATTAATATGAATACGTCTGTAGCCTATACGGTACTCGGCAGGAGTATCAGCTGTTTCCGTGCAGTCGATCCCTCTCAATCGATGACCAGTGTGATAAGGTAAATTAATTTAGTCGTTAGTACTCGATGGACCACTCACTGAGGGATATTATTATTTATGATGAGTTTAATGACGAGAATTTTATACTCAAAAGTGAATCAAACTACCAAAAAGTATGCTATTTCATATGATCATAGGTGTTAAATAACAGAGGTGTTAAATGCGGGTTAAGACCAAAAAACAAAAATACTCATTCCACTGAAACCGTTTAACATATGAAGACAAAATTTTAAATGAAGGTATATATTTTTAAATCCTAGGTGTGAAAGAAAATTTATTTTAAAATATCACTCCCCTAGGGGGTTAAATGAGGTTAGCTTTGGAAACAAAATGATTCATCCCTCCAAAACTGTTTGATGCACAAAGCTGTAATTTTACAAGAAGGTCCTTTTATGTCCTAGGTGTTAATAATAATAATAATAATAATAATAATAATAATAATAATAATAATAATAATAATAATAATAATAATGGTTATACATCCCACAAACTACTTTTAGTTATGATTTTTGGAGATACCAAGGTGCCAGAATTTTTCCCCGCAGGAGTTGTTCTATGTGTTGGTAAACCTACCGACACAAGGCTGACATATTTGAGCACCAGACTAAGCCAGGATCAAACCTGTCAAGTTCGGCTCAGAAAGCCAGCACCTTAACCATCTCAGCCACTCAGCCTGGCTTCAAAAACTTTCTTCTCTAAGGAGTTTAGATGGGGGTTCACTGAAATTAACAAAAAAATTTCAAACATGTTTCACGCATGAATTTAAAATTTTGCATGAAGGTCCATGTCCTAGGTGTTACATAAGAAATATGTTTAAAACATTCTACCTCTAAAACAAAACAATCATTTATCTATTACTGTTCGACGTACAAAATAAAAATTTCAGAGGTTGGTCACATCTACATCCTAGATGTTAAATAACATAGGGTTTTAAAACATCCAAATGTATGGGGTTGAAATGAGTGTGAGATCGAAAAATACATAATCATTCCTCCAAAACCGTTTGACATAGAAACTGAGTGTGTATTTTATAGGCTAGCTGACAGTGGAGTCTCCAAAATTTAAAACTTTGAAATCTAACATCCTGTTTAAAACCGCAGAAAAGCATGTGTCTTGCTAGTACTGTATAAGAGAAAACTGAAAAAAAGTTTTGAACCAATACATGTACATATCTCTAATCTAGTAAAAAATGCATTTATTTGTACCTACATGTGAAACCTAAGTTTGGTAAAAACAGAATCAAAACCGACGGAGTTTCTAAATTCATTCATAACCCCCCTTAATATTTTTTGCAGGAATAAATTCGGATTTATTTACAGAAAGAGTGAAATCTGGAATCAACCACCACAAAAACTTGCAATAGTGATTACATCCCTCTGCATAGGGTTGGCACCAAGGAGGGCATCCGACCACAAAACAGGGCCAATTCACATGTGTGACAGATGCACCCGAGACCCCACAGACATGGAAATACTGTAGTGGCAAAAGAAGTGAAATCTGAAATCAACAAACAGTACCTCGCGATTGCTGCCTGGGAGACTGATTACCTCGGATCGAGTAGGGGTATATCAGTCGCCTTGACAGAGAATACTGCAATCTATTCGAAACATCGGCAAACTGTACATAATGAACAGAAAACAACAACACGGTTCAACCCAGAAAATAAACTAAATAAGAACAACTACGTACAACAGGAACACTGAAGTTAAGAAGCTAATGTATCTATCACCGGGCGAGTCGGCCGTGCGGTTAGGGGCTTGCATCCGGGAGACAGTGGGTTCGAATCCCACTGTCGGCAGCCCTGAAGATGGTTTTCTGTGGTTTCCCATTTTCACACTAGGCAAATGATGGGGATGTACCTTAATTAAGGTCACGGCCGCTTCCTTCCACCTCCTAGCCCTTTCCTATCCCATTGTCGTCACAAGACCTATCTGTGTTGGTGTGACGTAAAGACACTAGCAAAAAAAATATATATATATATATATCTAACTATATGAAGTGTTCTATCAGAGATTATATATATATATATATATATATATATATATATATTTTGCAGGAGAGCATTTTCAAAGTTTGATAAAATCCTAAAATCAGGAAATGCTTTGGTATTGTCCAATATTAATGCTGTGTATGACTTTAAATGGTCATAGTTTACAGTGAATTTTAATAGTTCTACATTACTTAATTTATATGATTGAGCATCATAATACGCCTTATGATTATATCTGATGTACATTCTGAGCCCTTATTGAAGTGCTCATTTAATTAATCAGTCATTTATTCAAATGTATAGAGAATATTTCATTTTTATTAAGTACTAGTAACTGGCAGAAAGCATCTACATTCAGCAGCACATGTCGCAATTTCTGCAGGGAGCTTGGAGCTCGAGTTTGTTTGCTCACCAGCCAAGTTTGGAAGATGGAATTTCGACATGACGCACACAAAGCTGAGCAGGGAAACAATAGAATTCCAATGGACAACATTTCGGATGCCCGGGCGAGAGGCTAGGGTTGCTTGTGAGAGATGTTTGAAGTAAGCGTCAGGTACGCGATGTGTTGAGCCAATGAAACAATAGAGCCACCGTTGATATGGCTAGGCATTGGTCTAGGGAAGAGATGGCCCCAATCGAGGATACGACAGTGTCTTCGAGGAAGAGTTAATAAGAACGATGACCGCGTCAGTTAGTTACCCTATTATTCGGAGAGATTATGTGCGGGTAACATCGTAAGAAGTTTTTTATTTACACAAGTGATCGTGTGGGGACTTGTCTGCATTTATTATTTATTTACATATTTTACGCCCACATTGGAGCACTTAAATCAATACATTTGAGTTAATTTCTTCTTTTTCTTCTCCCAGAACTTTCTCATCCTCTCCAACCTGGAAGCCCTTTGTGTGTCCAATATAGTATATTGTTTCCGTTCAACTGTTTTTAGTTTGAGACTTATGCTTTTGTTCTTCAAAATCCTCTTCTCTTTTCTTTGATTTGTTGCTGAGTTATATCCAATTCTTCCAAATCATCCTGAACTTCTTTGAACCAATTATTTTTTATTTTATTTTCAAAAAGTAATCAAATAGTTATTTCAATATCCTGGTGTCTGGTAATCTTGATATGTCTGCATTTAATCTATTCAAGTTTTCTAATGCTGGGAGAATGGCATTTAACTTACAATTACCAAAGGGAGAGAACAGTTCCATTTAATAATTTCAAAATACATAGTAGCTTGCCTGTGTAAATAGTTTTCCGAGGGCATAAACTTTACAATTTCCAGTCCAGCCTTTTATAAATGGGAAATATTTTACCTACTTACGGGAGTAGATAAGAGAAGTAGTTCCGCTACTGAATGGGAACTGGTTTCATGGTCAGTGGAATTTACCCCCGGCTATAGTGTCTTAGTAACCGGCAGGTTGATCTTGACCTAGTTTATACATCGTGAACGAGGGGATGTTTTAGACTACATCCGGAAGCAGAAGCAGCAACGGAAAATAACGACATCACCTTTCTACCCCTCGATGGAGACAAAGGGACTGATCTTTCCTGAAGGCAGCATCATCATCATCACCGATATGCCTGGCTAAAAACAAGATGGGGTCGGCTGTCTTCTGAAGACGGGAGGCCATAAGTGAATGTAACAGATGAGTATAGGGTTTTTAATGTAATTTTGTGAGTGTGAACGTGTTTAATGTTGCAAAAGGGGATAGGTTAACTTGATATTTAATTTCAGTAGATGTAGCTTTGTTTGGAAGAACTACGTCCTACTTAAAGTAAATGATAGGAAGCTTGTTAATGTAAATATAATTGTAACAAATGTGGACCGTTTGCATGAGGTCGCAGCTTGCTTTCTAACATTTTATTCTGATTTATTTAGCTGAGTGGTTAGCGTCAATTTTTTTATGAGCCAGTCTTTTTTGCCTTATATATTTTTTATTTGTAATTTTTTCGATATTTGATATGCACACTTTTTATCGATAGATTTGTGTACGGGTTTGAGGCGTAAGGAGGGAGCAATTCCAGTTCCGTACGTACTGCCAACTGAATGGAAATTAAATCTGAATTGAATCGATAATATGATCGATCGATATGAATTTTGCTAAACCTTTGTTATCTTAAGCCAACAACTGTGTCACACACACATTATATAACATTATATAACACTTCTCGATGCGAATCTTATTCCTAGAGTGAATTCTATAGTTTGGCTTTGCTGTGTAAATAACAACAGTACTAGTACGTGTACGCCAGATGTTGCACAGCAATGCATAAGCAATTCATAATTTGTGTTTCAAAGGTTGCTAGTACGAATCTCGAAGATTGCCGAGGTCGACCAATTCAGCACTAGGGTGTAAATCTATCCAGAAAAGGTGCGCAGATAATACATCTCAGGGCTTAATTGTAAATGTAAATAAGGATTCAAATTAAAGTCAGGAAGGACTAGATTAAAGTATTATTAATGGGAGCTCAAAGTGTATGGAAACATGCCGTCACGTTTTTTGGGATTTATTGCATGATGTGTGAATGAGAGTGTGTAAGACGGTGGAGTGTGGATCCACGAAGTTGTTGGCTTCATCTTCACGACTATTTTGTATATCTAGGTGGTAAATTAGTAACTGGTTCACGAGTTCCACGAACGCTGTTTCATATTTCAAGTTCCAAATATTAGAATAAAATTTCTGTAAAACTTATTATTATTATTATTATCATCATCATCATCAATGCGAGTTTCTCGCTATGTAGGATTGAGATATTTCAGTAACTTTCCGATGTTCAGACATGATCAATTGTCAATGTGGCAATTTCTTAGTTTCAGTTTATCATATTTATTACACAGTTGGGCACTTTATTATTCATATTTACTTTGAGCACGATTGCTTTGATTTGTGACCAGCACGGCCTTGTTTCTTTTCATGTGAGTGAATGTTAGACAGACGTCCTTCATATTTCTTCAGTTTTTATGCAACTTTAGGACATGAGACGTTATTTGTGTGATTTTGAGTAAGATAATGCGTTCCTCATCTGAAAGGCCTGCATTTTTTCGTGTTTATGTGACTTGCCTCGGGTAGACTGTTGAGCAGCGTGTGTAAAGGGTTGAACCCTGTGGTTTTGGTATTTGCTGCTTTATCTCTTTGGGAGACGTGGATCTCCACCGCCGTGTGTTGGCAAGGGTGATATGTTTGTCTACCAAGGACAGTTTTATTTGAGCGGCCTATACTTCGTGATTTTATTGTTTCTATCCATGTCTCTACGGTTGTTTGGGAGAATTTTCTATCGCGACGTTTGTTTTGGATTTTCTTGTATGATATAACCGTGCTGAGGAATATTTTGTGTCATGTCATTTCTTCCAGGTTACAACGTTGAAATAGGTGTTGAAAGGTAAAGTCTACTCTGTCATTTCTTTTAAGAATTTGTGTCATGTAATTTCATTTCAGGAATCCACGTTGATTTCTGCGTGATACTGTGAAGTCCACCAGTTTATTGATTTTGTGTCATGAAATTATTTTTCAGGAACCTGCGTTGAATAGGAAGTGTTGCTTAAAGTGTAATTATGTTTCCTTTTATTTCCATTGAGGCTTTGAGTGGCTGCGAGATGCGTGAATGCCACATGCGTTTCTTAGTGAGCCCTGGAAAATATGACATCATGTGATATGAGTAAAGAAATGGAATTAGAGATAAGGTTCTTTTTGCAGATGATATTATACTATATAAAGTAATAAATAAGATACAAGATTGCGAGCAACTACAAAAAGACCTTGACAATGTTGGAGATGGACAGAATGTGATGGTATGATGGTATATGGGATGAAAAGGTTGAGAGTTTCACAAAGAGGAAAAGTCCTCTCAGTTTTTATTAAACTGCATTGATGGGGTGAAAGTTCCTCATGGGGATCACTGTAAGTAACTATGTGTTAATATACAGAAAGATCACATAAATGGGATTGTAAATAGAGGTTACAGATCTCTCCATATGGTTATGAGGGTATTTAGGGACTCTAGTAAGGATGCAATGGAAAGGTTACATAAGTCTCTGGTAAGATCACAATCAGAGTATGGATTCAGAGTATGGGACCCTCACCAGGATTACTTGATTAAAGAACTGGAAAAAATCCAGTAAAAAACAGCTCAATTTGATCAGGGTGATTTCCGACAAAAGAGTAGCATTACCAAAATGTTGTAAAGTTTGGGCTGGGAAGACTTGAGAGAATGGAGTCTAACTGGTTGACTAAACAGTATGTTCTGAGCTGTCAGTGGAGGGATGGCATAGAATGATATTAAAATTAGAGTGGTGTTTCTAAAAGTAGGAAGTTAAATATGAAGATAAATTTATAATTCAAGAGGACAAATTAAGGCAAATATTTGTTTACAGAAAGCAGAGTTAGCGGCTGAAATAATTTACCAAGGGAGTTGTTAAGAAAAATTCCAAATTCTTTGAAATTATATAAGAAAAAACTAGGTAAACAACTGATATGGAGTCTGCCATTTGGATGACTGCCCTAAATGCAGATCAGTGGTGTCTGATTATGATTGATATTGAACAAGCTCATTGTAGGTGAATTTAGAAACTGGAAATCTTAGAATTTCTGGGCTAATTTCATAATCCCTTCCTTGCCAGGTAACACCTTGGAACTAATTATCTCAGCTCTGCCTCTCTTTGTTCCACATTCTTCCAAGTTAGTGATATACATTTTTGGAGGTTTTCAAGGAATTTTCTCCCTAGGATCTGAATTATTTTTACTAATTAATTAATTTATTTATTTATTATTTATTCTTAAGGCAGCTAGAATAAAAGCACATTTTATGAAAAAAATATTCTTACCTCCATGGCTAAAAGTCCAAGGCTCTTTTCCTCTAATCAAAAAACTAAATGCAGAATAGATGATGCCTCCATAGAGGCCCAAAGGTGTATGAAAAGAAGGCCGGATGTTTCGGGCAGCCTTCAGTTCCTTCCATATAAAACTCTGATGAATTTTCTCCTCATATGATATAGGTTCAAGACCTGCAATTCAACAGAATAAAATGAATAAATCTCTTTTCTAACCAAGGCTGGAAGAAAGCAGGTTTAAAAAGACCTGTTTCTTAACAAGGTTTAAATTCAAACATTGTTCAAATTAATTTAATTAATGTTACTGACTATATATGCTCATTCTCAATTCAAAGACTAGCAAATAATAAGTTATGCTCTAGCTCAAAATTTTATTTTGCTAGTGGCTTTACGTCGCACTGATACAGATAGGTCTTATGGCGACGATGGGATAGGAAAAGCCTAGGAGGTGGAAGGAAGTGGCCGTAGCCTTAATTAAAGTACAGCCTGGTGTGCAAAAGGGAAACCACGGAAAACCATTTTCAGTATTGCTGACAGTGGGATTCGAACCCACTATTTCCCGGATGCAAGCTCACAGCCGCGTGCCCCAAACCATATGGCCAACTTGCCTGGTAGCTCAAAATTAACCAGCTAGGAATTGAATGCCTTAGTCCTATCTTATGCAACATCTTACAGTAATTTTATGTACAGATAGATACAGACTTCCCCGCACAATGCAAAAACGGTACACAAGGCAGTAAGTGAGGCCCATCTCAAAAACACTGTACCATTTTATGTAAAGTGGAGACCAATACTAATTTTTATGAAATGTTACTTTACGTATTATTTAGAATTTATATATCTGCTTTGTGTCCAAACTTCAGTTTAGTATTTAACGTACTGATCACTTTTGTCACTTGGGAGCGTTCATTTCTTGAGCTTTCTGTTCTTTAAATTCTACAGGTTAGTTGTCTCACGTACTGTGACATTTCTTATAATGTCAGTCTTTTGTCATTTAGCTTATTTTGCTGTTTTCTAGTTGATTCTTTGTTACTTTCGATAACCACTGTACCTTAATTATATTTCTTACATTTAAGTTTATTTATATACTACTAGCAAGATGCCCGTGCTTCGCTACGGTATTATACTGAAATTTATAATTGAATGCTTATTATTTTATATATAATCCGCTGAAAATCGCGATCTGACTCGTTTTCTGAGAGAATCCGCCAAAATTCGCAATCTGGCTCGTTTCCCAATAGATTACGGCAAGTTTCCTCCCCTTTTTCAAGCTTTCTTTCCAGCAATCGATTTCGTACTTCCCGGGCTAGGTCCAGGTATTCCGCCCGGTCAGTTGGGTCCCTAAATCTTTGCCATCTTTTCCTATAAGCATTTTCAATATGGATCAAATCCTTCCGGAGATCCAGCGTGGTGTCGTCTTGGGTGCCTTGGCGGTTCTGAACCCGCGGCCGGACTGCATTCTTAGTCATTACCCGTCCAGGACCAGTTTCCAGCGCGGTCCACACATTTGACGATGGTCCAGAACATTATTATTATTATTATTATTATTATTATTATTACAGATGTTCCGGACTCCACTGCAAGATGCAACACCGCTACTTGGCGGTAAATTACATCTGCTGCTATTGTCATTGTTGAAAATATGACCAGCACCATTGTCGCGCGTAGGCAAATGTGCAGGATTTCTGGCGATACGAATGACATACTTCCGTGCATTATTGACCTTATTATAGAGGTGAACAATTGGACGGTCAATCTCATGCCTATCGTTTATTTCAAGTGTGTTTAAATTTTTATTTATATGCCAGGAGAATCTACTGTAATCTAAGAATGTTCAAACAAATTAAAAGAAGGCGTGTCTCTTTATGTTTAAAGGAGATTCCAAACACCAATGTTCACGTCTATTACCTTCAGTTTCGAGATTAAAATAATTCTCTTTTTCACTTCCACACTCCTCCTTCCCCCCCCAAGTGAATTTTCCAACAATAAATACTTGATTCTTTAATAGTAAAGGATCTTCTAAATACCAATTATCACGACTCTTACTCCTTCAGTTTCTGATTTATGTGTCCTCATGAAAGGAATTCAACTCCTTTCCACTCCCGCCCCCCAAGATGATTCCCCCCGCCAAATAGGGTTTTTCTTTGTTTTTAAGGGAGATCCAAAAACCAATTTTCACGTCTGTAGGCCCTAACAACTTTAGTTTTTATTAGATGTAAGTATTCTTATACAATTAAGTCAATTAATTTATCAATTCTTTTACCTCCCCCCCCCCCCCCCCCACCCGTTCATTGGATTTTCCGAGAATACGTGTTTCTTTACATTTAAAGCAGATTCCAAATATCAAATTTCACGTCTGTAATATCTTCATTTTTGAGATAACAGTAGCCTAATTAAAAGAATTCAACACCATTTTCAGTCACTTTTACCCCACCACCCAAGTGGTATTTCCGAAAACTAAAAATACACGTTTCTTTATTTTTAATAGAGATAAAAAATACCATGTACCTTTTTCACCCCTCCTATTGGGATTTTCCGAAAACAAAAAAAAAATCATTTTTCCTCTATTTTTAAAGGAGATTCAAAATACCAACTTTTACATCTGTAAACTTTTAAAATTTTAAGATGAAGATACACTCATTTTAAAAATCCACCCCCCTTTTCACCCCCCATTAATTGGATTTTCCAAAAACGAAAAAAGACCTGTTTCTTTATTTTTAAAGTAGATCCCAAATACCAATTTCCAGGTCAGTAATATCTTCAGGTTCTGAAATATAAGTAGCCTCATTAAAGGCATTCAACACATTTTCACCCTTTTCCTTCCTTCCTATTGGGATTTTCTGAAAACAAAAATATGCGTGTTTCTTTATTTTTAAGGGAGATTCTAAATACCAAATTTTACATCTATAAACTTTAAAAGTTTTGAGATATAGATACACTAATTTTAAAAATTCACCCCCCATTTCACCCTCTCATTAATTAGATTTTCTAAAAACCAAAAAAATCGTGTTCCTTTATTTTTCAAAGAGAACAAAAGTACCAATTTTCACGACTGTAATATCTTCAGTTTCTGAGATATAAGTATCGGTATCCTGATTAAAGGCATTCAACCACTTTTTCACCCTTTTTCTCTCGTCCTATTGGGATTTTCTGAAAGCAAAAAAATACGTGTTTCCTTATTTTGAAGGAAGATTCTAAATACCAATTTTTACATATGTAAACTTCTAAAGTTTTGAGATATAGATACACTGATTTTAAAATTTAACCCCCCTTTTCACCCCCTTAGCGACGGAATATCCAAAAATCCTCTCTTAGCGAGCACCTACATCTTAATATGAATGTATCCCCAAAATTTCATTTCTTTATGTCCAGTAGTTTTGGCTCGGCGATGGTCGGTCGGTCGGTCAGTCGGTCGGTCGGTCGGTCGGTCGGTCGGTCGGTCGGTCAGTCAGTCAGTCAGTCAGTCAGTCAGTCAGTCAGGACAAGTTACTTTATATATATAGATTTTCTACTCATAATTCTTCTGCCCAATCTGTAAAACCTTAGTTACTGCTTTAGACCACCTTCTCCATTGGCTATATAACCGGCACTGTAAACTCCTCACCAATTGTCATCAATACGCTGGGTGTGTCAGCACAATGCACCTGTCAACAAGGCTTTGCGAGTACTCTACTTTCCACTTAGATGCACACATAACTAGAACCATGACGTAAACAACAGTTGAACTTACTTCTTCTTCAGGGATGTGTATGCCGGCTTTCACACATCACATGGCAGCAACCTGATTTTCAACAAGGGACTTCTACAACAAGTCAGCCTGATATCTCCGATAACAAGTGGTTCTTAACCACCACGTCTCTACAATGATGACTGACTGATCCTTTTGCCGTTTCGATCTCAGCCTGGGGTGGATGTTTTACCAAGTAATTTTAAGTACCTACAAGATCTTCACTGATTAGCACAAACTTCTACTGTCAACTTGGCCGACACACTTCAAAATCTTGTATGGTTTTCTTTTAATTAATTCCGTATTATGCTGCTCCTAAGAAGAAGAAGGTTAAAATAAGTAATCAAATCTCCTTATTTCAATATATACTGATACAACCTTAGCCAATTTAGTGGCATCTAAATTTCAAGTCTTTTTTCTTCATCATCTTGAACAGTGTAATAGGGTTTCCTTTCTCAAGAAACATTAATGCAATTTCATCTAATCAATAACCATTTTCTGCAAGATCTTTTTCTTTATACAAAGTAAAATCTTGGACTAGCAAGTTTCTTGCCTGTTTGTTTTTTTCTGTATCAACTTTACATATTTATAGGTTATCTAGTCAAGAAGTTGATCTTCATCTATCAAAATTGTTAACTTTTTCTAATTGTTAATTTTGAGATTATTTATTGTATAAGATGTTTTGTTAACTGAATATTTGAAAACTATTGGGTTTCTTTCATTTCTATTCTCTCTTTCTATGTCCCCGTCCAATCTACCTGCCAAACTTCTTAATCCATCTCTTGGTAAGTCTTCACCATTGCCACACCAATCCCATTTTTTCTGAAAACAGATAATTCCAATCTCGCTCTTAATCAAAGTTTTCCCACACTGGAAGCCAGACACTTGTACCAAGAATGATTTCCTGGATGAAGGTGTTAAAACACGGTTGCACATAACAGGGTCAATTAATACTGTACCCTGGTGGGGTTGAAGGCTGCATCATTCAATGAGAATTATTTGTTACAGAACATAATTCATATTCACTCAGCAAGAATATCTTACATTTGTACATCGTGGGCCTACCGGCCAGTTGGTAAGGTATTGAGACAGCTACACAGACTTCTGTCTTCACGAGGATTACAGTCTCAGAAGGAAACAAGGGCCAGAAAAATGAGTATTTCAAGATATATTGCCAAGTTGGAAAGAGAACAGAAGGGCTATTTCCAAACCCAACCGCGAAATACGTTGCTCCAGGGCCAGCCGATCTACTGAACAAAGGGAGCACGTCACGCAGGAATTCGTGAAAATGACATCATGGAAAATCCTACGCTGAGCCCTTGTTGAAGCTTGCAGTTGGTATTTAAAGAAATAACATGAGATTTCAGACTCCTGCTTAGCTATGAGCCAATAGTAAAATATGCCGGAGAGAAGCAGTCAAGCTCACATTATATTATGGGAAGTGATATAATGAGTGACTTCGTGGATCAAATTTATAAAGGAAAACTGAATACAGACTCATAATGAGGAAAATTTTAAAAGCATGACTTAATATTAAAAGTAGGTAATAAATGGAGATTTAATGTTGTAATTCTCAGAAATCAGTGACGCTGTTCTCTGATTGGTTTAAAGCAATGGACGCAGATAATGGAGCGAATGTGCCCCCAATGTATTTCTATTTCCCTACGTTTGCATAACTGCCAACTTTCAAAAAGAGAAATTCGGAAGATTCTTAAGCGGAAAATTTTAACACACGCATGCGAAAGTCTTGAGACATAATGAAAAAGGACGGCAAGAGGGGGGGAATTATAAACAATACTAATACAATTCAAATACAGTAGAACCTCAATGCAACGATCCCGTAACTGTCATTTTCCCGAATCCATCGTTGAATTTATTCGGTCCAAACAGTGTTCCATATAAACCAATATTAAATTTCCCCACATCTATCATTTCTCGAACTATCGTTTTTATCGCATCGATCGTCGAAAAATGATTTGTCCTAGGTCACAATTTTCCCGATTTGATCGATTGCGCGTAAGAAAAATATACGCAACTTTTTTTTTTTTTAATTTAGAGGGAGTGCTCATTACTCTTAGCACATAATAGCGGCAACCTGTTACGCGAGAATGTACGAGTGATTCTGAGTTGCTAGTCTTGAACAAGGATCTTGGTAGGCTGGAGTGCTGTGCGCAGGTTATTCACGCGCAACCTCACTACGAGCCTCCTGGTGCCAATGCTTCTCCTCGGCCCATTAACTGACCCCTAGAAATATTCTTATTTACAAGAATTAAAACGTAGATAGTGTAAAACTCAAATTTGCCACCATTTTCTGTGCTGGTATAGAGTACCTAGGGCTGCCAACTTCGTTGAAAAAAAGATAAAATCGCGCAGTGCACCAGATACGTTTTAATTACTCGCAGGGTGATTAATCACGTCGTACCTTGTGGAGTGTGTGGGATGCTAGAGGCCTGTTGACCGCTTTGTTGCCCTTTGCCCAATAGTCTTGAAAAGCCAGACCTAACCAAACGAGACAAATAATCTTTTATCACAGCCTAGTCTTGTAACTAGTTCCTAAGTTGGCAACTTCACTGTTACATCTTTCGAGATGCACCGCGTTGAATTTCTAACCTCTGTGACAACGTCTGAGCTGAGCTCCGGGAGCCGCACCATGTTGGGTATCTAACCTATCGTTTGCAAAGGGTCTACGGAGTCTTTTCCTAAATACAGGTTATCGCCGTAATATCCACTTATATCTTTAACCCTTTCCAGCCCAAATTATCTGCAGTGATGGAAAAAATTATTTTCCTGTGAATTTCATCTAAAATGTGCGTCCTGAACATGAAACCACCAATATTTAATTTTTGTCGCACTCTCATATGCTCAAAATTTTGTGATGCCATATGGCATCATTGGGCACATGCGATGCAAGTCCTCATGAAATGTTCTTCAAATTGTGAACCTGAAATACAATCATAATACCATTTGTATAAATGCTCCATTGTTAAAACCGGTTCTCCTGACTGTAAAATAGTACTTTTACCAACATACACTTCAAAATCGTAGACAATACCACTGAAACCAGCTTGAGCAAAAACTTTTACACCCCATTTATGAGGCTTATTTTTCATGTATCGTTTCAATGAACTTCGCCCTTTGAACGGTATTATAATTTCATCCACAGAATTGTCCGCCTCCGTAGCGTAACGGTTAGTGTTATTAGCTACCGTCCTCGGGGGCCTGGGTTCGCTTCCCGGTACTGCCAGATATTTAAGAATGGCAGGAGGGCTGGTATGTGGTTGAAATGGTACGTGCAGCTCACCTCCAATGGGGGTGTGCCTGAAAAGAGCTGCACCACCTCGGGATGAGGACATGAGTTTACTTATCCACAGAATTGTACTCCTCGGGCTCAATATCAGCGAATCTAGCTCTGATGGCATCAATAAAAGGCCTGACTTTGAAACGTTTATCACACTCTGGATGATCACGTGACTTCATATTATCATCGTTGATGTGGAAGAAGTTTCTGAGTTTGTCAAACCTATTGCGGTACGTAATGTCAGCAATTGGGGGGAATCTGGTTGCTTGTGCCCAGTACGTTCTGTAACTTGGCATCCTGACTATGCCTGACAGAATGTGAATTCCCAGAAATTGCTCTATTTTATTCTTATTTGTGTTCAGTGAGGATCAAGCTTTCTGAACACAGTATAAATTTGAGTTGCCTACAAAATTGTCTATGAGAGAAGCTGTACAAAATTGTTTGAAATTTTCATATGGAGTCATTTCACCTGGTAGAACAGAGTGATTCACTGTGCACTCTGAATAAATAGGTTCTAAGATTTTACACCGCAACCTTGAGTCCCTCTGCCTCTCATTGGGTACTGGTGAGCCAGAAGTAGATGTTTTTGCCTGAAGTCGATGAGCCAACGGTATTACATCTTCATGCAAATTAGGTTCAACATTTACTTCAAAATTCAGCCCCACTTCCGGAATAGTATTTGGCACTGGTTCTGCAACTGTATTTGGTGTTGTTACTTCTTCCTTGTGATCATCATTACTGATATCAACGTCAGATATGTCACCTTCCGGAAGAAGAATGACCTCTTTCTCAGATAAAATTTTACACTTAATGGATTCATCTAGAAAAATAAAGTGAATAAACAGTACACAACAATTTGAAATGCAACTTCTAACGAAAATTTATTATGATATAATTTGGAATAGTAGGCTACTTATTTCAGTTGTGCTGTTTATTAGCAGGTTTTCTTACATTTAATGATCAAAATATACTGTTAAGCGTTTATATAATATCGCAAAACAACCAGTAATAATGAGAAAGGCCGCTGAATAAAAATCTAATTGCCTCAGATAAACATAACGTAAGACATGGCTGCTGCCCACTGACGCCATATGGCATCATACATATTTACACACACAGAAAACCTGTCAAGCTTAACATAAAAAAAATTACATACAGAATATTTATATTACATCCTTTATCTCCAAAATAACACAATTTGAAACAAAAATGAATAGTACTTAAAATAAAACATGTTATAATGCAGTGCGGTGTGAAGGAGTCTCCAATTCCAAGTCGACATGATCATAGAACATGCATTATTCTTCGGCGATGTTCAACTACTGAACTGCTCCAGTGCTACCAATGAACTCCTAACACCACAACGTATCCTACCATAATGTAATATGGCATTCAAGATAATTTTCAAAGCACAGAAAAAACATTAAATATCATGATGCCATATGGCATCATTGGGCTGGAAAGGGTTAATTTGCAATAAAGAGAACTGAACTTAAAGGTTTTCAATTATTACGAAATGTGTAAAGAAAAGTGAAACGAAACGGCATAAAAGTCACGCTTTTTATTTTCACCTCGTAGACCTATGTCATGGTTGCAATTATTTTGATACCATTATGTATCATATGAGCTATACCGGTATGGTTAGCACGTGTTGGCCTTTGGTCGAAGGGGTCTCGATTGGGTCAAGGTTTTTAACTTTCCTTGGTTAATTCCAATGGTTCGGGGGCTGACTGTTTGCTGAATTAAACATTAGAATTCATCTTGGGTAGAGCCGCATTTTCATATGTGCGTAGATCGCCCATCACGCGACAACTCAAAAGACCTGCACCCGTCTCTGGAGGCCATGCGCCATTGTTGTTTTAATAATAATAATAATAATAATAATAATAATAATAATAATAATAATAATAATAATCACAATCACAATATATTTACATAACAAAACATGTCCCAATGCAGTACCCGTATTTTATTATTTTGCTTTCCCCCTATTTTTTATGTTGCCCGCATTTATAGTTTTCCCACATCCGTCGTCATTTTCCCCCTGCCCCCTGAAAAACGATGCAGTGAGATTTTACTGTATTTGTTATGGTCAACCCTGAAATTAAATACACAAAGTTACATCTTGATGAGTGCTCATCTGTTTTCACATAACACTGGGAACATTTTCCGTGGTCGTACAAAACAAGGAAATTAAGCAGAATATGCCTCACGAAAAGACTGACAATAGTTTCTTAGTAACTCATCACGAACAAAACTAAAAATACTAGATCGCCTAGAAATTCGTAACACACACCTTCACGAGTTTTGGAACACGTACAAAAAAACAAAGCCTTTCAGCTGCTACGAAGCACGACGCAGTTACTACAGTTGTTTTATATATTATATTCACAGCCTGCTACTTTTCACGGATTTCTTTTCTTCAAAATCACAGCCCCAATGAATGAAGTACCAGTTGAGGTCGCACAGGTGACATAAGCACGGTGATAATCGATACATTTAGCGGGCGAATTTCAAACACTGCATCTCGTATTACCAGCTACTTTACATTTTAACATCGCAGAACATATTGTCATAATTTTTAATGTGTATATTATTCTTGTTTTAAATATTGTTATCACTGAAATTAGATTTACATTCAATGTAATGAAATTTGTAACAACAAACCAAAAATGACAAACCTTGAGGCAATTGTATAGGCTGATGATGCTTGTGAATAAAAGCGAAACATGTCCCGGTAAATTAGTGTTGTAACATTACAACTTAGCAACACAAACTGTAATTTGTATTGAAAAGGTGGATCAAAATAACCAACAAATTGTTAGTATATCATTACCAGCTACTATCGAAAGTCAAATCCGATTTGACCGCAGAAAGCGAAACCAAGTGCGGATATTCAAAATCCGTACAATAACGTTGTTCATCCACAGAACCGTAAAACACACTCAAAATCCGTACATTTTACGGAAAAACCGGAATACTTGGCAGGTATGCGTTTGAGATGCGAGGTCGAGACCATTCACACGGTCAATCAGTACGCAAGGTGACGTTCTGAGCAAAACTACATAAACAACAGCTGAAATATGCTTACATTTCATGGAAACAATTATTCGCCTTCATGAAATAATAACGATTGTTACCAAGACCTTCCTATTCATATTTTCTTGCATCTGGTTAAATTACGGAAAGATTATTAATATGTAAATTTATAGCGAGAAGGTTATCATGTTTAAAATTAATTGAAATTAAAAATATTTCACCTCCCAAGCAGCATTAACCTATGCTAACATTATATCGTATTAGAAATAGACCAAGGATGTTTTTATGAAGACAGCATTGTTGAATGTGTATATGAACACTAATCTCGTTATCACCACTCCACTACTAATACAGAAATTACTACGTTGCCTCTATCGTGAAATGATAGGATATCTAGTGAACTAATGTTTCTTTCTGATCACACTTGCAGTTATTGCTTTGTTGCTATTTCCTGCGAACTGTTTTTCTTGTAATTTATTACATGACCACTTTCTGCAAGTTCGGAATAATGTGCCCTATTGTTGTTGCATAAAACACTCCGAAATCCCACTGTCATTATTTAGTCGGCCATGGCAGTACGTGGTGAGACGACAACAGACATTTACGTGGTGTGGCAGTGGAACGCATTAACTTACAATGTTCGCCACTCGTAGCGCAGTGGTGCATTTCTCCCATCAGCGCACGGAGCCTATACCGTACCAAAGATGACCGATCACATTTTGTGGCAAATGTTTGTTTCCTTATTCAAACAGCGTCACCTATTCTAACTTAACCGTACTATACATATGATGAAAACATACTTCAAGTGCCAGTAGAGATGATAACCTTCTCGCTATAAATTTACATGTTAATAACCTTTCCGCAATTTAACCAGATGCGAGAAAATATGAACTAACCTGTGAAATCAATTATGCACTCTGCCATATCTTGAGGTGTATCACATTTTTACTTAATTGCAGTATTTAGCATTAAAATTAAGCGATCGTTTAGTCAGCCTTTATTTTTAACAAGTTAAGAACTGTTATCGGACACGTTATTTACGCATTTATTACGAAAATATGTTCTTCTTCATTTTTAATTTTCTTTACGGAACAGCAGTTGACGGGTATTACTAACAGACTCCAACACAGCCTTCAAATGTCGACGAGAGAACTCGCTACTGAACATAGCGAGGAAATTATACCAAAGATAATCGATTACATGCAACATAATTGCTGGGGTGCATAATTATTGATAACGGAAAAAATTGTGCGCGCTTAATCGCTCATAATAACGCATGCGTCAGTGACAGGGCTCTCGCTATAACCGAAGGATAATACACAGTTTAATACAGGAATTTTGAAGGAACAGCAAAATATTGCCGGTAAAACGGGGTTCTCGTTATATGCTGTACTCTCTATAGTGGACTTTACTGTAATTCCCCTGTAGTTCTTCAATCAACAAATTACTCTTAAATAAACAGGAAGACATAAAATGTGTTATGAAAAGCAACTAGTATCTTATCATAAACAAGTACTTCCTCACAATTCAGACTCTTCTATTAATATGAAAGTCAAATGCTTCAAGAAAAAAATTAAAAGGGAATGCAACAGTAATCATGGAGAGGAACAATTATATTAATAAAACACATTTGTTTTTCAAGGAAAAAAATTTCGGAATAATTAAGAAGGATCCCAGAAATAGGTTACAAAAAGAATTAAAATCAATAGTCAAGCATAGCGTATCTTCCATTTCAATGTATTTGAAAAGACAAAATTCTTTACCATGAACTCTAGGTCATCTGTAGCGAAATCATTACAAAAAATTCATAAGGATAACACCCCAATAAGACCAACTGTCAATTTTAGGGGCAGCCTGACATAAATTATCTCCATTTATTCAGAAATTCCTCAGTACACATTATCACTACCAAGTGAATACTATGATAAAGAGCTCTATAGAACTTTGCGAGAGAATAAAACATCTGAAGGTTCCAGAACATTACAAGATCCTTTCATTTGATGTTGTTAATATGTACGCTAATATCCCTGTTAAAGCCACTATAAACTTGATATGGAATAATTTAACCAAATTCAGTAAATTGAGCACCGGTAAAATAGATGAGTTTATTAAAATTTACATTAGGTAATGATTATTTCATCCTTGAGAATAAAATCTACCAGCAGACAGGGTTACCAAAGGGAACACCATCCTCGAGTATCTTGGCGAATATATATACATGGACCACATAGAACACACAAGCATCACAGACAAAATCAAAGCCATAAAACACTGGATACGTTAAGTCCATGATGTTCTACCTATTATACAGTAGATAGTAATGTTAACAAAGGAAAGGAAATTTTGGAACTAGTGTACTCAATAGTTCAGACCAGAGTATTAAATTCACTATGGAAATAGAAAACAACAACTCTTAATTACTGTATTTAGATATAACAGAATCAAGCCATAAGACTAATAACCTGGTTTTAACATTTACAGAAAACCAACTTATACTGCTAATACCACTAAACAAAGTTCAGTATATGCTGGGAAAAAAAAAAAACCACACACACACACGCGCGCCCGCACGAAAAAGAAATCAAGACCATCCGCGAAATAGCCATGAGCAACGGATTTAGCACAAAGTTTATAAATAAGCTAATTAGTAAATATAGAAACAAGCCCACAACCACTTTGACGAAAGAGTAAAAACTAAAGAAAAATATGCCACAATCACATTTAGTAATAATAACATACATATAATCACTAACGTCCTAAAAAAACAGAACCTACAAATTGCTTTGAAAACCAGCAACACTAATGAAAAAACAGTTTTTTTTTTTTTTTTGCTATTTGCTTTATGTCGCACCAACACACAGTAAATAGTAGCAATAAATATACAAATTCTGGGATATATGAACTGGAAAGCCACGGATGTGGTTCAACTTATGTCGGACAAACTGGCAGGAACTTCTTCATAAGATATACAGAACACCACAACACTTTAAAATATAATTTCTCTGCCATGAGTAAACATCACTAAAACCATAATCATAATTACACCACAATATATCAAGATCTAAAAATTCTACGTGAACAATAAGGTCCACTATTCAACATCTTAGAGAATTTTTACATTAGTATGGATCAATACAAGAATCCAGCCCTAAACTTAAATGAGATAAATGAAAAAAAAGAACGTAATATGGGAAACTTTCATTCCGATTATTTGTAGTAAAAAACAAGACCAGAAGAATTCACAATTATTACAATTAGTTTCAGTCACCATTCCCATAATGCCACATACTCCCACACTCACGCCCAATTTCCCCACTCTACCTCTTCCTAAGAACACTTCGTACGTCTCGACTGCAAGAGCACATCAGTCGAGAGCTGGACGCCGTAGTCAGAGAACACGGGTAATACAAGCGGACCACGTAATGTAAATTAATTTCGCTCATCAAAACTTGCCTTAAATGTTTCCTGTCAGCTAACATTTTTTAATTCTTAATTTTATTTTCCACCTTATGGACTAGAAACAGATGATTCAAATTCAATAACAACTTACATATCAGCCTATGACTGAACATAATAATTATCAACAGTGTACAGATATCAGAGAACCGCATCAGAGGACGAGAATATTGAAACAAAAGACCTCCAGCTTTTTAAATATTTTTAATTTTCATCAGGTTTTTTAAGGAAATTTTTTTTAACAAGCACTCCATATTGTGTGTCTAATGTTATTAGTTTATCAATATCTATACTAATATTAAAAGTTTGTTGGTATGTAATGGCTCATCTCAGGAACTACTGGACCGATTCTACAGGCAATATTTTATTTTCAAAACAATTCGAGGGGAGGGTGGGGCGGCGACATGGAGAGATATACAAATACTAGGCTAATATAGGTGAAATATCGAATTTGTCGTACAAGGATGAGGCAAAACCCATTTTAAGCCCCTTGACGCAAAGAACAAAACTCAGTCAGCCCTACAGGCCCAAAAACCATGTTTTAAGGCCCTAAAACCAACCATTATTGAGATATTGGTACCACACTACCCCTGCTCTAGGAATCGGACAAAGAAATGAACTGTAGTAATCATGGCAACATCAGCTCCAGTATGCTTAGAGCAGCGAGATTATCTACAATATATCACAAAAACCTAACATGTTACAGACATAAAATTTGGTACTTGGAATCTCCTTTAAAATAAAAGAACACAAATTTTTGTTTTCATAAAATCCACTTAAGGGGTGAAGGTTGAAAAGAAGTGAGGAAGGAGTTGAATTCTAAAAATAGTGGTTTCCCATTACCACACAAGGCAAATCAAGCCATGGTCACTTCGTTCTTAGTCCTAACCCTTTCCTATATCATCGCTGCTAGAAAACCTGTCTGTATTGGTGCGACATTAAAATAAAAACCACCACCACCACTTCCTATGTATGTGTTACGAACCACATCCTTACCTGATAAACTGAATTTGTTCAACATAGAAAATACAACTAATAAAAATATGATTGTGCTTATCATTGGGAAACACTTACCAACAGTTGGTGAATTTAGATTCTCATTAGTGACAACTTCAAAAGCACTTTCAGCAGCAAGCATTCCACTTTTCATTGCATTATGGGTTCCTTTAATTTTAGGTAAATTGAGGAATCCTGCACTACAGCCAATTAAACAGCCACCAGGAAACGTTAGTTTAGGAATGGACTGGAAACCGCCTTCATTTAAAGCACGAGCACCATATGCTATGCTGAAACATAAAAATGAAATTCTCTGAAACATAAAAATGAAATTCTATCAATTTAAGCTGATTTCACAGTATGGATTAAGAATGACAAAGGCATCATGGCTCTGAAGAAGGCTAGTGATGGACCATAAAACTAAATAGTTTTGATCTAATATTCAATATACAGTAGAAGTCCATTATAGCTAATTTCATAATGGCGAAAAATTTACTTGCTATAGCGGATTGTCGTTTTATCAGATTTTTTGTAAACGATGGTGAGGGGGTGGAGGGTGGGGAGAACCCACACACATTAAAATCGGTATGAAACGGCAACCTGTTTGTTCAAAACTTCGTTTTCGCAGATTTCCATACTGCAGCTTACTCGTTAGGTCTTATGGCGACGATGGGATTGGAAATGGCTAGGAATGGGAAGGAAGCGGCCCTGGCCTTAATTAAGGTACAGCCCTAGCATTTTCCTGGTGTGAAAATGGGGAAACCAGGGAAAACCATCTTCAGAGCTGCCGACAGTGGAGTTCGAACCCACTATCTCCCAAATACTGGATACTGGCCGCACTTAAGCGACTGCAGCCATCGAGCTCGGTAATTCTTACTATTACCCCTTTGTACGATCACATTTTTCCTAGCCCTAAAAGTGTTCTTTGTCATCTCTCGTGAAAGGAATGTGATTTCCAACACAGATTAGAGTCTTCGCCTATGAAGGCCGGTCGGAGGAAACAAGAAATGGCCTTGAAGTTCTGAAGTTTACAGGGTAAATTACCCTTTTTGGGAACCAAGACGTTACCCTCACGAAAGTTCAGTTTTGCTCTCCAGTTTGTGCTTGTATGTCGCATTCCATTCAGAAGATAGAAATTTATTGTGTTGAGTTATACAGTGAAGGGTACCGAATATTTGTCACGTGATAGTCTATGTACAAATTAGGAACATAATTGTTTGAATAGCCTTCCTCGTGAACAGACAAGATTTTCTTCTGAAAACGTAGAGTAAAGTTCTCTGTGAAACGTAAAGAATTTCACCTTATTTTATTGACACAGCATAAGCCCAAAAGCCTATATCATGTCTATAAGTACGGGCCGTGAAAGCATCAATGGCAACATAATTGTGTGACGTTGACTAGCGTGGTCATATTATTGCGTAGACCAGTTATGGATATTGAAAAAGTCGTGATATCGCTTACTAATGAAGAAAAATTTAAAATCCAGGAAGTGGACAGGCATCCGCATCTTCAACGGTGGAGCGCATGTTGAAACTCGCACCTTCGAGTTTCGAATCAAGTTGATCCATCTGATTGAAGTATTGTTGCATTCGAGATGATGGTCATAGTAATCCTCTCGCACGCGGCCGAGTTTAACATTCAAATAATTCATGATCGAAGAGTGTGATCAGAAAACAATGTTTCATAACTCGCTGGTCCGAAATATAAGGCTTCAGCTGACATTTGTTTTAGAAAGAGAGTGATCTTCAAATAACGTGCTGATACTTTTATGAACCCCAGTGCAGGTGGTTTTATATTTGTTGTCTGGTGTTTCACACACCATTTAATACACTGTTGTTACCAGTATTTAATAAGCCCCAGAGGAAAAGATTTTTGTATTTGTTCTCTCGTCTTTATCACACTCTCATCTTTAGAAACGGTAGATATCATTTATCTTTCACTGTACCTGCACATACACAACGTAAAATACAGGCATCTCGGAAAAAACACATCAAGTGTTTACATATCCCTCTTTGGATAGTTCTGATTCGTGTATTTGACAGTACGTTTTCTCTCAACACATCTTTCCGTGTGCCCTGCAGAAACGTCCGAAGAAGTACTGAATAAACTAATCTCTTAAACGAGTCATCCACTCTGCGCCATATTTTTAGATGTATCACATTCTTACTTAATTCCATTACGGTACATAACATTAAATTAAGCTATCGTTTATTGCAGCCTCTATTTCTAAAAAGTTAACTACTACTATTGGCCATGTTATTTATGCATTTATTATGGAAAAACATTCTCTTTCATTTTCAATTTGTGTTTACAGAACACCAGTCGACGAGTATTACTAATCGACTCCGACATCCCCTTCAAGTTCGAATGTCAATGAGAGAGCTTGCTAGTGCACATAGCGTGAAAAATATACCAAAGATGATCGTTCGCAGGAGCGCATAAATATCTAAAATGGAAAAAATAACACATGCTTAATCGCTCGTAATAACGGATGTGTAAGTGATAGGATTGTCGTAACCGAAGGATAATACACAGTTAAATATAGGAATGTTCAAGGGAAAGAAAAAATCTGCTGTTACGGAATTCTCGTTATATGCCGTGCTTGCTATAGCGGGTTTCTACTGTACACTAAAATAAGTCACGGTCTTGAGGATGTAACACAACACTTGAAAATTCTTATGATCTGTTGGTATACTTCAATAAATATAAATCACCGGGCAAGTTGGCCATGCGGTTAGGGGCACGCAGCTGTGAGCTTACATCTGTGAAATATGAGCTTACATCTGTGAAATAGTGGGTTCGAACCCCATTGTTGGGAGCCCTGAAGATGGTTTTACAGGGATTCAAATTTTCACACCAGGCAAATGCTGGGGCTGTACCTTAATTAAGGCCACAGCCGCTTCCTTCCCATTCCTAGGCCTTTCCTATCCCATCGTCGCCATAAGACCTATCTGTGTTGGTGCGACGTAAAGCAAATAGAAAAAAGTATTATAAAAACAACATAAATCGCTGTCTTGAAGATTGATGTTAAATTAGATCTTGGATTGATGTTAAATTAGATCTTATTTAACATCAATCTATTCTATCTTAATTTTTCACCAACTGCTTTTAATTTTATACAAGTGTTCAACAAATTATTCATAGATCTTCAAGACAGCTATGATGGTAGGAACGTGTGCCAAATCCCCTGCCCAAAATCTTTTGGACTGAAGGACAAACTTTGAAATTTGTATCTCTAGGCTTCCTGCCAATGAACTTCATCTCCATTGATTATTTAATGTGGCCAATATTTCCACATTCACATTCCCTACATGTGCATTAATAGCATTTTAAAAATAAAATTAGAAAAATGGCAATAAACTATATTTTCGACGAGAGGACAGAGTGACCTATCAGAATCCTGAAAGTCCAAGATTTGTGCCAAGCATCAAAAGGCCAGTACAAAATTTTCATGACATCGACTGGCAAAGACTTTAACTGCTGCGTAACTAGTTTGTCAAGAAGACCCATAGGTAGTGCAATAACTCAAAACATAGAAATTAAATTTTTACACACCAGTCAGTTTTGTTCAGTTCTGCTGTAAAATTTTCATTGCCGACTTCAGGCCTCTTTCCACGCGATGGGCCACATACAGTTGAAACTGGTGAAGACGTCCCCCTGTAGTGTGTTTCCCTAGTTATTATGCCATTATTCCAAACTTCCAGCCTATGTCCTATTAAAATACATGTTAAAGAGACTTGGATAGCACATTTACATCACTCTTTAGTATGATTGTAACTCCCACCATAAGAAATTTAAATTAGTGTTCCTGGCCACATTGCGCATACAACGCGCCAGCAACAACTGGCCTGGGTGAGGATTTTGTAGAGAAATTAATTTTATGGCTCCAAAGTGCGATAGCGTGTCGGCATACAGTTGAAAGGAGTGTCAGTCCCAAGCGAGTTCTTGCTGTGGTTGTTTGGATCATGCAACAGTAGTTTATCTGACATGTTGGTGCTTAATTTTATGTTCATATGTGAATTGTGTAACAATGTACATAAATTAAGCTTACTGTACTTACGCAGAGTGGTTGGCAGGACATTCAGTTATGGGAAAGAAGAAAGCTAGACAGTTTACAAATGAATAAAATTTAAAGTTTATTGAGAAAGTGAATGCTAATCCACACATGAAATGTGTGCAAATTGTCCAGATGTTGGACATTCCTACGATAACTTTAAACATAATTGTAAACAACGTGTATAGTTCATGTTTCTAAGAACATTTTTCCTTGACGTTTTACTGTATGTATGTTCGGTCCTCAGCCGTAAGGCTGGTTGGATCCTCAACAGCTCTGCCGTCAGCTGTCATGGATGGCCTAGGCATCACTGAAGAGGCATACTAGGGAAATAAGAAAACATCCTAACTGGTTTTGACTGTATCTTAAAAAATTCCACTTCTTTTGATTAATTCACAATAACAACAATGGCTTTATTTTTATCAAAATTAAATAGATCAGTCTTTCAGCTTTATATTGATGTGTGAGAAGGTTATGATTACAATATGTTTTCAGAAACACTTTTCTTTTATTCTGTGTATTGTGGAAAAATGACTGCAGCATTTGATGGAAGCAGTTCTAGGGTTAAAGAGATGAAACGAATAATGTTATGTAAGAGTAAGCCTAAAGGTCATGTGTTCACGATTTATTGTTTTCTTACTTTTTTAAATTTAGTAATACAGGCTATATGGCCTTTGGACGTCTCTCACAATGTGTATTCCAGAACAAAGATCTAAGTATCTGCACGAAAATAACGGTGTGCCAAGTTGTTGTTGTTTCTACGTTACACTTCGGGTGTGAAACCTGGACCCTATATCGCCGGGACATCAAGAAACAGGAACGCTTTCATCAACAAAAACTTAGATCCATCATGAACATCAAATGCGATTACTATAACTAATATAGCAGTTCTCAAAAAAGCAAAGCTAAACAGTATCGAAGCCACTATCGTTGGTCATCGGCTTAGATGGGTAGGTCATATCCATCGTGTGAGTGACAGCAGACTCCCTTGGCAAATCCTGTATGGTGAACTCAGCACTGGCAAGAGGACTCGTGCTCCTCTGAAGCAATATAAAGACCAACTTTAAGCAGACTATGAGAAGAGTAGATATAAATCCAAATACTTGGCATAATCTTGCACTGGATCGCACTTGCTGGCGTGCTACCATCTCAGCTGCAATTGCACAGTTTGAGCAGGAACATCAAAGACAGGAAGAGGAAACTCACAAGAGAAAGAAGCTATGTCAAACACTGACACGTCCCCCACCTTTCATCGGATGCAACATATGTGGCTGCACGTTTTATGCAAGAATTGGTCTGATAAGCCATCAGCGCCACTTTTATCGTGAGGACTAAGGATTACGGAACTGCAGGCAAGAAACAAAAACTCGGATACGAGTCTTGCCTCCAATAAAGGTATCCAGTAAGACTCAGAATACAACCATAAATTTGTTAAGGAATAGTGTAGAATATGTACATGTACACTTTATCGTTCTTTATACCAAGAAGCAACTTGACGAAATGGAAGACTATCCCACATTGGACCCCCCTTACTTTTTGCGGCTATAAAAGCGGGAGAAGAAAAGGGGGTCTAGTATGCGAGGAAATAAGGGTAAATGGATAACCCAGGTTTCATTTTTCCTGCATGAATCTAATAAACGTTGTTAAATTTTCCTATCTTTGATCATATGCATGCTTCTCTTGACATGCCATTATTTGCAAAAATATTTATTTACTTTTCGCCAATGTTGTACATTCACATATTTGCACGGACTGTATATTTTTGGTACGTTCTACATTGCATAAAACTGCTATTTGCAAGTTTATACCATAACCTTCCATTCCTTTATTTAGAGTGAAGTGGCAAATACACTCTCCTTTCCATATGATCCACCATGACTGGAATAAGGGCCAAAACTGAATACACATTGATATGTAGATTTCAATTCCCATAGTGAACTTGATATATTTGTCCTGAACAATCAGATTCATAATTCCCATATTTCCAATAAGGGACCAATTATATTAGAACACATCAACACAAGCAACAAATCAGAAAAAATCTTCACAGCTCAGCTGCTATGCACATGGATACTCCCACTGCACAAGCCAATAGAATTCGGGAATAATACAAATAAACTTTCACAAAAATGAGTTTATAAATGTTAGCTGCGCTCGTAAGACTAATAGTGTTCTCATTAGTACATTTTAATGTAAAAGGATCTCCTTATATTTGGGCCAATACAAATCTTTTGCTGCTGTAGTACAATCGGTTAGTGACATACCGTTTTCCTCCTTCAAATGTCGGTCGGATGGCTGGATGTTGCTTAAATCTCTGGAATTCTTTGAAAGGGCTCAAGTAAGGGTTCTGATAATCAAGTCCTACCACAAAACCCACAGCTACCATAGGAGTGGATTCATTTAAGTGATAGAGGAAAGACCCTCCATAAGTATGACGATCCTAAAAATAAATAAAAAATTATGAATCAAAGAATTATTCTACTTAACAATAACAGTATACGTTGGGATGATACTTATGCAATAAGCTAAACTGCAAATATGTTATGACACACAAAAAACATGAAAACAAAAGTAGGATTCATGACTTAAATAAAGCAATAGCTTTATTTTCAAGTGATATATACAGAGATAGGAACATGAACATAAATACAATGGCAGGTCGATGTGGGAAGAGGAAGCAATGAAAGAGGAGACACACACAAGTACGAATACACAAACAGACAAGGATAAACTCCACAGTTTCAAACACTGCAATCTTTAAATATATAGGCATTTTCCTCAAGTCCAGTTTTTCATCTTTTACTTCTTCTTGTGAGAATATGGCAGCAGTGTGTAATGATGTGGAGCTTGAACATGTCCTTTTGCCCTTGACCCCTCTTTATTGCTCCCTCTTCCTACATTGCCACTGTGTTTATCCTATTATGTTAGTGTTTTTCATATTGTTCTCTCTCTTTTTCTCTATATGACTTGGTTCGAGATTATACTAAGACCCACAAGAGTTAGAACCTGATATTTAGTGCCACCAGCGAGAAAAAGTTGACTTATGCTGCTCAAAAATGGTCTGTTGCCATGGGAACGATAACAGTCATGCCAGATTTAAGGAAGCTATCACCATGTGGGTTGGCTTGTTCTGTCACTTTTGAGATAATATTCGGAGTGGTACTGTGTTAGCTGCGTTAGTTGTTGCTGTTTTATGTATTTACGTGTTTGTTTTATGAATATTATTTTTGTTGTCAGTTTTTTTGTAAGTTAATCAATGGCTAATTGTACAGTTCTATTCTGTATTTAACATGCACATTTTTTGAGGTTATTGTCAAAAACTGATGAATTTGTTACTGATTATGAAATCTCATATTTATTGGCAATGACGTGTTCTGTCTTAAATGCTGGAACTATTAGCACGAGCTTTTTTTGCTAGGGGCTTTACGTCGCACCGACACAGATAGGTCTTATGGCGACGATGGGATGGGAAAGGCCTAGGAGTTGGAAGGAAGCGGCCGTGGCCTTAATTAAGGTACAGCCCCAGCATTTGCCTGGTGTGAAAATGGGAAACCACGGAAAACCATCTTCAGTAGCACGAGCTTAGGAATGGGTCAAAGTTTATTGAATTGCATTAGGCCTACATGTTTTATTAAATACTCAGCCTCTATGAAAGGGTGATATGCCGCAGACGGAGGTAAATATGACAACCCAGCGTACTTCTTAGTTATGGCTTTCACCACTCAAATGTCAAGACTTCAACTTTCGTAGAGCCAACTATAGTCTGTTCCTTTTTATCACTTACAGCCATATTTTAAGTACTGAAAAGAAACAAAATAGTGTCAAATCAAGACATACACTGAGTGGCTGAAAGTCACGGGAGGGGTTCCCATTAGAAAATGTGCCGTGTGTGACACCTGAACGTTGCGGCTAGCTGCAGCGTAGCCTATTACAGATACCAGTGTCGTGAAGAAGGCAGCACGTCGCGAGTTAACTGGCTCTGAATGTGAGATGATCATTGACGCACGGCGCACGGGTCATAGCATTGCAGAGATTACACGCAAATTCAGGTTTCCGAGGTCAACAGTGTTGAGGGTGGAAATTCAATACTGCGGAGAGAATGTTACCACCCATGAAAACCGCGGCACGAGAAGACCACAGGTGTTCAACGAACGGACATCACATCGCCTCCGCAGAACCATACTGGGCACTCGACAGGCTATTATGATTCACAACTAAGTATTTTTTATTTTCCACCTTGTTGATACATTAGTTGCTTAAGGCAACTTATTGGTTAAAAGTGGTACATGTTTTGTATATTATTAACATTTTCAGCCACATAACACTGTTTAGAGGAAAAATTCATATATTGACAAAGTATCAATGCTTTGAGAAAAAGTGTCCTTAAAATAGCATAAGAAGATTAAATGGAAGATGTTAATAATATACGAAACATGTACCACTTTTAACCAATAAGTTTCTTTAAGCAACTAATGTATCGACAAGGTGGAAAATAACAAATACTTAGTTGTGAATTTGTTGAAGTGTGATCTGGACCATGAAGTTGATTTTATGTAAGGCTACTGTGAGTCAGATCACCGCCCAGTTGAATGTTGGGAGTCAGGAACCCATTTCTACCAGGACTGTAAGGAGGCAACTGCACTGCATAGGTTTCACCAGCCGACGACCAACTGGTGTCCCTTTGCCGACTCCTCAATACACAGCTCAATGACATGCATGGGCCCGTGAACATCGGCAATGGACCATGGAACACTGGCAGAGTGTGGTATGGTCTGATGAATCCCAGTTCCAGTTGTATCGAGCTGATGGGCGGGTGAGAGTGTGGCATATGCCCCACGAAGCTATGGATCCTGTGTATCTACAAGGTTGTGTCCAGGAAGGAGATGGCACAGCTCTGATCTGGGCGGCGTTCTCATAGTCGCAATTAGGCCCCATTGTCTGGCTGCAGGGAGCGCCGACAGGTGCACGTTAAGTGGACATTCTTTCAGACCATCTGCATCCCTTTCTGGCCCTAGAGTACCCTGATGGAGGTATCAACAGGACAATGCATCATGTCACCGCTCTGTGGTGGAACGCAGGTGGTTGGAGGAGCACTCCAGTGAAGTTACGACCATGGAATGGCCCTCCAGATCCCCCGATCTTAATCCAGTCAAGCATTGACGGGATGCTGTGGATGATGGTGGCTGCTCCATGAACCCCGCACCAACTACACAAGACCAATTAAGGGTAGCAGTGCAAGATGCGTGGGTCTAGAACCCTCGCCGTATTGCTGCCATTTTGAGGCTCACGGAGGAACAACTCGTTACTAACATCACATTCAGTGTCTTGCCATAACTTTTGGCCACTTAGTGTATATAGACATATGTTTTTGATAATTTGTTTGTTTCTTGTTACCTTTAGATTCTTGTCTTCTTTCATGTTTGTCCTGAGTTCCTAACCTTTTACCACCTGCACTTATTTACTCTATTTTCGTGTACTTATCCAGCTTTCTTGTTATCCTACACTTCCTACATCAAGACTGAAAATCTGTCAAGATGCCCTCAATGAACGTTGATGCCCACCCTCCTGATGAAGCTGGGAAGCAGAAACGAGCTTGTTTGGGGGGCTGAGAAGAGATTGGTACAGAAGACCTGGGATTAATGAGGAGAGAGCAATCTACTTGAAGATGTCAGTGTGTGGAGATCATTATTGTCCTTTTGTGTTTTCATGTTTGTCCTTGTCTTCTCTTTCGGTTGTTCCCTCTTCCCATACTCACCTGCCATTATATTTGTCCTATTATGTGTTCCTTCCCTTACAGCTATATTTTGCTGACTCTTTCTTTAAGGTACTCATTAATACTCCTACAAAACAAAGATTCATTCGGTAAAATTGACCTCCATGCATTGCACAGTGGAAAGCGACATCACAAGGTGAATTTGTTTACAAAGTAAACAACTCCAGAGTTCCTTCAGCTGTTTCATACTCTTTTTACAAAGAAGAAACTTCACCTACCATAGCCTACAAATAAAACTTACCAAAGGCCACCCAACAGTGTGCTCCACTCTACCAGGTGAATGCTTTTGTGGTTCGATTTCCCATATTTCCTTCAACCCAATGCCATAGGTTTGTGGTTCACATTTTTCTCTTAATCTGAACTGTTGGAATAACTGCTTAGCCAAGTGACCATGGCAACCTTCAGCAAATATTGTGCATTTGGCATGCAGTTCCATACCTCTTTCAAAGTTGTCCTGTATGGAAGAAAAGAAAACAATCAGAGTCCTCGTATTTAGTGATGACAATATCAACAAAACAAAAAAAAAATTTAAAAAATAAAAAAAATAATAAAAAATAATAAATAAATAAATAAATAAATAAATAAATAAATAAATAAATAAATAAATAAATAAATAAATAAATAAACAACCAATTAAAACTACACAATTTACAGTCATTTTTAAACAGTGATCAGGTCATTTGCTGAATGCAGTATTCTGGACTGACACATCAGGGTGATTTAATGTCACGACATTTTCTCTCATTCGGTAACATCAGTGTAGTCAGAGTTCACACAGTTGCGACATTGAGGTGAATAAGAACAATAAAGACAATTTTAAAAAGGCAAAAAAATGAAATTTCAAAAACAATGTACTTCATAAGGACTCCTATTATTTTTATAAATACAGAACTCTGTTCATGTCGCTGTTGGTCACAATATTGTGAAGAGTGTTTCCCGCGCTCACATATATACATGAGCACGCCGCGCTGAGGCACTCGGTCTTGGCTTGAGAGCCGCTGAGAATGGAGCTCTCGTCGGATGTTACCGCCAAGTGCAAAGTGCACGCAGTTATTAGGTTTTTGAACACCAAAGGTACTGAACCGATTGAAATCCATCGCCAATTGCCACAGGTGATGAAACCTGGGAGTTCCACTTTACACCTGAGATCAAGCAACAATCACGCCAGTGGCAGCATCCCTCTTCGCCAAAGCCACAGAATTTCAAGCAAACACAGTCTGCCGGTAAAGTCATGACAACTATGTTTTGGGATCAAAAAGGAGTATTGTTGGTCGACTTTAAGCCAGCTGGGACCACAATTAACGACGAGGTGAAAGATGAGGTTCACAACTTCCTGAACAGCATGGTGGCGAGCTGGTATGACATGGGCATACAAAAACTATCACAGCGTCTACAAAAATGCATCGACTGAAATGGTGATTATATAGAGAAATAGCTAAATGTTCAAGCTGTAAAATGATGTAAACCATTGTAGAAATAAACAGGTCTATGTATTTATAAAAAACTAGGAGACCTTATTTCTGGGATTACCTTCGTACGTAAATTATATACATACTGTACCGGGAACGCCGCTACGAGAGAAGTCCGAAGTATGTTTGTTGAACTTCGCGCGAGGTGGAAGGTAGGCAGCCCGCCGAACGCAGTGACATACCCAGCGAGTGACGTGGCCGCCGTAAGCCAGCTATATGTGCCATATATGGTAATGTTCCAGCTTACCCTCAAAAGTACATTTTGCGCTACTTTATCGCTATTTCGACACTGGCATCTTCAAAACCTTTACAATGGATGTCATCTGTCAAGATTTCAAGAAAATCCACTGATTATTATAGGAGTTATAAGGGTAGATAATACCTGAGTTCTAGACACTTCCATGCGAACGTGTATATAAGGAGGACCACCCGACCTACGAATTCAGTATCTGTCACTCCGCCATCTCTGCGACATGGGTGACAGGAGGAGTATTGTGTGTGTCGAACTTCTAGTTGACAGTCTTCGAAATCCACGTATTGGAACTTCGGTATTTTCTCTAAGTGTTGCGTCGGGACTTTATCATATTCTTGAAGTGCCTGATTGGGACTTTGTTATTTTCTGCGAGCATCGTGTTGGAACTTTGTTATATTGACACATTGGAACTTTGTTATTTTTCGTGTGTCATGATTAGGACCCGGATATTTTAAAAATGCATATGCGCATATGCAAATGCATATTTTGAACGTTAGTGCATATTTTGAGCTTTAGTGCATATACAAACATATTTTTCTCTTATGTGTGATCGATTATCTAAGATTTCTGAACGAAATGAAAAATCTAATGAACTCTGTATGTTATACATCCCTTGGCAACCTAAGAAGCCTTCCCTGATCAAGGAAAACGCTTTTAGTGTCGCAATACAAGCAGGAAGACGGATAATGACGCTTTTCACAATAGCTATTTCCTTCTCCTTACAGTAGCCTCCCGAGGTTTGCTTAAACAAGTGCATTCATCTGCTCTTCGTCTACTGCCATGTCTCACCAGATTAAATTGAAAAATGCCTTAAGATTTTGCCAGAAGAATGTTCCGAGCAGTCAGTGCCAGTGTTCAAGTATTACCCACTAACATCCGTCGACGTAGAACGATGAAATGAAATGTCGTATGGCTTTTAGTGCCGGGATATCCCAGGACGGATTCGGCTCGCCAGGTGCAGGTCTTTCTATTTGACTCCCGTAGGCGACCTGCACGTCGTGATGAGGATGAAATGATGTTGAAGACAACACACACACCCAGCCCCCGTGCCATTGGAATTAACCAATTAAGGTTAAAATCCCCGACCCAGCCGGGAATCGAACCCGGGAGCCTCTGAACCGAAGGCCAGTACGCTGACCGTTCAGCCAACGAGTCGGACGACGTAGAACGATCATTTTCAGCGTATAAATTAATTCTGCCCGACAACAGAAAGTTATTGACTCCTGAAAACATTGAAAAAGTGTTGAAAACTACTGACGTGCATCATTTTGCAAGGAATTAAACATGTTTGTCAATTTAACACTGAGTTAAATGATGCTTCTGGTAAGTGTATTTTGTTTTATTTTTAGTGCATATTTTCGTGCATATTTACAACGTTTTTAGTGCATATGAGCATGCATATTTTCTGAATTTTTAGTGCATATGAATCCGGGCCCTAGTCATGATTGGACTTTGATATTTTCTTAAAGTGCCATATAAGAACTTCATTATTTTTCTGAAGCGTCTCATTGGAACTTTGTTATTTTCACCAAGTGTCGCGGTAAGACTTTATTATTTTCTTAAGGAGACATACTGGAACATTGTCATCGAAACTTTATTTTCTTTAAGTGTCGTGTTGGGACTTTAATATTTTGACACATCAGAACTTTATTATTTCTACACACTGGAATATTTTTTTGAAGTGCCACATAGGGACTTAGTTATTTGACGACGATTGAAAGGACTTTGAATTTTCACAAGTGTTGTGTACCACACTGAACTTACGTTTCGAACTTATTCTAACTTGTATTTTGTGAATCAATTTCTGGAACATTGAAATTTTCCGAGCGTGTAGGATGAACTTGTGCCCTACCGACATAAACTTGCGTGTGAACGATATGACTTGTTTTCCCAAGTGCCTCATTGAATTTACGTCTTGTAAAAACTGTGAAACTTAGAGGACGTTCAACATTACGTTTAATTGTGAAATATGCAATACTTTCCAAGTGCTGCACTGGGACTTGTGTTTTGATTCTTATCCTCATTAAAGACTGTGACAATTCAGAATACGCATGTCGCATTCCCAGAAAGCCTAGAACTTTCCAGTAGTTTGAGTGAATCCATAATTTATGAAGTCAGACTTTTTCTTTCAAATATCATTTTCTTTAATGGCTGTTCACTTCGCCTATTGACGGAACAAGACAGTTTCCGAGTGCTATTTATTCAGTTCATTGCCAATGTGTTTTAAATCTTCAGAAACTATGCATTAAGAACTGTGGTGACTATAATCCTCTAGAACATTCCAATTTACAATAAGCTTGTGTTATGAACTTGCATTTCTACTAGTACAGAGTCAAAATCATCTTGTTCTTCAAGTGATTATTCCAGAACGTTTTATTTAATATCTAGAGTGCAGTAACCATAATTAAAAGGTCATATCTGTTCAGACAGTGCCATGAATGTGTGGAGTGCCGTGCAGAAACCTCAAGTGTGAATTACATCTCAAATCGAACCCAGGAACGTGTGCCAATCTTCGAGACATTCCAGAACCTCGAGACATTGCAGAACTCCTCATCCGAGCAGGGTTGGTCCCTGCCCAGGCGACGTCCAGCACATTCCCAGGACTTGGAGGTACCAACCAGCCACGACACTTCCATGCTGCTGTACGAAGGTGATATGAACTTGCTTTTGATGATCAATAAACTCAATTTACCAAAAGAATCTCTAAAATTGATAACTATACCCCTCTCTGTACCAACTCCAATGATAAAGCTACTCCCTAGGATAAGAACCATGCTCGTTAATTTAATATCAAGCGCCTTAAAGATATGAACACTTTTTACGGGTACAATACATAAATATAATATGTTGAACTATACATTTTTCCAGAGGTCAAAGTGCAGTATTTTGGGCATAAAAACTAACTTGCTAACAATTTAGATATGTTTAGTTTAGATATGGTTCTTTATCAAGCTCAGTATACCTACCACTTTGTTTAGACATTTTGTTAATGAAAGAGTGTACAGTCGAAACTAGTTAAAACGTCCCTCTCTAGCGTATTTCCCTGGTTATTACATCATTATTCCAAAGTCCATGTCCATGTCCTAGTAATACATGTTAAAGAAACCTGGACAGCACATTTACGTCACTCTTTAGTAGGTTCATAATTCCCACCATAAGAAATTTAAATTAGCATTCCCGGCCACATTGCACACATGATGCGTCAGCCACGACTGGCCTGTGTGAGGATTTGGTAGAGAACTTAATTTCATGGCCCTAGCATGTCGGCCTACAGCTGCAGGGAGCATCAGTCTCAATTCAGTCTTTGATGTAGGCGTATGTTTGTTTGGATCCCACAACAGTAGCTCATGTGACGTGCTGTGCATTATTTTACATCTGTAATTGCATTGTGTAACAACGTACGTAAATTAGGCCTACTATACGTATGTATTCAGCTGATGTGTTGGTGCTTAATTTTATATTCGTAAGAAAATTGTGTTACAATGTTCACAAATTAGGCCTACTAACGCAAAGTGGTTTGCAGAACATTCAGTTATGGAGAAGAAGAAAGCTAGACAGTTTACAAATGACAAAAAATGAAAGTTTATTGAGAAAGTGGATACTAATCCACATATGAAACTTATGCAAATCACCCTGATGTTGGACATTCCTACGATAACTTTAAACATAACTGTTGGCGATGTGTATAGTTTGCATCTCTAAGAACGTTTTTCCTTGATGTTGGTGTTCTTAAAACGCATTATTTATTTATTTTATTTATTATAATTGTAAACACTTGTTTTTTTGTTTTCATTGTAGTTATTTTTATGTTCAAACCTAACCTTAAATTTAACAGCGTAATTGTTTTTCATTTTCTAGATTGTTGCCGTTTTATGAAGTTATTCTTTTCCGGTCCCCACAAAAACGTCCAAACCAGTTTTGACTGCATTTGCCAAAATATGTTATTACTTTGCCATTCATTTATAATCAGAATTGGACAAAAAAAGAATTCATTCATTCATATCCTAAAGGCAAGGCCTTGTCGCTGCAACCACATTTGTCTCTCATTTGCTGAGCGTTTCAGATCAACATATTTTTTCAAATTCAGCCTGTCCATCACGGAATCCAGATACTTCTTCCTCGGCCTTCCTCTTCCCTTCTTTTCTGTCTTTGATTTGTTGCCGAGTTATACACAATTCTTCCAAATCATCCCGAACTTCTTTGAACCAATTATTATTGATTTTATTATTCAAAAAGTAATCAAATAGTTGTTTCAGTATCCTGGTGTCTGGCAATCTTGATATGTGACAGAAAAAGGAAATTCTTATTTTACGCATTGTAGATATTATTGATTCACATTCACGATAGACAATGTTGTTAAGCAACAATCTCCACTGTCCATCAACTTGGTGTTTTTTTATTAATAATTGTTCTAAGAATTCTTCTGTCAGTTTTCTGTAATTTGTCTGTTGTAGATTTTACATTTAATTTGAATATAAAGTTTCACTAGCATACGTTGCCTCTGGTTTAACTATGGAATTATAGTGTTTCAGCTTAGCGTTTATTGCAAGATTTTTTTTTTTTTTTAGGTCGGCCAGGCAAGTCTTCGTGCTTGTTTAAATTTAGTTGTTCTGTATTCTATTGCTTCTTTTTCATTTGTGTTCCATGTTATTATTTCCCCAAGATATTTGAATTTCTGAACAGTTTTAATCTCTTTATTACTGTTCAGTTATTACTTTATTACTGGTTCATGTTTGTGGGTTACTGTAGTCACGTCCTAGTTTGTGAACCATGGGCAATGGCTGAGTGGCCTAGTAAGTGGTCCTGAGAGTCGGGATACCAGTTGCTATGGAATGGGAGTGGGCATCTCGGACATATTCTGAGTCATGGCCCTCCTTGTGCTCAGGCGGCTAGGACTATACAATTCACCGGTGGTCCATAACCCGTTAGAGGAGAGATCCTCACTTGGACTATGTGCAAGTAGGGTAGCATCCTGCTTCATGAATTTACCGAGCTCAGAACATTTTAAGCAAGCCTTGGACCTATTGGAGTAATGGAGTCCCACTCCCATTTGACAGGCGAGGGACTCCTTGGAAACAACTTGGCAAACGAAATGGAATTCGATGGGGAGCTATCAATATTAATGGGGCTTATGGAAGAAAGAAGGTAGAACTGGCTGAGTCAGCAAAGATGCATCTGGATGTGCTAGGAGTAAGTGATATTTGGCTAAGGGGAGATGATGAGGAAGAGATAGGAGATTATAAAGTGTACCTGACGGGTGTTAGAAAGGGAAGGGCAGAGTATGGGGTAGGGCTCTTTATCAGGAATACCATTGCACTCAACATAGTTTCTGTTAGGCATGTAAATGAACGAATGATGTGGGTAGATTTATTAGTTGGAGGAATTAGGACAAGAATTGTGTCCGTGTATTCACCATGTGAGGGTGCAGATGAGGATGAAGAAGGGAAGAGGAAGGCCGAGGAAGAAGTATCTGGATTCCGTGATGGACAGGCTGAATTTGAAAAAATATGTTGATCTGAAACGCTCAGCAGATGAGAGACAAATGTGGTTGCAGCGACAAGGCCTTGCCTTTAGGATATGAATGAATGAATTCTTTTTTTGTCCAATTCTGATTATAAATGAAAGGCAAAGTAATAACATATTTTGGCAAATGCAGTCAAAACTGGTTTGGACGTTTTTGTGGGGACCGGAAAAGAATAACGTCATAAAACGGCAACAAGCTAGAAAATGAAAAACAATTACGCTGTTAAATTTAAGGTTAGGTTTGAACATAAAAATAACTACAATGAAAACAAAGAAACAAGTGTTTACAATTATAATAAATAAAATAAATAAATAATGTGTTTTAAGAACACCAACATCAAGGAAAAACGTTCTTAGAGATGCAAACTATACACATCGCTAACAGTTATGTTTAAAGTTATCGTAGGAATGTCCAACATCAGGGTGATTTGCATAAGTTTCATATGTGGATTAGCATCCACTTTCTCAATAAACTTTCATTTTTTGTCATTTGTAAACTGTCTAGCTTTCTTCTTCTCCATAACTGAATGTTCTGCAAACCACTTTGCGTTAGTAGGCCTAATTTGTGAACATTGTTACACAATTTTCTTACGAATATAAAATTAAGCACCAAGCTGTATACGTACGTATAGTAGGCCTAATTTACGTACGTTGTTACACAATGCAATTACAGATGAACAAGATTTTGAAGAGGATTTTGAAGTACAAAAGCATAAGTCTCAAACTAAAAACAGTTGAACGAAAACAATACACTATATCGGACACACAAAGGGCTTCCAGGTCGGAGAGGATGAGAAAGTTCTGGGAGAAGAAAAAGAAGAAATTAACTCAAATGTATTGATTTAAGTGCTCCAATGTGGGCGTAAAATATGTAAATAAATAAATAAATAAATAAATACATAAATAAATAAATAATAATAATAATACTGGTACTGACATGTGGCCTACTAAATAAGGTGTTTTTATGAATTGTCACACGTTTATTTAACACTAATAACAGTGAATGTAAAATGAACTAAAACATTTAAAAATATCGGAACATTCAATGCTTAAGTAGCCTACAGTTTGAATGAAAGTTTGACCAGAAAAAATTTAAAATGAAAAAAAAAAAAAAATTTTTTTTGTTCATTCTGCTTCTGGTATGGACTCATCAAAATACCATTACCCACAAGTAAAATGAGGCACCGGGAATTTTTTTTCAATTTCACTTTCATTTAAAAAGCACATGTCTTTCGTCAGTGTTTCACAAAACAGTTTAGCTCCATCGTTGCACTTGTGAAAATTGGTTACAAAATAAACATCACCATCACTTTCAGTTATGGTACAAACATAATACTTGGAATGTTTCTTGCATCGTGACGCACATGAATCGTTTCTGTTTTAATTTTTCTCCAGAACTGTCCTTTACGGTGATAAAATCTCTTACTCGATGAGATGGCCAACTGATATCATCCCGATTTAGAAATTCAAGAACTTCTTGATTTGGAAGTGAAGACTTCCTGTGCTTGTCGGAGGTGGATGAACTTGCACAAAATTTTGCAGTCAGCGCAGAAACAACTTCCCATTTATTCCGTGGACTCCAAATGCTTTACAGCTTTTCCCAAATGTTGTTGGACTTGTAGTACAGGAAATAACTGTTAATAAGCCTTGAAGTTTCTTCTGAGCTCTGTGTTTCTTCACAGATTCTTGTACCTGTTGGCAACATACGCATAACTGGGCAGGTGTTATTTTCCTTCTTCTCCTTGCATGCCTTTCCCTTCTTTTAAAATCCTTATCATTATTTTTCTCTTCGCGATATCGTTTACAACGTTCCTTGTGAGTAAGCGGCATTATTGAAAATCACCTCAGTTGAAATACGTCCTTTACAAGTGAGTGTGATGCAAAACTGAATCCTGTGGGCAGTGTGTTGCATCACATAATGCATTCCTGTACACGAGGCTCTATGAAAGGGGAACGTGCTCGCGAGAATGTCGTAAACACACGACGTATTTTACTATCAGCTTCGTATGAATCCATTTGAAATTTTAAATGAATCATATAGCAGCTTGAAAGGGTGTGCAGTATTGTTTTTGCATACAAAATTTTATTCAAATTGAGCCACGCACATTTCATCTACAGAAACTTTTATACCTTTTTCGTCGTGTGTTTACATGGCCTGCAGCAATAAATTCATCGCCTTGTTACACCTTATATAAACTGTTAATAACCTAAGTAAGTACTTTACTACGAAGAGAAAGAGTACTAGAATTTTGATACCTTCTCATCATAATAAACAGTAATTCCTAAAACTATTGATAAATATCAAATTAATTTATACTGCACATAAAGATTCAATTAACCACGCAATTAAAAACAGAAAGCCATCAAAAAATGAATACATATCATAAAATTAACAAAATTTCATGTTTTATCTATCATAAAAACAAATTGTTCAGTTTTATTTTCAACTTTACTTCTTTCCTACTTCTTCCTATTCTCTGAAATCAGCCAAGACTAAAACTTCCTTTTCTTATTTTTTTTAAAGTTTGAAGATGTTTACATGGAGAATAAAAATACATGAAAATTACTATAATACACAAAGCTAATGTACCATTACCCAGTGAAACAGTGAGATTTTAATAAATCCTTAATATATTATAGGTGTAAAGCAAGGCGACCCCATATCTCCCAAGCTGTTCTCAGCAGTATTAGAAATGGCCATGTCAAAAATCAACTGGCAAAGTACAGCAATCAAAATCAATGGGAAAAAGGCTGAATAATTTAAGGTTTGCAGACAACATTACACTTTTGGCCAACAACATCGATGAACTACAAAGTCTAATACAAGATCTTGTCTCAGCCTGTCAAAAAGTGGGACTATCCATGAACCTTTCTAAAACCAAAGTAATGCTCAACAAATGGGCCCCAGCAGGAGAGCTGTATGTGGGAAACTCCACATTACAACAGGTCAATGAGTTTGTCTATCTTGGGCAGCTTGTAAACATGAAAGGGGACTTATGACCGAAAATCTTCCGACGTATCAAACTAGGATGGCAAGCTTACGGAAGAAATTCTTCAATCTTCAAATCCAACATGCCAACCCACCTGAAGAAGATAGTCTTTGACCAGAGTGTTCTCCCTGTACTGACTTACAGTTGTGAAACCTGGACATTGAGCGAGTTTGTCAAGCAAAAACTCAGAACAACCCAAAGAGCTATGGAACAGTTCATGCTAGGCTTCACGAAGAAAGACAGGAAGAGAGCAGATTACATCAGGTCAGTCACAAAGGTCAGTGACATTTTAGAAAGGGTGTTTACCCTAAAATGGCAGTGGGCAGGACATGTTGCTCAGAGAACTGATGGTATGTGGACAAAGCTTGTGCTTGAGTGGAGTCCAAAAGATCATCTGAGACCTAGGGGAAGACCACCGGACAGATGGGATAAAGACATGCGTAAGATTACTGGGATCAATTGGCAGAACATCGCTCAAGACCGTCCCAGATGGAGAGACCTCATGAAAACTTACCTTGCTTTGGACTTAAAGAGGCCACATCGTAAAAGCGATTGAATATAGCTGATAGTGATATTATAGGAGTAATAGGATTTTCCAATCGATTTTCTCGAAATTCAATAAGTTCTGTCTTACAACTTTACAGTTACATTAAGTGATCAGTTTTTAACTCTTATAGTGCCAGGCGGCCGATCTATCGGCCATGTGAGCCACTGCTCAAAATGCCGGGGGCCAATCTGTCGGCCATGTTTTTCTTTCGCTTGTATCTTCAACTCCTGCAGCCCGATTACAGCAAAAGTAATACCACCGGATAAATTGAAGCTTTTACTCACTGGAAATATCGATAACATGTGATATCGATGTCAGTGAAGTTTTATAAAAGCGTTCTTTCCACGCATTGCAAGTTTTGCATGTGGTAATCTTGCACTCTGCTGCTTTGCGTCACTTGCTTGTCATCTCGCTTATTTATATGTGTTTATTTACCTCCAATAGTTTAAAGATGGGTAAGTCGACTCCTTGGCTGAATGCTCAGCGATGAAGCCTTCGATTCAGAGGGTCCCAGGTTCGATTCCCGGCTGGGTCGGGGATTTCAATTGCGTCCGATTAATATTTTTGGCTCAGGGACAGGGTGTTTGTGTTTGTCCCAACACTTTCCTCTTCATACTCAGACAACACACCATACTACCAACCACCACAGAAATGCAATAGCAATTACATCCCTCCATATAGGATTGGCGTCAGGAAGGACACCCGGCCGTAAAACGGGACCAAATCCACATGTGCGACACAGTTCGCACCCGCGACCGCAAAAGATGTGGGAAAAGTGGTGGAAGAAGAAGAAATGAAAAGATGGAAAAGTATATGAAAGATGATTAAAATATGCAATGTTTTAACATAAAGTGATTTATTAGTGATTAATTTACTGACTGACAAGTGTTCAAATTAAAGAAGAGGTTATTGTGTATTTAACCTGCATGTGCATGATTTTGTAAAAATTCATAATTCTCAAAAATTAATATCATGAATTGCATAAAATGTAAGTTTTTAAAATTCAAAATTAGCTGAATATTCTCAAAAAGGTATCATACCCATAATAAAAATGCAGTGTAAAAGTAAAAATTAGGTCAAATTTTGAAATTTAAGTTTTTCAAAAAATAATTCAAAGTTCATACACTTTTAAATGAAGAAAATGAAAATTTATTGCAATTATAGTCACACTCACATGTTCTCTATTCATGTGTGTGCTATGGAAAAAAACAAAACAGGGATTTCCCTACAAAAATGTACGTAAGAGAAAGTTTTTCCTTAGTGTGTGCATTTCCATTAAAATTGTCTTGGCATTCTTAGCGCAACCACAGCCTGCCAACAAAAGAGTCAAGCTAGAGACTTCTTGTTTTCACGAAAATGATCACAAATTTATCTACTATCAAAAATATAAAATAAACAAAAAATATGATTTTCCAACTTGAGGTATAATTTCCTGGAAAGGGTCTCAAATATAGATGTGTTATCCCCAGCCTCTGGTCACAAGTCAGATGCACGAGCTCAAAGTACACCAACATGTTATGATAGGCACATGGCTCGAATTTGAAATCTTGGCAGAGTTGAAAACAAGTGAGAGAAAAATAATAATAAATTCAGTTTCCTTTAACTCATATTTACTACTATAGGGAATGTGATTTAAGAAAAATGACTAATAATAATAACTGTGTGCAGGCATTTTAATTTGCTGCCATTTAGGCTGTTTGCATATCAGTTTTGATGTTTTGGTTTACCTCAGTAGATGGCAGAGAAACACATCTCTTTTGAGCAATTTATGGCCAAGTTCTAATTACATCCAGTTAACGCCAAATGTGTCATCAGGTATCTTTTACACGTTGACATTGAACGACATGGTATGCCATGTGGACTTCAAAAATCTAACTACCGCCATCGGCTTTGAACTCAGGATCTTGGGATTTAGAGGCAATACGCAACCACTGATCCACAGTGGAAGATGACTAATCAAAAGGGCAACATGCTAACTAGGTTCCATCGTAAGTAACATACTTTACCTTGGGTGCACCATCTTTCCCAATTCCAACATCATTAGTAGCTATTCCTTTAACACTGCCATCTTCATGATATAGGATCTCAGCAGCTGCATACCCAGGATATATTTCAACTCCTAAAGCCTCTGCTTGCTCCCCAAGCCATCTCACTACATGGCCCAGCCGAACAACATAGTTCCCATGATTGTCCATAGGCATACCTGTACAAAAGTGCATTAAGTGTTGTAGTTTCAAGGTAAAAGAACTTCAATAAAGTTGCTAATGAAGCACAGTGGTAAGAATTTGATAGAAGAGAAGGTTCTCTCCAAGCAATATCCTGGATAATCAATGCTTGGAAACAGGTTATGGTGCCGAATATTTGTACCCATACCTGGAATCTGAGTTCCAATAATCATGAGGACGTAGAATTTTGTAACACCATGAGGATGACAAAAATATAAATTAAAGTAGCCGGTTACACTGTCAATTTGGACTGCTACGTCAACATTGATTATAACATCCCAATCAACAAGCTTGAATACACTGACTGACAAAAAAATTGAAGAGTTACAATTCTCTAGAATGGCCACCAGAGTGCATTGGTGTTGGTCGTGTTTAGTGATGTTACTAGGCCTGGTACAGTATATAAGGGGAGTGAACAGCGTCAGATGTTGAGTGTTCACTGTGAAGGACACGGAGATGCCACGTACTTGTGTGAGACAGCGTTATCAGCACCCGACAGAGTTTGAAAGGAGCCTCATTGTGGGTCTCCATTTGGCCATCTGGTCGAATCATGTAATATCCAGATATGTGGGGCATTCAGATCTAACAGTGGCCTGATGTTGGACTGCCTCGGAATGTGAGGGCAGGCATACTCGTCGTCAAGGTTCCAGTTGACCACGCCTGACCACCACAAGGGAGAACTGCCATATTGTGCACCAAGCACATCCTAACACCTTCACACCTGTGTCTGCCATTCGAGAACAAGTAATGTACTCCCTGCAACATTCTGTGTCATCCCGCACCATTGGTCGGGCACTAGCAGCAGCTGGACTAGGGAATTACCGTCCCATGTGTAGGTTGCCATTAACACCACAACACAAACGGCTGTGTTTGGAGTGGTGCCAGACTAGGAAGCATGGATTACTGATGAATGGCATTGCATTATCATACCTGCCAACTTTACAAAACAAAAAATCAGGAGATTTTGATATGAAAATCAGAAAAAAATAAGGAGAAACAGGAGATATGATTGGTCAAAAGGGCTTATTCTACATGTCTTGCGCAATACAGGAGTACTATGGTATATATTATAAAACACTTATTGTCTCAAAACCTGACTGTTGCTATACGAGGCTACAAGGCTAAAAGTTACACATCTCTATTCCCTTAATTATAAGCTATACATTTCATTTTTTTGTTTCATATTGCAACTATAAGAATAAACTGACAAGAGGGTCGACCTTTTCAATACAATATATCAAGTAAATGATATTACATAAATCTTGGGACTAGTTTCATCCACTTAGTGGCCATCTTCAGCCAAATAAAAATTAAACAAAATATGTGGTAACTAAAACATATGTATACCAGACAAAGACAATGCTTTAGGAATAATCATAACATTAAGCTATATGTAATAATAAAATTTAAGGTTATGATCTTCTTGTCACAATGTGATGTCTTAAAGTTGATTTAGGACCTCAGGCAAAGACGTAAATCTCTTAATGTCTGATGTGGAACAAAGACTGACTTGCTGGAGGAAGCAGACAGGCCATGTAAACAAAGGAATGGAAATGAATATCGTGGAAATGTTTTATATATCGTTGGATCAACGAGTCAATTTTAATCACAATCTGAATGAATCCATCGAGAAAACACACATTCTTTACGAGGCCATCCACCCCCTTATTCTCAAGACATATCTAGGTAGAACAACGCAGCAACGGATCACTCCCCCAGTCTCTCACTTCCCCTCCACACCACAGCCAATCCAAAGCAAGTCACCGCCCTCTCCCCACCAGACTCAAAGCCAGCAATAAGCTTCACACAGACACAGACGAGCAGTGCATCTCCTACTTTTCTGGCAGCAGGTTAACGAGAGCGAGGAAAAAGGGAGTAAGTACTATCAAACCCCTTTCCAATAATTAAACCCGAACACACACATTGGTTCTCATTTCTTTCTTTCTTCTTCTTCCTCAGACATCCACCTTTTATGATACTGTGCAATACAACCAAGGCCAGACCGTTATTCAACAACAACAGTTTCAACAATCAAGCAGATGTTACAAAACAACGAAGGGTGTTCCTCCAACTCCTCAACTAATCGTTTTAACTGAAAATTGTATTAACATGGGCACTTTACAGATCATCAAGTTGGATACGTTGTTACCCTGCATCGACGATTCAACTACGAATATTTGAACATTTTAACATATGTTTCTTATCTCCACAGTAGCAAATCAGAACCTCACAGTATTCCCCAACTTCAAGTTTTTTTGCATTATCTTAAAACTCTGTTCAAAACTGTACAAACACACTGCAGTCATCTGTGACCTGGATCCTAGGACGTTCTGTAAATATCAATGTGTTTTATGTCATACGAAGGTATTCCCAAAAATAAGGTCTCCATTTTTTTAATAAATACATAAACCTGTTTCTTTCTACAATGGTTTACATCATTTTGCAGCTTCAACATTTAGCTATTTTTCTACATAATTACCATTTTGGTTGATGCATTTTTGTAGACGCTGTTACAGTTTTTGTATGCCCATGTCATACCAGCTTGCCGCCAGGCTGTTCAGGAAGTTGTGAACCTCATCTTTCACCCCGTCGTCGGTGCTGAATCGCTTTCCAGCCAAATGTTCTCTCAACTTAGGGAATAAGTAATAGTCACTGGGCGCCAAGTCAGGACTAGAGGGTGTGTAGGTGATGATGTTCCACTGAGACTGTTGCAGGAGAGCAACAGTTTGCCGGATTATGTGCAGGCGAGTGTTGTCATGGAGAATGTTTACGCCCTTGCTCAACATTTCTCTTCTCCGATTCTGAATTACCTGTCTGAGTTTTTTCAGGGTCTCACAGTACCTATCAACGTTAATTGTGGTCCCAGCGGGCATAAAGTCGACCAACAATACCCCTTTTAGATCCCAAAACACAGTTGTCATGACTTTACCGGCAGACTGTGTTTGCTTGAATTTCCGCGGCTTTGGCGAAGAGGAATGCCGCCACTGGCGTGATTGTTGCTTGGTCAGTAGTGGTGTGACGCCGGTTCTGATCCACTTTGGGGTGGGGGGTGGAGTGGGGGGTGGGCGGGGGGCGTGGTCTGTGCTCTGATTGGTTGGGGGGTGGGGGTGTGGGCGTGGCCTGTGCTCTGATTGGTGGGTGGGTGGCGGGGCTTTGCACTGATTGGTGGGTGGGGGCGGGGCTTTGCTCTGATTGGTGGAGGTGGGGGAGGGTGGGTGTGTTGGTCTGTCTCTGTGGGGGGAGGTGAGCGTGCGTGCGCGCGCGCGCGTGCAGGGTGGTGGGGGCGGGGTGTGGCCTCCACCCCCTTGGCGGAGGGGGGTTACGTTTCCCCCCTTTGTGCAGCTGTGTGTGTGTGTGTGGCAGGTGCGCGCTCCCCTCCCGCTGAGTCAGCCTCGCTCCCCTCCCCTCGCTCCCCCGCTGAGTCAGTCTCGTTCATCCCCCTCGCTCCCCCAGCTGAGTCAGCCTCGTTTCCCCCGCTTCCTTTGTTCTTTTGTGTGTGTGTGTGTGGCAGGTGCGCTCTCCCACTGAGTTGGTTTGCACGTGCGCTCTCCCGCTGAGCCAGCATCCTTTATCTTCTATTTTTAAACATGCATGCACGTGCACCCTCCCGCTGAGTTGGCTTGCACGTGCGCTCTCCTGCTGCGATGAGTTTAGTATATATATAGCCAACATTCGTTTGTGGAAACGTATTCGCTGGTTCTGCGACCTTGCTTGTGTACATCAGTGATCTATTACATATATCCTTGATTGCTGCTCGCGCTGTTCGGGATTGACCAGAGATTTGATTCACACCTAATCTTTTGGTAAGTTTTTTTCTCTCTGTTTCTTTGTAACGCAATGTAATAAGTTATAACTTGATTGAATAGAGAGGATAATATTAGGATTTCTTTTTTTTTGGTTTCAGAGTGTGATTTAACTGTTTGCCATCAAGTTATGGACTTGTTGAAGAAACTTTCTACTTTATCTAAATCAAGAGGAAGCGAGTATAGACCGCTAGATCAATTAGCGGTCAATGGAGTTTACAATGTGCTCTCGTACCGAGCTGTTAAAACTCGGTACGGGAGGCGAATTGTTGCAGATATTTTAGAAAAATCTGGTGACGAAGAGGTGGCAACATCAGTATTTTTACCAGCTCAGTACCAAGAACTAACCGATAACGACGTGGAGGAATTAAATCAAAGAGGATTGAAGCTCATATATAAAGGCAAAATAAATTCACGTAACGAGGTAGATTTTGTTAAATAGAAAGTTTAAAGTGTTTGCTTTAACATTGTTCATGCATGTATAGGGGGAAGGGTAGTCTGCTGAGGAGGAGAAGGCGCTAGAATCTTCCCTACCTATGTTTTATCTACCATAGTTTTTAGCTGTGTTTATATGTGTGCCTAAGCTGTTTTTTGTTTATATGTGTGCCTAAAATATGAAATATAAGCATATAAGTGTAAGACAGAGAGAAGGAATCGAACAGTTAGTTATAGTTTCTTCATGTCTTGAGGGTTGTAAGGCAGAAGAAGTAGAAGAAGACTGTTGGTTAAACAATATTACACCCTTAACGTTTACTGTATACACATCAGATTCTTCGAAAGAATACTATCAAGAGCACAGGAAAAATGTTGATGAGTGTGTGTTACGTGTGATATTACAGACTCCAGGGTTGGATAAAAATGCTCATTTTTTAATAATTTCTGGTTATAACTACAAAACTCTAAGGTTTGAATCGAATGTGATAGTGTTTACTGATATGTACAGTAAGATATATCAACAGCATTTGTTATGCAGTCTTCAAGATGAGTGTGATTCCGAACTAATTCACTGTTCTTGTGACGTTATACATTCCCCGTATTCGTGGATTCAAAAACAGTTATTGAACTACAATACGGATGTACATACTGTGTACAGCAACTGTCATTACTGTCTATTTAAAGTAAAGAAATTATGTCAAATGTATTAATGTTGATTGATATGTACAGTAAGGTATATCATTAGCATTTGTTATGAAGTCTTGAGAACAAGTGTGATTTGAAACTAATTCCTTGTTCTAGTAGCATTATACATTCCTTTCGCAATGGTGGATTCATGCGGATGTACATAACTGTTATTGTTGTTTTTTATTAAAACATAGAGAAATTAGGTAAACAATGATGGAACCAAAACGTTTGAGGTTATCGGAAGAACTTTCCTTTTCTTTGGATAATGTAACAAACAATCATAAATTTGAAGAATTTTTAAGTGACACATACACCTCCGTAGAGAGTATGTTAGAACAATGTGGTTTGGACAGAGGGTTGAATGTGTCTGTAGACGTTATTCCATCAACTCATCTTTCAATCTATGAACCCACGTTAATTGAAAATACAAATGAATTGAATACATATTGGGTAAATCTAGTTGACAGTCTAAAGAATTGTATACAAAACAATTGTTTAAGCAAAGTAACTGTAAGAGTAGAAAAATGTTGTATGGCTTGGACATTACTAGAAACTAGTTACAGGACGCGTATGTTTACTGGGTCAATTAGAAATAGTTGTGAGTTGAAGGATCCTAAATTGTTTTTGGAAAGGTGTTACATATGGTTTAAAAAGTATGTGCAAAAAGCGTTAGAAAGCAGTGCGCTTAAAGTAAACACATCATTGATATCTGAACACATATTGCCTAGTTCGGATCAGACAACTAAACTTCACACCAACACCAAAAATCATATTATTACTATTGCAACAGATTTACGAGAGTGGTATGAAGAAAATGTTGTGCAAGAGACCTTAACCAAATTGAGTCGCTATCCAGAGAGAGATTCTGGGTGGGCTCTTAAGTCGCTGTTGGAACTGCGAATAAACATAAATTCATATGTAGGATTTCATGCGGGTCACCATTTGAAATTACCTAAAGCCATACGGGATAAGAAAGCTGTTGTTAATGTACAATGCAACGATGACGACTGTTTTGCATGGTCAATTGTAGCTGCTCTTAACCCAGCAAGAACGCATACCGAGCGTCGATCATCATATCCAGACTATAGAAGTGTTTTAAACTTAGAAGGAATTTCATTTCCTATGGAAATACAAAAGTTGTCTAAATTTGAAAACCAAAACGATATATCAGTAAATGTGTATGGAGTAATGTATGAAAATGGAAAGTGGATGTATGCAGGGCAAGATAGCAATCAACCGTTTACAATTGTACCTATTTACATTACAAAGAAATTAGAGGGTTCTGCAAGGAAGCATGTAAACCTATTGCTGCTCCAAACGGAACAAGATAACGTTGTATACCATTTTTCGTGGATCAAATCTCTATCTCGGTTAGTGTCTTCAACAGTTAACAAACATAATCATAAGATCTATGTGTGTGAACGCTGTTTATCATACTTTGGTACACAACTCAGACTAGATAACCACATGGTTACGTGTAGTCAATTTAATCCTGTAAAGTTAGAAATGCCGAAAGAGAATGAAAAAATAATCAAGTTCATTCATTATAAACATAAAGAAATAGTTCCTTTTACTATTTATGCTGACATCGAATGCGTTTTGAACCCGATTGACACGGCTATGCCAAACAATGAAACTTCCTATACAGCTCCCTTGAATTATCACAGAGCGCACAGTATCGCTTACTATTTGCATTGTTCTTACAATGAAACATACAGTAGATTTAATTTATATCGCGGAGACGATTGTTGCGAATGGTTTGTTAGAGAATTATCTAGTATTGTTCAAGATATAGCACATTATTATGCTCAAGTAGTTCCGAAAGAGGAACTTAATAGAGATCAGGAAGAAGAATATTTAGGAGCAATTACTTGTCATATTTGCGAAAAAGAGTTTGTCGCAACAGATGTTAAAGTTAAAGATCATGACCACTTAACTGGAAAATTTCGTGGTGCTAGTCACCAGTGTTGTAATCTACAGTACACCTTACCGAATTACATACCAGTTTTTTTCATAATTTGAGTGGATACGATAGTCATTTTATTATCAAACAATTGTGTGAGAAGATTGTAGAGGTAGAGGAGAATGATGATAATGCGAGTGAGGTATTTAATCCAGGAAGGGTGACATTAATACCTACTAATACAGAACGCTATAAGTCGTTTACTAAAGTTGTTCCTGTTGTTGATAGTAAAGCTTTCAGGTCGTTGCAATTACGATTTCTTGATTCATTCAACTTCTTAGGCAGTTCATCAGAGAAATGTGCTTTGTACATGAACAATGATGCTAAACATATCACGCGGAAATATTTTCCAGATGCTGTTCATTTCGAATTGATGTGTCAAAAAGGTGTTTTTCCTTACGAATATGTAAAGGAAATAAGCGTATTAGATGAAAGAAGTTTACCACCAAAAGATATGTTTGGTAGTTTGCTTACTGGTAGTTCTATTTCTGAGATAGAATATGAACGAGCACAACGTGTATGGAAAACTTTTAATTGTGTTACTTTGGGTGACTATTCAGATTTGTATTTGAAAACTGATGTGCTACTTTTAGCAGATATTTTTGAAAATTTTAGAAAGGTGTGCAGAGAGACTTATGGGTTGGATCCTGCTCATTATTTTACTGCTCCTGGTTTAGCTTGGAGTTCGCTTCTAAAGACAACAAAAGTTCACATAGAACTCATCACCGATGTGGATATGATGCAATTTGTAGAAAGAGGTATTCGAGGAGGAGTAGTATATTGTGCTCATAGGTATGTTGAAGCTAACAATAAATACATGAGCGATTACAACCCAGAAATACTCGACTCTTACTTACTGTACTTGGATGTAAATAACCTATATGGGTGGGCTATGATGCAGTATCTCCCAGTAGGCAATTTTTCTTGGGTAGAAAATGTAGATGAATTTGATGTGCTAAATGTAGATGATGAATCTGAAATAGGTTATATTTTAGAAGTGGATTTATCATATCCTAAAGAAATACATGATTGGCATAACGATTTTCCACTTTGTCCTGAAATGAGGAAATCTCCTGCACAAAAGGCTCTTCCTAAACTTATGACAACACTACATAATAAACATCGGTATGTGTTGCATTATCGAAACTTGAAACAATGTTTAAAGTATGGTTTGCAATGTTTAAAAATTTACAGAATACTACAATTTAATCAAGCTCCTTGGATGAAACCTTACATTGAATTGAATACAGAAAAACGTAAGCAAAGCACAAACGATCTTGATAAAAACTTTTTCAAGTTAATGAATAATTCCGTTTTTGGTCGCACACTAATGAATGTGAGAAAGTTTAGGGATGTTAAATTGACGACACGTTGGGATGGACCTTTTGGTGCTGGGCGTTTAATAGCGCAACCTACCTTTAAGAAACGAGTCATTTTTGATGAATCGTGTGCAGCTATTGAAATGGAAAGGGTGATAGTCAAGAGCGATAAACCAATGTTTGTAGGAATGGCGATATTAGACTTATCTAAAACAAAGGTAGTTGATTTTCATTATGCGTACATGAAGCAAAAGTATCCAAAGGAGGGGGACCTTACATTAGTGTATACTGATACAGATAGCCTTATTTATCATATAAAAACTAAGGATGTTTACGCAGATATAAAGGAAGATATTGCTGAATGGTTTGATACAGGAGACTATTCAGAGGATAATCCTTACAGAATTCCTAGAATGAATAGACGTGAAATAGGCTACATGAAGGATGAATTGTCAGGTGTGTTGTTTTGTAAATTTATTGGACTTAGAGCAAAAATGTATGCTATAAAAACAGAAAAGAAAACTGTAACAAAAGCCAAAGGTGTAAAATCTACAGCGAATTTGACAATAGATGATTATGAGGAGTGTTTCAGAGAAAATAAGCATATGATGAAAAATCAGTATTCTATACAATCAAATCTTCATCATGTGTTTACTGTGTGTCAAAACAAAGTAGTTTTAACACCAGATGATGATAAACGATACATCCAATCAGATGGTATTTCAACTTTAGCGTGGGGTCATTACCGCATTGATGGTGATAGTAAAGAAGTATAAGAAGTATGATGTTTCATGTACTAATTAAAATGTATGTACAGGAACTAATAAATTATTTGTGTACCTATTTGATTGTTATTAAAGTATAAATGAAGTGATTATATATGTAATTAAATGTAAAAGAGCTAGTTTGTAAAAATAAAAAATAATAAATTTATATATATTGCTTGTTTTTATTTTAACAATAAGGAAGGTGGTGAAATAAATAATACACAAAAGAGGTTATATGATATTTATTTAATCAAGACACATATACAAAAAATGTGTATATATAAACATAATTACACCATCTTTTTTATTATTTATTCCTTTGGACAGCAAGAACTATTATAATACATCTCCTTCACCTTTTTTTGTTTACACATACGACAGTCCTTCTTCATACTGGGAGTACCATCTATTTGAGTAGTAGCGTTTGGATCGTTGTTGAAGTAATGTTCATAACAATATTCATATTCAGGATGTTTTTCCTTGAATTCATCTGGCAGTATGTTCCAAAGAAAAGGAAGTTGATGATCAGCAAGCGAAATCAGAATCTCATCGGGCATATAACACCAGTCCAGAGTGTTGAATGATTTAAGTCCACTATGACGATATTTGTTTATAGAAGCACTCACCATACGCATAACATTACTCTCTTTAGAGAGCCAATCATGCATGTGTTTATTATGCCATAACGCACATTTCTGTTTTTCTTCTTGATGTAGTTCACACGGAAAGTATTCATCATCACTGGTTTCTTCTGCTGTCAAGGCTGCTTTCGAACATCCGTACATTGACAAATCAGCAACAGGTTTAGAAAAAACAGTTTTAAACTCTTCACCCAATCCGTTCACCACAACGAAACATTTGTTTTGTAAGTCTTTTAAAAATTTTTTTAACTTATCTTGTTTGTCGAATTTAATTAAAGCTGCACAACTAAAGTCAGCATCCTTGGTGTATTCACAGAAAGCACATTCAACTCGCCCATTTTCCAAAGGTTTCAGATCGATGAGAACTAGTGGAGACTGTTCCATGATGAAAGAGAAGTACACGCACATGGAGTGAAGGTTTCCTCTTAGCCCACATCTCTTTTATAGTAACTCCATCAATAAACACTTTATAGATGGCGACACGAGCGCGGTGAAGGAAGCGTTGATTTATGACGACACCACCCTATTCTTCAGTCATACCTATTTTTAAGTTCTAGTACAGTATGTTCCATAATAACAGAGAAGTATGCAAGCATGGCGAGTGTTTCTTCTCAAGTCTACATCTGTTTTATGGTAACTTCTCCGCTAAGTGGTTTATAAGCCACAATTCGGTCATGAAGAAGAAGTGCGTAAAGAGATGTATTCGCAGGAATGTCGGTGTCGGTTTCAAATTCTACACGAATGTCGACTGGAGATGAGCGAATAGAGTCATTTTGGTGAGAACAATCGATAATAATCAAAGGTGCCAATGTTTTAAACTCTAGTCTACCAAGCATAGGTCCAACGATTTCATTTTCCTCTAATGAGTAATAAACAGCTTGAAATTTTGTATACATATCATACAGTTCGGAAAAGTCTCCAGCACTTATTTTAACACGTATGTCTTCATTTGGATAATATTCCTCATTGAGAAAGACTTTTAGTTTAGAAATATTACAATGATCAAACACACAAGCATTAGTGCTTTTTTTCTTTCTGTCAGTTTGAAATCCGAAGATAATAAAACGTGGTTTTTCTAGTTGTGAAGATGCTTTTTATTGTCCAATTCATTCGTTTGGTTGCAGGCAGAGAAGGAAGTTCATACAATTCCCACGATCGAAATGCGATTTGCAAGTTCTCATTTCTTTCTACAATGTTAAGCATGCGTGCTTGTTCTTGGTGGGAGAGAGAGAGTGAAGGCACCTTCCAATAAATATCCTCAATAATTATATTAGAGTTATCATTATCTTCTGTAGATTTGAGGGTGCAATTATCGTTGCTACTTCTAATTAATACTAGTTCGTGGGAGCAACCTGTGATACACTTTTGATAATCTTCAGCAAAACCTAAAATATTAGAAAGAGGCATAACGATGTGAAAGTAACCTGTTGTAGGGTCAGCTAGGGCATAACCTGGACTGACAGGGAACCAACCGGTATTTTGGAGATTGGTTGTAGATTTCGTTGATGCAAAAGTCTTCATAGTACTTGCTATTCCCAAATTCCTTGTTCGATCGATTTCTGTACCATTAAGTTCATATCGACATTCGCTGAAGAGAAAAGCACCGAAATTGCTATCTAGGGTAGCAGAAGTGGATATAGCTCCTGCTCCGTTTGTAACTTTACCTATAACGTGAAGAGAACTTTTTGAAGGCAACAGATGGTATTCTTGCTTGCGTGCTGGGATTCGTATTTCATCATTGTATCCGAATGTTGTACCTGCGTAAGGGCGATAGGTTCGCTCCTTAACAGCAGTAATAGAACGATTGAAAACAGGTTTTTCTTCTATGTTTAGCGTACGAAACATGGTGGAGGTGTTGTTTACCATACAAAAGTTTAGCTCACTATGAGCAAAACACGGAGTGTGTTTTACCTTTATAAGGACTGATAGCACAAAAACTTAAAACTTTCGTTTGTAACTGTTGTACATATTGGGTGTACGTGTGTCCGTTTGTAATAACTTTATGATCCCGCCTGTAACTGAACTTATAACGTGAGGATTACAAGAGATAGTATCCTTGCTCGCGTAATAGGGGATTCGTATTTCATCATTGTATCCTGCAGTACCCGAAGTAGAATGATTGAAAAACGGTTTTTCTTCTTTTGGCGCTTGAGACATGATGAATATGTTGTTTACTCTATAAAGGCTTAGCTGACTGTAGGTGAGAACGAGGTGTGTCTGTTTAGTTTTATATCTTTATAAGGGTAAAGAACTTTGTATCCTAAAGATTCCAGATATCGTTTGTTGCTTAATGTCAATGGTTTTAGATAGATGTGGTTCGAAGCTTTACGTTCTCCACTACCACTTCTATCGCTTGTATTTCTGTAGACGATTCCCATGTGTTCATTCGATAGGTCGTATGTGAAGCGTAACCGAAAGGTTTTCGTCAAGTAAATCAACCTTATTTTCAGTTTGATCTTTGAGAGTCACAGTGATGTTGTTTACACTTTGTAAGGCAATAGGATAATAAATGATAGGTAAGGGTTGCTCAACTATTTTATACCCTGGAGCAACGTTAGGATAAAAATCGTAAATGGAATGTGTACGTTTTCCGTTTAAAAATGCACCGCTTGCAATATTGCACTCTACACGGATAACGTTAATGTTCGAAATGCAGATAGGGGAAGGTGAGATATTAGTTGTGTTTGGTTTCAAAATAGTTCGCCCGAAACCAAGAATAGGTGCCAAAGAATCGTCAACGGTGAAATCGATTGTATACTTGCTGTAAAGTTTTGATTTTAACGTATGTTTGTCAAAGGTTAAAGTAAAATTACTGTTGGGTCTGTTTGTACCATTCTTTTCGTATTCATGTGTTTGATCAGGAGTATCTCCTATTCGTGCAAACTTTCTATTTAAAACATCTATAAGATCCTGAATTTCATACATTCCTGGTGGTATCTTTATATCATGATTGATATCTTTATGTTTACCTACATACCTAATTCTCAGAAGATTATTATTTTTAGTTATGTTAGGAATCGTGTATGAGGTATACAAACTCTTCATGCCTACTTCGTACGAATAGTCATCTAAAACAAGCGCTGGAGATAGTTCCATGCTCAATTCCGACCCATTTCCAGTCAACGTGTACACCGACTCCTTTCTACTCTTCATGATGAATGATGTGTTGTCAACACTTATCAGCAGTATTTATAGTTAGTAGAAACTGTAGACATAAATGTTCACAAATAACGCTATCAAAAGATTGGTATCGTTCGTAGTTATATAGAATACGGTTACAACCACGCAAATAGCGTGATACTTCACAAGGTGGTCTCAAATCACCAAAACTGTCAAAATAGTGTGCATGCTTCCCTCTTTTATATATTGCTACCCAGTGTGAACCTGAAAGGGAAGAGGGTTCTAGATTTACAATACAACTCTCGTTTTTGTGTGCGTACTTAGGCAACGTGTCTCTCATGTAAACACCACGAAAATAAGGAATTCCTAACTGTAAGGCATACTGATGTAATTCAATGTTAGAGAGCGGTTTGTATGGTAGTTTCAGAGGTATAGACCCAATCCTTTTTTGTAAGGAGCTAAATAGAGACCTTTTCCGCCCCGTAAAGCTACTGCTTCCATGACATGGTTGTGACGTTGCATCTCGGACAGTTGCTCTCTTGCTTTTTTGGCTTTGTTTATAGCGTTCACTACACCTGCCGCTCCTCCCGCTAGGCTTCCTAAGGCTGATAGGCCTGCGAATAGTGGAATAAGTGGAATAATCCCCCCCAACTTTTTTTGTGGTAATGGGATAACTCTTCTTCTTTTTCCTACACTGTTGTTGTTCTTGTTGTTGTTTCCTACAGCTTTGCGTGCAGCTCTGAGTGCTGCGGAAGCTGCCTGCTTGATGCCGACACCTGGTCCTAGACGTGCGAGCGCAGAGCGAGCTTTCTGAATAGCTAACAATAAATGGTTTTTTCTTTTTTGTCTTCTTTGTTTTCCAGCTCCTAGCTTTGCCTTGCCTTTCATAATTCCAGCCACGGCTAACGCCGCAAGCCTTTCTCGTACGCTTGCGTCCCGTGACTTGACTCGAGCCCAAGCCTTAGAAGCTAATACTCGATCGGCTTCACGTCGATGATTTGCATCAGTTTCTTGGTACGCAATATCGTGCTCTTTGCACGCTTTATCTAGAGGATTGATGCCTGGATCACCACGTTTCAACCGTTTTTCGAGTCGGGTGCCTGGTCCACAATACTGGTAACCTGGAATGTGTGCTTCAAATGGGAGGTGGTCAATACCTTTGTTTATAATTTTATTCAATAACCCACGTCCACAACAAGTCTTCTTCTTCTTCTTCTTATTTTTCTTCGTCTTCTTTGTTGTACTAGTAACGTTGTTGTTACTCGTTCGAGTGACAAACATCGTGTGAAAGCTTTCACCTCAAGGTAAGCATATATATATAAGCATGCAGGTGATGCATATCATTCAGTCCGCTATGGTTAAAACGGTAAAACAAACCATCTCTCTACCTGTTCGTGTAATAGAAGACGGTGATGGAGGAGGAGAACAAAATGCTGTGCGACGCCACAGTGTTCTCCTTCCAAACTCTTTGCGTTGTATCATATGTGGTCCATCGAATTGTGGAAAAACTAATCTTATGATTAATCTGTTGGAACACCCAAATGGTTTGCGTTTCGCCAACGTCTACGTCTATTCGAAATCGTTACAGCAAAGTAAATATGCTCGCTTAGAAAAGGTGCTGGCTTCCATTCCAAGTATCTCCTATTACAGCTATTCTGAAAACGAAGATGTTATACGTCCTGAAGAAACAAAACCTCACTCTGTGATTATTTTCGATGATGTAGCGTGCGATAAACAAAGTATTATGAAAACATATTTTAGTATGGCTAGACATTTTGGTGTTGATGTGTTTTATCTATGTCAAACTTACACCTGTCTACCCAAACATTTACTTCGAGATAACGCAAATTTTATTATATTATTTAGACAAGATGTTGGAAACCTAAAGCATGTGTACGATGATCATGTTAATACGGATATGAGCTTCGATGAGTTTAAGGAACTCTGCGCTCAGTGTTGGAATGAAAATCGATATAGTTTCCTTGTTATCGATAAAGATAGTGAATTACATAACGGACGGTATCGTAATGGATTCGATAAGTATTTCGATACACGGAAGGTATAAATACTGCGAATATAATATGGATCATGTTCATTTGATCTACTGAGTAGTGAGTGTAAACATCATGGAGGTATGTGGAAATGTTAAGGTTGCTGTATCTTACCCAGTACTGGAAGATGATATACCAACTAAGGCTTATGTGGATGGTATTTTGTTTGAAGCTGTAGCCAATAACTTATACCGCACTGAAGATGGAGATTATTCATTAAATAATAAGCGACTACGTTGTGTAGCCGACCCTATACTTGAAAATGATGCATGTAATAAAAAATTTGTTGTAGATTCTCTTAACGAATTCAAGAAAACAATTGTTAACAATTCTGGAGTGGGAAGTTTGGAATTAGGATCCACTACAGTTACCGGAATAGTAAATCAAAACACAGCTCCTAATGCAGTGACCTTGGAACATCTTCATAATTATACACATTCTAAAGAGTATTTAGACGAATCAGTTGTAAAAGAACTTAATGAATTGAAACGTAAGGTTGACACTTACGCTGATATTTTTGATATTCAAACAGAGAGTGATATAGATGTTAAGAAAAGAAGACTAACCGGTTTAGAAGATCCGAGAAAACCTCTTGATGCGGTAAATAAACAATATTTGGAACTGTATGCATCTAGTCAGGAAGATGTTAATGCTGTTGTAGAAAGCATAAACCAAGCTGTAAACGAACTCAAATCAAACTTAAATAAGCAAAATGACATTATAGAAGTAAACACTGATAACCTCAATATACACAATAAACGCATATCTAAAGCTTCTAATCCAATTGATTCTCAAGATGTTGTTACGTTGCATCATCTTGAGAATTATGCATATAACAAACAATACACAGACTGTGTGATAGCCAACCATCAAAATGATATTAATGAACTTAAACAGAACGTTGCTCACTTTGATATAAAAGAAGAAACCATTAACATAAAAGGTAAACGTCTATCTGATGTTTCAGACCCTGAAAATGATCAAGATGCTATTACTCTACACCACTTAAAAAATTATGCATACAACAAACAGCATACCGATAGCATAGAGGCTAACTATAAGCAAGACATCACTGATCTCACTCATATAACTGATGTAGTAACCAATGATATCAATAAACTTAACAATAACGTTACCAATCATGTTGCTCACTTTGATATAAAAGAAGATACTATCAATATAAAAGGCAAACGTCTATCCGGGGTTTCAAACCCCAAAGAAGCTCAAGATGTGGTGACTTTGCAGCATCTAGAAAGTTATGCATGCAGCAAACAACATACTGATAACATAGAGATTGTCTATAAGCAAGATATTGCTGACCTTAAAACCCGTATATCAGATGTGGTGGTCAAAGATATCAATGAACTCAAAAATAACGTTTGCAATCATGTTGCTCAGTTTGATATAAACGAAGAAACCATTAACATAAAAGACAAACGACTATCTGGGGTTTCAAACCCTAAAGAAGCTCAAGATGTTGTCACTTTGCAGCACCTAGAAGATTATGTGTACAACAAACAGCACACCGATAATATAGAGACTAATTATAAGCAAGACATCGCTAATCTTCAAACTCACATAACTGATGTAGTAGTCAATAATCTTGATGAACTTAAAAATAACGTTACCAATCACGTTGAGCACTTTGATATAAACGAAGATACTATCAACATAAAAGGCAAACGTTTATCTGATGTTTCAAACCCCAAAGAAGCTCAAGATGTCGTCACTTTACAGCATCTAGAAAATTATGCATGCGGCAAACAAGATATTGATAAAATAAAGGTCTACCATAAGCAAGACATAGCTAATCTTAAAAATTTCATAACTGATGTAGTAATCTATGATATCAACGAACTTAAAAATAACGTTAGCAATCACTTTGCTCATTTTCATATTAACGAAGAGACTATTGATATAAATGACAAACGACTATCTGGTGTTTCAAACCCCAAAGAAGCTCAAGATGTTGTCACTCTGCACCACCTGGAAGATTATGCGTACAACAAACAGCACACCGATAACATAGAGGTTACCTATAAGCAAGACATCGCTACACTCAAAGCTAGCATGACTAAAACGCTTAATTTGTTAAACGAAAAGAACATAGAATGGATCCAAAAATCCATCGTTGAAACAAAAGATAATATATTAAGCATTGTAAATGAACGCGTTCTATCTATAGTACAGGCTTTAAAAAATAAGCTGCTTGTTCATTTCCTTCTACAAATAACAAGCATACCATCAATGTACGATAGTCCCTTTTATCGTCTCAATAATGGGCATCTTACATACACGTTACCACACTCGGGAACACTTGAAGTATTGTCTATTGTTCCTGCAGCTAACAAGATTCAGTGTAAACATAATGAAAATGTTATAACAATCGGAGAAGGAACTATAATTACTGTTCACGCAAAAGACAAACTGCAATTTAAATTGGTTGGAGACGATGGTAAGCATTCAACGACTACTTTACCTTTACATATTGTGTTTGACTACACAACAAACCTGGATTTCTCTATGATAGAATAAAAAGCGTTGAAAAACGTATTACAATACCATTATGGGTTTGTCTGCTCATAGATACAGAACAAAAGCTAAAGATCTACAGAACTTCTTTGAAAAAACATGAATTGTTCAACGAATACTTGTCCGAAAAACACTCGTTTGAAAAACAGGAGCCCTTCCAAGAACTCCCGTTTGAAAAACAGCACCCGTTCGACAAACACCCGTTTGAAAAACAGCACCCGTTCGACGAACACCCGTTCGAAAAACAGCACCCGTTCAGCGAACACCCGTTTGAAAAGCAGCATCCGTTCGAGAAACCAAGTACAATCTGACATAAAGAAAGACATATATGACAATCAATATCTTGCGCAAGCTATTAAAAATGTAAAATATAAATATGATGCGCTTAAATCAGGAGAGCTTTTACAAGAAAATCAACTTGAAAAAACATTTAGTCCTATATCCAAACCCTTAAAATCTCTACTGGCTACCGTCTCAGAAAAATCTAATTCATTCAACTCTCCTACAGCACCTCCTATCAAACAAGAAGAAACAGAAGAAACAGAAGAAGCAGAAGAAACAAAAGAAAACGAAGAAAGAACTCTTCTAGAGCAACCCAATGCAGAAGTTCCATTCATTTTTAAAGCACAGAAGCCAATAATAGGGAATATTGCTTCTTCTTACTTGGATTTATTTACACAACCACACAGTGTACGCAAAGTATTAGATCGAGTTTATGGGGTACGAAAAGAAGAAGCTAGATGGTTTCTTGGTGATTCAGAAATACGTTTCCACGGTAACGACATAGTCATAAATAACAAAAGCTATAAAGGCACGCGAGGTCTTTATGAATTAATTTTTAAATCCTTCCCCAATAATAGTATATACACAAAGAGAGATCTTTCAAATTATGTAAAAATATTAGAATCTACAAACGCGCACAGAGTTCAGCATCGATCGGATAAACAGTTAATGTCTAATCGAGGGTATAAATATACAAACATTATTAAACCACTCTTCTCTACAGAAAGTTCGCCATGTAGAAAAAGAAAGCGAACAGGCATGGGTTTGAAGTGGAAATATAATCATCAACAACCTATTGTTGACTATGTACACTGGGATGATCCTAATGAGCTTGTACAACGTCTACAGCTGTTAATGGCTTCTAAATCTGCAGGTCATACTGCACACGAAAACGAAATTTTATCTATTATTGAAGAACTTCGAGAAGCTCGAATTATTGCATAAATAACCAGTCTTCGTTTTACACCACATCAGAATGAGTGTTGACATCAGAGCTAATATTGCTAGAGAGTTACACCGCCCCGCTCGCAGATGTTACATGCGGCGGAGGGTTATTACTAAAGGATTAGATGATCTACACCAAATGGATTTAGTAGAAATGATACCCTATTCTCGAGAAAATAATGGTTTTAAGTATATGCTAACCATTATAGATGTTTATTCTAAATATGCTTGGGCACAACCTTTAAAAAGTAAGAGTGGAAAAGAAGTTGCTGCAGTGCTGCGTAAGATATACAATAAGAGCAAACGATTTCCTAAACATATTCAAACAGACAGAGGAAAAGAGTTCTACAATGCTGAGTTCAAACGATGGACCACATCACACAACATTAATCATTACTCAACGTACAGCAATATGAAAGCTTGTGTTGTAGAACGTTTCAACCGAACACTTCGTGAACGTATGTGGAGAATGTTTACTAAAGAAGGAACTCATTCATGGATACATAGGTTACAAAAGCTTATCCATGATTATAATCACACCTATCACCGTACTATTAAAATGAAACCTTGTGATGTAAAAGACAATCGACTGCTTGCAACAGTGTATAACACAATTAAAACAGTAGATACTAGAAAGAGAAAATTTCAAGTAGGTGATATTGTTCGCATCAGCAAGCAAAAACATCAATTTGAAAAAGGGTATACACCTAACTGGACTACTGAGCTCTTCACTATTTATAAGGTGCAACCTACTAACCCTGAGACATACCTCTTAAAAGACTGTCAACAACATCTAATAGCTGGTGCCTTCTACACAGAAGAATTGCAAAAGACTAAACATCCAGACATCTACCTAGTAGAACGCATACTTCGAAGGAAAGGAAATAAAGTGCTTGTAAAATGGTTAGGGTATGATGATTCTCATAATTCTTGGATTAAAGAAACTAATGTATTGTAAGGAATAGATTGTAATAAAAAAAATATAATATGTTGTGCTTTTTTTTGTTTCCCTTTTTCCTTCCTTCTGCTCTTAGTAATAATGAAAGGATACATATAAAGGTTTAAGAAATAAAAAAGATATAAAAATAATTATATATTTAAAAAACTAGTGCACAAAATACAATACAAAATACAATACAAAACAAAACAATACAATACAATACAATATTTAAAAAATATTTATGCATTTACAATTTTTACAATTATAAAATTCTCCGTTGTTACTTCTTTCCAAATTGGGTGCTTCGCAACACCCTTGCTCCTCAAGCCCCCTTTGAGCAACTGAATCAAAACTGAAAATTTTTTTCATCTCTTTGATGAATGTCTTTTCATCATTATCATCATCATCACTATCTTCTTCATCATATAGGTCTTCTTCTTCTTCTTCCTCTTCCTCCTCCTTAAAGAGGAAAAGATTTTTTTTTCTGTCGTTCCTCTTCTTTTCTTATTAGTACCACCACTTCCTCAATCCATTTTACAATGGAACTATTGTGCAGCTCCTCCTCCTCCTCCTCCTCCTGCTGTAAACTGCAGTCCATCTCCTCCTCTTCCTTCTCCTGATGCTGCTGCTGCTGCTGCTGCTGCTGCTGCTGAAGTTGAACTCTACTACGAAGTGGTGGTGTGGTCTGCAACTCCTGCTGTCGCAGGCTGTCGTTACAGCTCAAGTCCAACAGCATCTCCGCCTCCTGGTAATGTTGCTGCCGCTGCTGAAGGCAACCACAGCTCAAGCCCAGTAGTGTTTGGACTTGAGGAAAGCACTGCATCTGTGGTGGTGTAGGCAGCATCTCCTTCTTGTCCTCCCACTGCTGTTGTTGATGCTGCTGCTGCTGAGGTTGAACTCTACTACGAATTGGTGGTGTGGTCTGCAACTCCTGCTGTCGCGGGCTACCGTTACAGCTCAAGTCCAACGACATCTCCTCCTCCTGGTAATGTTGCTGTCGCTGCTGAAGGCTACCACAGCTCAAGTCCACTAGTGTTTGGACTTGAGGAAAGCTCTGCATCGGTGGTGTAGGCAACATCTCCTTCTTCTCCTCCTGCTGGTGATGCTGTTGCTGCTGCTGCTGCTGCTGAAGGCTAAACCTCAAGTCCATAGGTTTATAGCATCGTGGCAACGTCTGCTTCACTCGTACCATTTTTCTGTTAAAAAGTATTCCCTTCAATAACTGAGACGAATCTCTGATACAGTCTACAAAACCCTCCAGCATATATACTCAATCTCTTACCCCTACTCTTAGGCACTACACGCTTGTTTACTAGCAGGGGAGCGCACGTGATGAAACTGTAGGTGGTTAGGCTAGGGAGGGAGAGCGCTCCCCCTGAAAGCGTACGTGCAAGCCAACAACGCTCCTAATTTTATAACACCCACTTTTTTCTTAAGCACTCCTGCTGCACCCGCATGCATTTAAAAATAAGAGATAACGATGTTGACTCAGCAAGACAGCACACGTGCACACATTTTCTTTAAAAATAACAAAGAGAAAAATGCTGACTCGGCAAGAGGGTGCACCTGCGAAGGGAACAATGCTGACTCAGCGGGAGAGCGCACCTGCATGCATGTTTAAAAATAAGAGATAAGGGAAGCTGACTTAGCGGGAGAGCGCACCTGCCACACACACAAAAGAACAGAGGAAGGGGGGAAACGAGCCTGACACAGCGGGGGAGCGAGGGGGGAACGATGTTGGCTCAGCGGGAGGGGAGCACATCTGCGCGTCATGCTGACTCAGCGGGAAGAGAGCGCACCTGCCACACACAGCTGCACGAAGGGGAACGCGGTTAAGGCTGACTCAGCGGGGGAGCGAGGGGAGGGGAACGAGGCTGACTCAGCGGGAGGGGAGCGCGCACCTGCCACACACACACAGCTGCACAAAGGGGGGAAACGTAACCCCCCTCCGCCAAGGGGGTGGAGGCCACACCCCGCCCCCACCACCCTGCACGCGCGCGCGCGCACGCACGCTCACCTCCCCCCACAGAGACAGACCAACACACCCACCCTCCCCCACCTCCACCAATCAGAGCAAAGCCCCGCCCCCACCCACCAATCAGTGCAAAGCCCCGCCCCCCACCCACCCACCAATCAGAGCACAGGCCACGCCCACACCCCCCAACCAATCAGAGCACAGACCACGCCCCCCGCCCACCCCCCACTCCACCCCCCACCCCAAAGTGGATCAGAACCGGCGTCACACCACTACTTTGGTCTCAGGTGTAAAGTGGAATGCCCAGGTTTCATTGCCTGTGACAATTAAGTCCAAAAGTTGTCCTGTTCGGCTGCAGAGCACTGAAGAAATGCGCGGGAAGAATCAACTCGTTGCCGCATGTGGTCTTCAGTCAGCATGCGTGACACCCATCTTGCACACACCTTCTGGTATTTCAACTTTTCCATTAAAATTCTGTGAGTGGTGCTTCGGGAAACCTCAGGAACCAAAGTGCAGAGATCATCCAGGGTGATCCACCGATCTTCACGCATGATTTGCTCAACCTTCGCAACTGTCTTGACAGAAATTGACGGTCTCCCACTCCTTTGTTCATCATGGATTTCAGTCCAACCAGCTGCAAACTCTCTACATCGCTTATGAACATTTTTGACATCCATGCACGACTCACCATACACTTCCGTTAACTGGTGATGGATTTCAATCGGTTCAGTAACTTTTGCGTTCAAAAACTTAATAACTGCGTGCATTTCGCAGTAACATCCAATGGGAGCTCCATTCTCAACGGCTGCCAAGTCAAGACTGAGTGCCTCAGCGCGGCGGGCGCATGTTTATATGCGAGTGCGGGAAACACTCTTCACAATATTGTGACCAACAGCCACACGAACAGAGTTCTGTATTATAAAAAAAATAGGAGACCTTATTTTTGGGATTATCTTCATATAACCCATGTCAACTATTGTATATATTATATTTAAAAGCAGATTTCATGTTGATTGTTTTTAAAATCCATTATTTATTTTACTGTGTACTGATGATGATTCCAAGAGAATCAAAACAAGTTTTCACTTATTAAATAGTATTATATATTGTGTTGAATTAATTATTTAATTCCTATTATTTAAGCCATACAGAAGGTCGCGAACTGTGTTTATCACAAGCCAAGCCATACTATTTTGAACATTCTGCACATTCTGAAGTCGATTGCTACAAGGGCAGATCAAATATAAAGGAGAATTTGAATGCACCGGTGCTGTTAGTACTAATTCTGAGGCAGGGCTTTGCCAGGATGTTGGTGGGAGTATCTGGAGAAGGGGCTTGCATGCACGAGCGACGGTGGAGAGCTGGGCTGTTTCAGTATGCCATGAGTTCGTAAGAGGTGCACAAGTCCGTTGCGCAACGTATCATTATCAAATTTCTCACAAAAGAGGGCACCAAACCTTCCGAAATATTGAGACGGCTATGCATACAGTTTGAGGAAGAAACACTTTCGCAGACTAGAGTGTATGAGTGAGCTAAAAAATTTGTGGCAGGAAGAGAAGCTGTGGAAAATGAACCTCATGAAAGGAGACTGCGGACAAGCATCACTGCAGACATTGTTGCCCTTCGTGACATTATTGGTGAAGATAGACTAATAAAAATTTTGCAAATTGTTTTACCGTAGGAATAAGTGCTGCTAATTTCTGGAAAAAGATGTCTCTGCCAGTTACAACGTTACGGGAGATTGCCATCATAGCCTTAAGGGGCTCACTGATAATTCTAAGAAATCACTGTTACAATTAGGTTACCTTCAACATTTCTCAAGTACAGTATATCTATTTCTCTTCTAAAAATAAATGTAAAAGTATACTTTTTCACAAGGCAGCCTCTGCATGAGAGGAAGTATTTCATAAAATAAAATAAAAAATAATCTGCCAGGTGGGTTTCTAGTCTTCTCAACCAGGAACAAAAAATTTTACACCAGGAAGTTTGTCGTCAGAGGCTCCTAAGTCGCTACGAGGAGGAAAGAGGGGATTTCTTGCATCGTATTGTGACTTGTGGTGAAACTTGGGTGCATCATTATACTCCAGAGTCAAAACAAGCAAGCATGGAGTGGCGGCGAAGAGACGAAGCAATCCGGTCAAGGCCAAAATACTCATCTGCCAGAAAGGTGCTTGCAACAGTTTTCTGGGACTCTGAGGAAGTTTTGATGTTGGATTTTCTTCGTGAACAAAGGACAATTAATGCAGCCTATTACTGTGGCATTTTGGATGAAGCAAAAGCAGCGTATCGCAACAAGTGGCGCTGGCAACTGATCCAAAATGCCATTCCTCTCCATGACAATGCAAGGCCGCATACTGCCGCTTTAACGCAGGAAAAACTGAAGGAAATTCACTGGACACCTCTGGAACACCCGCCGTACAGTCCAGATTTATCGCCCTGCAACTACCATTTATTTGGACTACTCAAACAAGGCCTAGGAGGACAGCAGTTCGATGATGATGCATGTGTAGAAAAGTTCATGCGCAACTGGCTCCACACACGTCCCTCTTCTTTCTATCAGGATGGCATCAAAAACTACCAATCCAATGGAGAAAATGTGTATTGAAGGCAGGACAATATGTAGGAAAGTGATTTCTATATGTGTATTTTTTTGGTTGATGCAATAAATTTTTAAAAAATTCCAGTTTATATTTGATCTGCCTTCATATATTATTATTATTATTATTATTATTAGTATTATATTTCTCCATTGTTTTATATCAAATTTGATGCAAAATAATTTATTCATGCTGGATATGGAACTATCACCACATTACTGGCCCTGCAACTTACTTTTGCCCCAGGCCCCACTAATCGATGGGATGGTCTTGATTTTATTTATTACTAATTCATTGCAAAATACAGTAGTTGTATTTTCGAAAAGGATACCGCATTCTCTTTCAGACCTTGAAAGGTCATGCGAATCCGCACAGTGTCCAAACAGTTCTGAACTTTTTTGTATACTCTTGTAAACTTGATTTGAATACCTTGTGTTGTCTAGCCACAATGTGATTGAGTTTCTTTTCTCTTCTTTTTTTTTTTTTCCTCCACGATAAATGATTCTATCTTTTTTACCACAAAACTTTTTATAACACTTTACAACATGTACTGGCAACTGGACTCTCAAGTGACCAAAGCTATACTAAATGTAGATTGTATAGTGTCAACAGATGGTACTGTTAAGGGAAACTGGGACTGAAATTTTGGCAAAATATATGAAAAATATTGGTTTTCAGTTTTTTCCCTGCGGATCAGATAGCAGTGTTTTTATTCGAATTCCGCCATTTATAAAGCTCTAGCATAGCTTTTAAATGCCTGGCGTGCAGTCCTTTAAACGCCCACTTTCATTTGACTCACGATCAGCGCACATTAGTGGTGTATTCAAGGAGATTTCTTTATTTCATTTCATAGGAATAATTCAAAAAGGCCTCCTACATCTGTCGGACTGCATTGTGCTGCTTTCTAGTGGAGGAATGTGTCAACCATGTAGCAAAGAGAATGGGAACAGGCTTGCAACAGGTGGTACAGACTTGGAAGCTGAAAGGTGTACAACTTGGTGGTCGTACAGGAGGTCTTACTAATGCCATGATAACAAAACTTACAAATTATTATAGGAATGCAAAAGTACAAAACATAACTAATATTGCAGATATGAAGAAAGCAGTGTATGCCACTCTGTGCCACTATATGTCAACTGACAGTAAGCCCAGCACAGGAAGTGTCCTGAAGGTTCTGAGTCTTGGTGCTTTTACAGTCAAGTATCACAGCAAGTAAAACCTCACAGAGCCATGACAAAATGGCTGTAAAGCTTTCAGAACCTTTAGTTGTAAAGATTATGCCTGTTTATGAAAGGCTGGCATCAGATGAGCTACTATCCAGATGCATCCAGGGTGCTACTCAAAATCAGAATGAGCCTCTGCATTCTGTTATCTGGAGGAAGTGCCCAAAATAGATTTGTATTTCATGGAGGAGACTTGAAATTGCTGTTCGTAATGATGTAGCAGAATTCAACATGGGATTTAGTGCAACAAGAGAGTTGAAATCAGGAATAACACAAACTTCAGTATCTCATGTCACAGCACAGGCACTTAAAAGATGTGACAGTCGCAGGAAGTATGAAAGTCTGCGGTCATCAATGGAGAAGCGAAAGGCATGTCGACGGAAGGTGAAATTGACCAAAATGAAGGAAGGTGCAAAACAGAAGAAAGAGGGTGTCACCTATGCTGCAGGACAGTTCTAATGTCCTTGGTAACCTGAAACCTTTTAAATTGCCCATTATTTCAGAAAATTGCTTTTTTTCTGATTCACTTTTTCAGGCATTCAAAATGTTACACGCACCATAAATCTCATGATATTGCTTTCAAAATGTGCATGTATTATCTTCATTGCAATGTCTATAAACCTGCGGATTGAGTTTAGGATTGCACGTTTGGTCTGGCTGCAAAAAAATTTCAAACTTAAAAAATTGAAGATTTTTTTTGTAGAATAAAACTTGGATATGAAAATAATTTATTTTTTCATACTCATTAATACAATGCAAAAATGAATCCATAGGTATCTTCCAATTGTTTTAGTGCAACAGAATATTACCTAAAAGTTATACTATCTTGATTGGTTTATTGCGGCAGACCTTTAAAAATCTTGAATAATTTGCACATATAAATGTACAAAATACTTAATATTTCAAGAACTAATCAACTTGCAATGCTCAAATTCCCCACACTGGTTTATATTATGACTATTCATAAGCATATAAAATTTCAAAGCTGTACCTCCGTTTATATAGAATTTGGAAATTTCAGTCCCTGTCCCTTAACAATAGCCAAATCAGTGATAGTATTCTATGGGAAGTATAAAATTGTGAAATACAGCTTGAATTAGACTGACAAGTGACCTATGCATGAGGAGAAATAATTGCACAGGTCATAAGTTCCTTCCAGTAATACTAAAAACAACATAGGTACAAAAAACATGATATGTGGAAAAAATATGTTCACAGCATATCATCATCATCATCATCATCATCAGGAGACTCAACCTAAAGGTTGGTATGCAACATGTTAGCTTTTTTCAGCAAACTCTTTAATTTCTTAATAAAGTCATCTTGGTCTGATGCTTTCGAGGAACATTGGTCTAGGTGTTTTTCAGGGTATTCTGTCTTCAACATATCCTCCCAGTAACGTGACACTCAATTGGAGAATCGTATGCCCACCTTTCTAATGTAAGGGTCAGCGTTACTAGCTGCGCTCACGAAGGTCTGGGTTCGGTTACCGATACTGCCACAAATTTAAGATTGTCAAGAGGATTGGTATGTGATTAAAATGGTACATGCAACTCACTTCCATTGGAGGTGTGCCTGAAAAAAGCTGCACTACCTCGGGACGTGGATACAAATTTACTTACTTTACTATCAGGTAGAAGATACATAGAGTTTTCCTTATGGTATCAACGAGGCTGTACTTTTCTTGTATTATAACGAGAACTTCATTCTTTTCCTCACTTTCCAAGGTATCCTAAATGCTCACTGTTGACCTTTACAGTCTTTCTGAGGTCCTATGTTTCTGAGGTATATGTAGTGACACGTTCTAGAAGTTTTATTATAAATCTCTTCCATATTGTTAACGATATAGTTTTAGATGTTTTGTGGTACAAACATACACAAATACAGCACTGATAATAAAGTAACTTTGTTCTTCAGGGCTGACAATCACTTTGTTTAGCCTCTAAAAACGACAATCTAGTTCTTTCGAACGACATGTCATAAGAGGAACTTGAATCAATAACTGCTGTGTGAACACAGGTTCTGTGAGACAAAAATCAGGCATGCATTTGTTTTGGAAGAATATTCCAATCCAGTACCGAATCAGATTGCATATAAGCACAAAACATGTGAAGGCACTTGATGGAGAATGTTATTCCAGATAGGTAAAGGAAAGGAAATAAACACCATACATTTTGCTTTGTACTGGGGGGGGACGTGATCAGTTCAGTGGCTGGTTTCCCACCTAGACAGCTGAGGTTTGAATCCTGGTTGATCCTGGGTTGAGGCTTTCATCTCCAAAATCACATGGTGCCTGAGTAGATCCAGCAGCCCCAGAAATAACTGGGATAGGCTGAAAAAAGTTTATTCTATTACTAGCAAGATACCCGTGCTTCGCTACGGTATTATACTGAAATTTATAATTGAATGCTTATTGTTTTATATATAATCAGCCGAAATTCGCGATCTGACTGGTTTTCTGAGAGAATCCGCCAAATTTCGCGATCTGACTCGTTTTCTAATAGATTTCGGCAAGTTTCCTCCCATTTTTCAATCTTTCTTTCCAGGAATCGATTTCGTACTTCCCGGGCTAGGTCCAGGTATTCCTCCCGGTCAGTTGGGTCCCTAAATCTTTGCCATCTTTTCCTATAAGCATTTTCAATATGGATCAAATCCTTGAGGAAATCCGGCGTTTTCGTCTTGGGTGCCTTGGCGGTACTGAACCGCGGCCGGACTGCATTCTTAGTTATTACCCGTCCAGGACCCGTTTCCAGCACGGTCCGCACATTTGGCGACGGTCCAGAACATTATTATTATTATTATTATTATTATTATTATTATTATTATTATTATCGATGTTCTGGACCCCATAGCAAGGTGCAAGATCGCTACTTGGCGGTAAATTACATCTGCTGCCCTTGTCATTGTTGACATTGTGACCAGCACCATTGTCGCGCGTAGGCAAGTGTGCGGGATTTCTGGCGATACGAATGACATACTTCCGTGTATTATTGACCTTATTATAGAGGTGAACAATTGGACGGTCAATCTCATTCCTATCGTTTATTTCAAAAGTGTTTAAATTTTTATTTATATGCCAGGAGAATCTAATGTAATCTAAGAACGTTCTCCGAAGAAAAAGATGGCTCTTGAAAACGAACCCAGGAAAGATTAAAAGTGATCGGTTTATGATCAGAATAAGTACATCGAAAATCTACAGCCTGTTTCCAGTCATTCGACAGGGTCAGGAATGGAATGAATAAAGCCCCCATCTAGCGGCAAAGCCTGTCGCACTCCTCTGGGGCAATGGATAATGAATGACAAATGAAATGAAATGATACTGGACAGTGTACTGGAATGAATTATGACAGGAAAAACCGGAGTATCCAGAGAAAATCTGTCTCGCCTCCGTTTTGTCCAGCACGAATGTCACGTGGAGTGACCAGGATTTGAACCACGGAACCGAGCTGTGAGAGGCCGGCGCGCTGCCACCTGAGCAACAGAGGCGCCTTATAAGTACATTATGAACAGTAAAATCAACTGGACTCACCTCCTTTTACACCCCACCGCCGTCAAGTTTATTTACCCCCACCCCCCCACAAAAAATTAAAAGAAGGCATGTTTCTTTATGTTTAAAGGAGATTCCTAACACCAATGTTCACATCTATTACCTTCAGCTTTGGGATATAAGTATCCCCATAAAAATAATTCACTTTATTTCACTCCTTTTCACACTCCTTACCCCCTCCCAAGTGAATTTTCCGGCAAAAAACTTGTTTCTTTAATAGTAAAGGATCTTCTAAATACCAATTATTATGACTCCAACTTCTTCAGTTTTTTATTTCTGTGTCCTCATGAAAGGAATTCACCTCCATTTTACTCCCCCCCCCCCCCAAAACGCGTTTTTCTTTGTTTTTAAAGGAGATACAAATACCAATTTTCACGTCTGTAACAACTTTAGTTTTTATTAGATGTATGTATTCTCATACAATTAAGTCAATTCATTTTTCAATTCTTTCACCCCCCTTCATTGGATTTTCTGAGAAACGTGTTTCTTTACTTTTAAAGCAGATTCCAAATATCAAATTTTACGTCTGTAACATCCTCATTTTTGAGGTATCAGTAGCCTAATTAAAAGAATTCAACACCATTTTCAATCACGTTTACCCCCCCCCCCCCTCCACCCAAGTGGTTTTTCCAAAAACTAAAAATACACGTTTCTTGATTTTTAATAGAGATAAAAAATACCATTTTCCACTTCTGTAACATGTTAAGTTTTTTGAGATATACTGTACAAATTCTCATTTTAAAATTTCACCCCCTTTTTAGTTCCCCTTAAGTGGAGTTTCCAAAAACAAATCACCTATGTTTCTTTACATTTACAGGAAATTCCAAATACCACTTTTTACGTCTGTAACATTTTACGTTTCTCAGGTATTCTGTAGATAAATTTTTCAAAAAATTCACCCCAATTTGTCACTCCTGTTTAACGGCCATTAATTGGATTTTCCAAAAACAAAAAAACACGTGTTTCTTTATTTTTAAAGAAGATCCCATATACAAATTTTCAGTTCTGTAATATCTTCAGTTTCTCAGATATATGTATCCTCAATAAAGGCATTCAACCCATTATTCACCCTTTTACACCCCTCCTATTGGGATTTACAGAACACAAAAAAATACTAGTTCTTTTATTTTTAAAGGAGATTCCAAATATCAATTTTTACATGTGCAGACTTTTAAAGTTTTGAGATATAGATACAGACATTTTAAAAATTCACCCCCTTTTCACCTCCATTAATTGGATTTTCCAAAAACAAAAAAATACGTATTTCCTTATTTTTAAAGGAGATCCCAAACACCAATTTTCAGGTCTGTAATATCTTCAGTTTCTGAGAAATATGTATCCTCATTAAAGGCATTCAACCCGTTTTTCACCCCTTTTCATCCCTCCTATTGGGATTTTCCAAAAACAAAAAAATACGTGTTTCTTTATTTTTAATGAAGATACTAAATACCAATTTTTACATCTGTAAACTTCCAAATTTTGAGATATAGATACAGTCATTTTAAAAATTCACCCCCATTTCACCCTCCCATTAATTGGATTTTCCAAAAACAAAAAAATACATGTTTCTTTATTTTTAAAAGAGATCAAATTTTCAGGTCTATAATATGTTCAGTTTCTGAGATACGAGTACCGGTATTCTGATTAAAGGCATTCAACCCTTTTTTCACCCCTCCTAACGGGATTTTCTGAAAACAAAAAAAAGAAGATTCTAAATGCCAATTTTTACATCTGTAAACTTTTAAAGTTTTGAGATACACTCATTTTAAAATTTCACCCCCCCTTTTCACCCCCTTAGCGACGGAATATCCAAAAATTCTCTCTTAGCGAGCACCTACATGTTAATATGAATGTATCCCCAAAATTTCATTTCTGTATGTCCAGTACTTTTGGCTCGGCGATGATGAATCAGTCAGGACAAGTTACTTTATATATATAGATGTACTACACAATTAGGCACTAAACCAAAAAGTTTTACGAAGTAGTAGCTCCACAGCAGCAGAAGTGAGAAAGGATAAGAACATCTTTAGTAACTTTGTAAACACTTTCTCAGGATGGATACTATAAAGTAGCACTTACCTGGCAACACAGGAATTGGTATCCTAGATTTCTGAGTAAGGAATCCAAATTTATCTTCAGTGACAGGAGTGTTCAATGGAGCTCCTTTTTCTTTCCAGTCAGGAATTAATTCATCTAATGCTATTGTTTCAATACATGCTCCAGATAATATATGGCCACCTAGAAAAATAAATGCAAAACAAAGAAAAAAGATTTCTGCTGAAAAATAAGAACTCTTCACAAGGACCTCTTCCAATATAATCAGCTCAGTAAGAAATTTAATCGAAAGGAGGGAGGGAGGGAGGGAGGAAGGAAGGGTATTATTTTATATATTTTTTAATTACTAATAATAATGTTATTTGGTTTACATCCCATTAACTATATTTTAATGGTTTTCAGACATGCTGAGGTGCCAGAATTGTCCTGCAAGAGTTCTTTTATGTGCCAGTAAATCTATGGACACGAGGCTGAAGTATCTGAACACCTTCAAACACCACCGGACTGAGCCAGGATTGAATTTGCCAAGTTGGGCTCAGAAGGTCAGTACTCTACTGTACGAGCTACTTAGCCCGGCTCTTAATTACTGTCAAAATGGTTTTCAACATAAAAAGAGAGGAATAGAGATGAATATTCCAGCGTTTAAAAAAAAGAATTGAACGAATGGTGAAAGATAAATGCAAGAATAGACATATGAAGTAATACTGAATGTAGGTTTGAAACATTAGCTGAAAAGGATTGCTGATTACTTACCAACTTCAGCTGCTTTCTCTACTAGGCACACCCTTAGTTCCTTTCCATTTTGCTCCGCCAATTGTTTCAGTCTTATAGCTGCTGACATTCCAGCAGGACCACCGCCCACCACAAGTACATCTGTTTCATCTACAAACCTTTCCATGTTTACATCTGTAACAAGGAAATATAACATGCTAAACCTTAAAAGACAAGAGATCCAACTCTTCAACCATCTTTCTATCTGAATTTTAGTACCTCCACAACAATGCCAGTTATTTAAAAAGTCCTATACTACAAATGAGGGTTGGCAAAAAAAACAGGTTTCTTAAAAGAAATAGCCAGTTAAAAAGCAGGGTTAATTTCAAATATTCAGTTCAAATTACTGTATTTACTTGCAAACTAGATCACATGTAAGAATCTCCCATTTTGTATGGTGAACACATCACTTTTAGGCCTACATAATTGTAAATGGCGAACACATCACATCACTTTTAGGCCTGTATACATTACCGTATTTACGCGAATAATCCCCACCACCGAATACTCCTCGCACCCTAACTTTAGGAAGGCTGGTTTTGAAAAAAATATGCCAACATTGACTCAATACAACCCGCACCCCAATTTCGTGCCTCAAATTTTTTTAAAAATATGCGGGTAATATTCGCGTAAATACGGTATTTACTTGTGTAATAGACACCACCACATAACAGACGGACCGCAGATTTCCCCTTAAAATTTTGGAAAAACTTTCCTTGCTTAATAGACACATTTAATTTTCAATAAAAAACTGTCTTAATAGGTAATATTTAAAATCTTAAAACTGGAGGGATTACTACATGCAATAAAACACTGCTATTAAGCACAGCAATAATTTCCTTAGCATATGAGTAAATATGATGACAGTGTGCAGTATATTTAGAGTATGCAGAGAAATGAGGGATGGGGAAGTCATTTTCAAATTCAAGTTTTAAAATAGCAGTGCATGAAAAACTCTAATCACGACTGATTCATTTTAATGGTGGAATACAACCTATGGTAAAGCATTAACGGAAAATAGAATCAAAGCATGGAAAAAATGGAATGGACACTAGACGACTGAACGATGGGAGGCATTCATTAACATGTTGAAGAAGATGTCACTCCTTGTGGGGTGACGGACGCTCTTATGAAATATTGCATGACACCCCTCATGAGGTGACACGCAAGTGTATCCAGGCCTCTCAACTTTAGGCTGTCGCGCAAAACTAGCGCTACCATTCGCTGTTGTATTGCACTGCTTGTTCATGTAAGGTGTTCATAGATGGCAGCACGGTGCCCATTCCTTTCTCAGCACGCTGTGCATTGTGCAAGAGACACTGGAATTTCTCTGGAATATGCAACCATCAGAATTCAATTATTAATGGGAAGGAAAATAATGTGGATTGGAGTCTATTATTGCTTTATTCTTACTATTGTTACATAACTTCAGAAATGGTTATTATTAGGTCAATGGAGCTTCATTGTTCTATGGAAAATTAAAATTACAAAAGAAACCAACACAGATAACGATATATCATGCTAGTCATTGAATTTATGACATCTAGTATAAATGATATGAAAGAATAACAGTTTTTACAAGATACACATCACCTGTGAACCAACTCACAAGTGATGTTTGCATAAGAATGCTTTGTCTGGGCAATGTTTACAGTATGTTGTTACTTTCTTCACTTTCCTTGCAGCCTCTCAGCCTCCAGTTCCGTTAGTCTCTTTGTAGCATATGCTGCAGTATTTCCTTCTCTTCCTGTGGGATTTCCAGCCTTTTTAGCTTCTTCTGTCTCCACAAGGAGATGGATACCACGATTGTGATGAGGTGTTTCTACTTCATCAGACAAGCACATCAGTTCAAGAGCACATTTCTCCTTGAAGGTAGTGATGGACATTTTCTGTAGCTTTGGCAATGTTTGATAGTTTCTCAATGCAATCCATGAATAAACCAAGTTCGTTCCAATTAGTAGTTCCGCCGCTACCTTGTGATACCATCTGACAGTTTTCCGAACAGATGTATTATATGATATGATAGATGACCAGATACATCAATGCCAGGCTTTGCTTAGTTATAGTGAATAACTACAGATGGTTTGAAAATTTCCCTGTTACTCTTATCATGTTTTCCTGAAGATACAAATTCCTACTGACGCTCAGTTGAGAGCATATAAACCTCTTGCTTGTCCATCTGTTTCAGTGCTAGGATACCATTCTGTGATTCCTTAGCAGCCATTTCTCCTTTCTTGACTCTTTCTTTTAGACCTGGCGGAAGCCCAACTCTATTCTTCCGCAAGGTACCAACCAGGTGAGTGCGTCTAGCTATGAGTTTATTTGCCAGATCAACAGACGTGTAGAAATTGTCAGTGAACAAACTTGATCCACTGTCTAAATAAGCATCCATATCATGCTACATCCCTATCCTCACATACAGCCTGGAAACCACTACATTAACAAGAAAGGACAACTCGAAACTACAAGCAGCAGAAATGTTCCTACGCACAATGATCCAGAAGACCAGGAGGGATAAAATCAGGAATGAAAAAGTCAGAGAAGATGTAGGACTAGAAGATCCAAAAGGCAAGACTGAAGTGGTTTGGTCATGTGAAAAAATGAGAAAAGAAGGAAACGTGCGTGGTGGTCATCTGAAGGTGATAAGGGAATTGAGGAATGCCGGAAGGCGGAAAACACCCGAAAACCAGGAGTTCCAGGAAACTAGGAAGAGAACTGCCAAGATCATCAGGAATCTCAGGAGAAAGTATAAAGAAACAACATTTGATCCAGATCAAACAGGAATTTCAGAAAAATAACATCCAGGACTTTTTTTTTGCTAGTTGTTTTACGTCGCACCGACACAGATAGGTCTTATGGCGACGATGGGACAGGGAAGGGCTAGGAGTGGGAAGGAAGCGGCCGTGGCCTTAATTAAGGTACAGCCCCAGCATTTGCCTGGTGTGAAAATGGGAAACCACGGAAAACCATTTTCAGGGCTGCCGACAGTGGGGTTCGAACCTACTATCTCCCGAATACTGGATACTGGCCGCACTTAAGCGACTTCAGCTATCGAGCTCGGTCCAGGACTTTTATAAAACATTTAGGAGTACCTTAAGTAGATACGATCCACCAAGTCTAAACTTCAGAAACCAAGAAGGAAAAGTAGGTAGCCCACAATGATGTGGAGAACAGTCAGACCCTAGAAGACTACTTCATAAAACTCCTTAATAGTGAACCATCATCCTAGAAATTTGACTATAATCACAAAGAATCAAATCCGGACTTGGAACCTCCGACTGTGGAAGAAGTCAGGAGTATCATCAAGACCTTGAAGGGCAATAAAGCACCTGGGAAAGATGGGATTATTGCGGACCCTTGGAAATATGCCAATGATAGAGCAATCGTTCAATTGACGAGAATCCCGAGCAACATTTACGAAAAGGAAAAGCTGTCACATGGATGGACATGAGTGTTGATACACCCATTTCACAAGAAAGGAGACAAGACGTCAAAAATTACAGGGGAATACCGCTACTATCAGAGACATATAAGATATTTGCAAAAGCACTGCTACAATGAGCAGAAAAAAAATTGGAGCCACAAATTGGTGAGGGCAGATCAAGTGCAGAACAGATCCTGAACTTCAAGTTTATCACTGCATACCAGAAATAAAGAATCAAGAAATTTGTGCTCACATTTGCGGATTTCAAAAAGGCCTACTGCAACGGTTCAGATCCCGTTACAAGCATTCATCTGTATTATTATTATATCTGTATCATTATTATTATTGTTGTTGTTGTATCTGTATTATTACTACTATTATTATAACTATTATTATTGTTTGATTCAATTCTATAATTTTGCTATGTATTAATTAATTAATTATTGCTTGCTTTATTGCATTTAATTTATTGTGTGTGTGTATATATATATATGTGTGTGTGTGTGTATTAGCATCAAAATAATGTAAAGTCAGACTAACTACCTAATATCAGATATGGATATGTTTTGTGAAACCTTTTGACATTGCAACATATGGTACAATACTGTTACAGTAACTGTCAAGTCATCGCTCTGTCATTGTATGCATTTAGCGATGAGATCATATTTAGGGAGTTCCTAAGGTGCCTGGGGCTATTTCAACATAAATATGTAACATTTGTAGCTGGGTGGAAGTGACATATCTATTTTGAGATCTGACATGAATGTTAGACCAGGTGTCAACTGATGGCTATATATATGAGCTGTATACTATAGCAGCAGTCATTTGCATGGAAAGGCCTCAGTCAGTCAGTCAGTTGGATAATTCAGTTGCTTGGAAGCAGCTGGCTGGAAGGAGATGAATGGAGAGACTTGCCATGAAGTCAATTGGAAGGAGACAAATGGGGAACAGTGATATGGATACATAATCGTCAGTGACCAAATGGATTATTTGTTCGAAGTGTGTTTCGTGCATCTGTTCCGTTGAGTTCTTGTGTCAGTTCGGTGACAGCCGAATACTGAGTCGTCGTAATGTAGACTAACAGTTATCAGTGAATTACTTGTAAATTTGATTGTGAAGTGTAAATATAATTTCAAGCCATACTATATCTCGTTGGTGAAACTAAATTAGGCTTGAGATACCTATAGATGATACCAACTCAAAGGACTACATCATAATTACACTCAAAGTGTTTGAGGTACAGTCAAGTGAACAGTGAGGGATAAATTTCTTGTATAACTTTTAAATGTCTGGTCAAGAGTATTTCAAATTTTATGCGTCGAGTTTCCTTCAGTTGTAATGTCAGAGTTTTATATTATATTTTGAATTATCACAGTAAATCTCACTCATTAAAGTCAAGTTTTAAAGAATATATTTTGTTTAGTATCAAATAAATTGTTTCATTTCAATAGTACATCATATAACTTCATATTTTAATGGGGAAACCGAACGCCAATCTCCTTTTCCCAGAACCTATATGTTATGCTGTCAAAGTAAGCTTATTATCTCACACCCTAGAGATATTCATGACTCTCATTCTATTATTGTTATATTAATTTGTAGCTGGCACCCATCAAATATTGTATGTGTATGTAATCAGGTAAGTACTAAGTGTGAGTACATAGTCCGACGATTGAGTATTTTATTTAATGAATATTTTATCTCATTCATATATAGTTAAATGTATTTGGGACCATTTAAAGTCGCACTACGATTCATTAGAAAGGGAGACAATGATCCATATCTTTGGAAAAAATCTAGATAGGAAGACAAGAGAACTCATTAAACAGATCGTGACTGGCAAAGCAGCCAAGATCAAATTCAGAGGGATCCCACTGGAATCTTTTGGGATTCAAACAGGGGTCAGACAGGGAAATGGACCATCTTCCCTTGTATTCAACTGTGCTCTTGACAAAGTGATTAGAGAATGCTGCCGCAAAATTCTGCAAGGAATAGGCGGTATACGAACAGGGTGCAACAACAAAGGAATTGAAGTTGACTGTTTAACCTTTGTGGTTCTGATAGTCAATAGAAGAGGCAAGGAACCAAATTGTCCAACCCCAGGAAGAAACAAGTAAGGTAGGCCTATGGATTTCCTTCAAGAAGACACAATACATGACCAACATCAAAAGATCATCCAGATGGATGACGGTCGAGAGAGAGAGAAAGGATTCTGAAAGTGGAGAAATTAAAATATCTTTGAGAGTGGATAGACAATAAACTGTCAGAAAGAGAGGCACTGCTATCAAGAATTGACAAGATGAACTTGGTATATAAACTAATTATGAAAACTTACAACAAGAAGGTCTTGATCAATGCAAATCTCAGACACAACCAGACAGTGATCTGTCTGGAGGCTTTATGTGCATCTGAATGTTTGAAACTCATAAAAACTGGATTGGTCAAGATGTTAGAACTGGAGGCGAGAAAGATTCTGAGGAAGATAGTAGGACCCCAAAGAACAGCGGATGGACCATACAGAAAGAAAGGAAACCGAGAATTATATCTGAAGACGGAAGAGATCTCAGATACCATCCGGAACAGCAGAGCCATGTTCTTCGGACATATCTACAGAATCTACAGAATGAACCTGGGAAGACTGACCAATCAGATGTTCTGAAAACAATCAACCACAAGTAATTTTTAATTATCTAATCTAATGAAATAAAATACATCAGATACAAAAGCGACCAACATGATGGCAAAATCCCTTTTTTTATCTTCCATTTGGTAACCGGTATACTGTTTGTAGTAAGTTCCTGGAAATCTTGTACCACGACTTTTAAACGTTATGTTGTAACACTCCCTTCAGTAGCTCCTCGTTGAGTGACATTTATGTGACTGTGCATATAGCAGTGGTTTATAGGGAAAGTGAATCTATAATAGATACGATGAGAAAAAGAAGAATTGCCTTTTTCTGTCATCTTTCTAGATTAAATGATAATAGGGTAATAAAACAACTATTTAATTACTTTTGGAAAAGTAAAACAAAAAATAATTGGTTTAAAGAAGTTCAGAATGATTTACAAGAGCTGAATGTTACAATGAAGCAAATTGAAAATAGAGAAGAAAAAAAGGATTCTCAAGAACAAACAAATAAGATTGTCATTAAAAACTGTACAACACAAACAATATGTCATATCTGATGAAGAAAGGGCAGCCAGGTCAGCCAGAATGAAGAGTTTTTGGGAAAGGAAGATGATGCAAGCTAAATCTTCAGTTAATTCTTTGTTAACATAAATGTATTTGGGTTTGATTTAAGTGCTCCAATGTGGGCGTAAACTATGTAAATAAATAAATAATAAAGAAAATAAATAAGAACTGTGGCTCGCCTGCAAATTGCCACAATATAGGAATCTTAATTACCACTCTACTATGGTTTCCCACTTCTCTATGTAATAATTGGGCTCCAGCTTTACAGTTTAAAAGGAACTGTAATGCAACATTTATTTTTAATGACCATAGAGACTCAGATTGAAAATCACAGAAGTGGGATATGAAATATTAACCATTAAGTATCGCTACAAGAAAGGAGATTAACGCAATCTCAATTTTAACTGAATTTATTTAAACAAAAAAAAAAAAAAGAAGAGATGAATTGGAAAGGTTCCTTTTCAGCCTGAAACAATTTAATTTGAATTTAATGAAATTTATCGTCGCTTGCATTATCTAACGTCAGCTCACCAATTTGCTTCAGATGATGTCCTCTAGTTTCCATGGTTACTCGTTCCCCTTTTCGCCATGGTAGATCTGCTTCATGGACATCCTTCCTTTCTTTGGAAAATCCATTGAGGTCTATTGGGCCTAACACTCCCTATTTGTCTTGTCTGTAAGCTAGACATAGGCCCTACTTCTATGAAATACGATCACAAATGATCTCGGGTGGAGAAAATCCAACATCATGAATTTTACCATCTTAATTTGAATATCCACACCAACTAAACTGTCTCACTGTAAGAATACAAAGACGATACTGCGTATAATAGACTCAAAATAAACAAAGTTCTATACTGTGAATAGTATAGTATGACCGTATTTCAGCAGTATCCCTGTACTGTGTACCGCTATAAACATTGAAGTCCCAAGAAATACTGCCGATACATAGTGAAAAACTTAAATCAGTTCCACAATGATGGTAAGTTCCGTTCCGACAACATAATAACTCCGTTCTTGTTCCAGTTTTTGTTCTTGTACCTGTCCCGATATTTTATAGGCTCATTCCCCATTCCGCCAGGTCTCTGTTTCCTATCCAATCTCCTTTCTTCACTGTTTCTGAGCCAATCTCTTTTTTTCATCCTTTCTCTTCACCAGTGCGGTAGGCGTGTCCAATAGGTGTACATCTCCACGTCACAATACCATTTATATTTATATTGGTATTATAAATTTACTCATTCGGGACAAATATTTCAGATTCCTTATGGGGATCAACATCTATATCATCTGATGGCTAAGCAGGCATCAATTTTTGGTAGAGAGACTAAGTCTCTCATAGTGCATTGGCACTGCCGGTGGCTCCAAGTAGCCTACGCAGTGGCCTCCACGGTATGCACTAGCCAGCGTCTTGGTAGGTGTGCTAGGTACCAACTGATGAGCCCAACCTAGCACATGAGAGCGAAACGCTGGCAACCAGGAATGAGTTAACTGGAAAATTTATAATGTCCAATAATGGACCACTTATATTGGTATTATAAATTTACTCATTCGGGACAAATATTTCAGATTCATCATACTAATTTCCCAGGCTTCCAAGAATAACACTTCCTTATACAAAGTATGGGGTGAAATGACACAACTGTAGGTTTCTAATATAGACCAAAATACAGAACATAATGAAAACTTCTTCCAACATTATATAAATAATAAAATATGCTGTAATAATATAAATAATAAATTATTTGAATATTATATAGATTTACAATCGCCTGTAATCAAATTTACAGATGTCAATGAAATATTCCCGATGACAAATCTTCTGATATCGTATGATATCACGTAATTTGGGCTATACAAATATAAGTAATTTACATGTAGGTGTCAAAACCTGGAAGGTTACAATGTTGAACTCGAGAATACTGTTTTGAATGTAAGTATCGATTCTCAAAAGTTCTCCAACGCATTAAATATTCAATTCTGCCCATCACTAATCACAAGCACATTGGAAAGAAAGAAAAAAAAACCCACCAAGACTCCAGAAATTCCTGTTTATTCGTGACCTAAAGCTCAGCTAGAAACCGCGCTCGCTGCACAAGCCAGTGCGAGTGGCAAATGATACAAACTATTTAAATGTTACGCTGTGCAAATAAAACTAATGCTGTTTTTGTAAAGACATTTTAACATAAATTTCAACAGAGAATGATCCTCTGATAAAGAAAAAAGATCTAGAATGTAAGTTAGAGCTGCATAAACGAAAAGCAGACTCGGCTTATAAGCAGTTAAAAGCAGACACACAATTATCTAAGGAAGACAGCATTGTTCATGTGATTGCTTTTGACATGCAGCAATGTCTCCTCAATTCCCACTTGACTGTAGGGATAATATTTTATAAATGTCAGGTTTGGACTTCGAATTTTGGTATTCACAATGTTGCAAATAACGCTGCAACAATATTTACAGTATGTGGTCTTAGGATGTAGTGGAAAAGGGGGCTGATGATATAATCTCATGCCTTCGACATTATGTAATGACTTCCATTCCTGATAATGTTAACCACCTGACAGTGTATTCTGATTCTTGTTTTGGTCAAGACAAGAACTTTTCTTTAGTTAGCTTTTGGATGTTTTTAGTCCAGACTGGAAGATTTAATATAATAGAACATAAATATTTAGTACCAGGACACACGTATTTGCCACGTGACAGAGACTTTGGCCTTATAGAGAAGAAAAAGAGGCAAGTGTCATCAATTTACATTCCAGATCAATGGATGGAACTTGTTAGGAAGACTAGGGTTAAGAAGCCTTTTGCAGTGGTAAAGAGGACACGTGACATGTTTATCACTGCTTCGCCTTTACTGGATAAGATAACGAAAAGAACAGTCTCTGATTCAAAGCAAAAGGTATTATTAAGCAAAATTACATGTTGTAAATCAGTAAAGAGGATCCATTTAGGTTGCTTTTCAAGTACTCATACTCTTCTATTGAAGAATATGATTCTGTAGATCTCAGAAAGCAAGTACCTGGTAGACCATCATTCGGTACTGAACACCTACCATGCAAGTATGACAGACCTAGGCCTCTAATTCCAGCCAAAATCAAGGATATTTTAGACTTATTAGATTACATGTGTATCATGCATACTACAAAAATCTTGCTACCAACGCATGTAGTCCCGTGCAAGCAGAAGAAGAAGAGGATCCACTTTTTGCTATTCCTGATTATGATTAGGTTAAGGTACAGGACTAAGTACCTGTAGGCCAACCTCATTATTGCATTTGTTGATAAAGTATGTATTATTTGTTTGTAACAACACTTTCCTTATCTATATTATATAATGTATTGCCAGAATTATTTGCATTTCCTTTCCATTTATCACAAAATCAGGTAGGTATGTTATAAAACTTACACATGTACATTGAGTATACAACTTCCCGTAAGTTCATTTAGCTACTACTTCGCTAGTCTGTGATAAAATGACTTAAACTTGCTATGAAAAGATTTTCCTGAATGTATACCTTGATTTGATGTGCAATACATCAGGTAAAATTAATGCAGTATATATTTTTTTGTTCCATTTACAAAGCTTAAATTTTCTCCTTTCAAGCAAAGTGAGGATTAGACCGTTTTTGCGAGCATGTCTTCATTTTCAGAAAGATGTACCAGTATCTTAATAGACGAGTGTACATGTGAATACTTAAACATGTCCTGATAAAATAAGAAAAACTGGCTTCAAGGTTAAACATTACAAACAAAACAAATACTAAAAATCAAGGAAAAATAATAGTCATAAAGTCCTGTACATACCTTTCCACCTTGGATCTGTTTCTCGAGGTACAATTGTATAGTGTGTTGTTATTCTTGGAAAAGCTTGTTCGGAATAGCATCTTTTCGCTGCGACTGATAACCGCTGTACTGAAAGAAAAGCAATCGATAAAACATAACTTGACAAAACCAATTACAGATTTGTATATATACTAATCTAATCTAACACTGTTCAATTCGTCTCTATCACATACATAATTACCAAGAAACTGGTAGCAACTTTGTTTCTCCGGGCCCACTAAAAATAAGGGCAAAGTACGAGTGTATATCAACAAGGTGAGTAATGCAGCATGCCCTCGACATCACAGTAAGTAATACCAATATAAATGGTCCGTTATTGGACATTATAAATTTTCCAGCTAACTCATTCCTGGTTGCCAGCGTTTTGCCCCAATGTGCTAAGCTGGGCTCATCAGTTGGCAAATAGCACACCCACCAAGGCGCATGGCTAGTGCATACCGTGGAGGCTACTGCGTAGGACATTTGGAGCCACCGGCAGTGCCAATGCACTATGAGAGACTTTGTCTCATTACCAAAAATTGATGCCTGCCTGGCCATCAAATTATATAGATGTTGATTCCCATAAGGAACCTGAAATATTTGTCCCGAATGAGTAAATTTATAATACCAATATAAATGGTCCATTATTGGACATTATAAATTTTTCAGCTAACTCATTCCTGGTTGCGAGCATTTTGCCTCATTTGATGGCCAGGCAGGCATCAATTTTTGGTAATGAGACAAAGTCTCTCATAGTGCATTGTCACTGCCGGTGGCTCCAAATAGCCTGCGCAGTGGCCTCCATGGTATGCACTAGCCATGCATCTTGGTGGGTGTGCTATCTGCCAACTGATGAGCCCAGCTTAGCACACTGGCGTGAAACGCTGACAACCAGGAATGAGTTAGCTGGAAAATTTATAATGTCCAATAACGGACCATTTATGTTGGTATTATAAATTTACTCATTCGGGACAAATATTTCAGGTTCCCTACGGAAATCAACATCACCACAGCAAGTGGCAGATAGCTTTCCATTTAATGCCTACACATATGAAACCCTTTAATATCTCCAAAAGTACTCATAAGATTTAGGTACAAAATAAGCTCATCACTGAACTTATTGCTTGATTCTTAGTTGTTCTATTGGGTGAAATTAGTACTGTCCCTTTTAAAAAACAAAGTTGCTACCAGTTTCTCAGTAATTACATAAATGATGGAGACGAATTAGACAGTGTTCAATGACACCCTTAATACAATTTAAGATTTTCAAAACAGAAGAATAGATCAAAAGATATTTGAGGTGGACGGCTTAGCTGAATAACCCTGTATATGAACCAAACTAATGTGTCAAATATGCAGAACTGAAAACATAAGACAGCACCACTGTGGTATAAGAAAGTAACAATAGGTGCCTATGTAACTACGTTACAACAGTAACCTTGATCACATTTTTATATAATATACTAGTGATCCATCTAGTCAGTCATTGCTCAAGAACTGAACACAAAGAATTCACTGAAACTGTATATCTATGTCTGGTGTTGGAAGCTGAGTAAACAGTTTCATGAGGGATGGTCATCATTAAAAAGATAGACCAGAATAAGTGGAAGCAACACAGGCTCAGCTGGGGGTCCTGTGGTCACTACACCATATTCCCAATTGGAGACCCCTGGTGTAGAGTATGGTTGCCTAGTTGTACTTGCTCTTAAAACAATAATCATCACCATCACAGAGACCCCTGAAAGTTTAGGTGGTGGAGAGAAGGAGTTTGTGTGTGTCTACAGGCTTGCAATAGATTGTTCTCAATGTTCATTGTTTTATGAATAAGGAAGCTGAGGAGAGTAAGAATAAAATCAAGAACAGTACAGAGGAGAGTTGATGAAAGTACAACAAAGAATAGCAGATGCAACAGTGTTGTAGAGGATGATCAAAAGAATTTTAACCGAGCAAGTTGGGCGTACGGTTAGGGTTGCACACCTGTAAGCTTGCATTCGGGAGATAGTGGGTTCAAATCCACCGTCGGCAGCCTTAAAGATGGTTTTCCGTGGTATCCCATTTTCACACCAGGCAAATACTTGGGCCGTACCTTAATTAAAGCCATAGGCGCTACCTTCCCAATCCTAGCCCTTTGCCATCCCTCCATCACTGAAAACCTTCAATGTGTTAATGCGACGTTAAACAAGTAGTGAAAAAAAATTAGTAGAAAAGAGATAGCACGAGACAGAAGGAGCTTCATTTGGTACACCAAAAAAAAAACGGAAAGGGAAAGAAAAGTGTAATAGACACTGACAATTTTGATAAATGTGCTGATACACAATCCACGAATTTTACATTCAACAGAAAAAACTTCAATATCTAAATTAGGACCTGTGTCAGGAGAGAGGATTGGTTTCCAAGGAGTAGATTGAGAAGTATTGTAAAAGAGTTAGGCTTCTGGGAAAAGATTATAAATAATAGAGGGCTTTTAATGGAGAAAAATGCCATAAGAAGCATGCACGTACCTTACCTTTCAGCCATAAAGAAGTACAAGGAAGAAGGGCATCCCATCGTATATGAAGACGAAACCTGTATACACGGTAGCCATTCTATGCCTAAAAGCCTGGACTGACGATAGTACTTCAGAAGTGTTACTCCCCGTCTGGAGAGGTGGTAGGAAAGGTTTTATTTCTAACATGCTGCTTATTTACTAGTCTCACAAGAAAAGTGAAGACTACCACAAAGATATGAATAATTAATATTATATTCAATGGTTGAAAGAAAAGTTGATCCCAATTCAGTGCTTCACTCACTCAATCAAACAATCAATCAATCAATCAATCAATCAATCAATCAATCAATCAATCCTGATCAGCATTTAGGGCAGTCGCCCAGGTGGCAGATTCCCTATCTGTTGCTTTCCTAGCCTTTTCCGAAATGATTTCAAAGAAACTGGAAATTTATTGAACATCTCCCTTGGTAAGTTATTCCAATCCCTAACTCCCCTTCCTATAAATGAATATTTGCCACAGTTTGTCCTCTTGAATTCCCTCATATTGTGATCTTTCCTACTTTTATAAACGCCATTCAAACTTATTCGTCTACTAATGTCATTCCACGCCATCTCTCCGCTGACAGCTCGGAACATACCACTTAGTCGAGCAGCTCTTCTTCTTTCTCTCAATTCTTCCCAACCCAAACTTTGCAACATTTTGGTAACTCTACTCTTTTGTCGGAAATCACCCAGAACAAATCGAGCTGCTTTTCTTTGGATTTTTTCCAGTTCTTGAATCAGGTAATCCTGGTGCGGGTCCCATACACTGGAACCATACTCTAGTTGGGGTCTTACCAGAGACTTATATGCACTCTCCTTTACATCCTTACTACAACCCCTAAACACCCTCATAACCATGTGCAGAGATCTGTACTCTTTATTTACAATCCCATTTATGTGATTACCCCAATGAAGATCTTTCCTTATATTAACACCTAGATACTTACAATGATCCCTAAAAGGAACTTTCACCCCATCAACGCAGTAATTAAAACTGAGAGGACTTTTCCTGTTTGTGAAACTCACAACCTGACTTTTAACCCCGTTTATCAACATACCATTGCCTGCTGTCCATCTCACAACATTTTCAAGGTCACGTTGCAGTTGCTCACAGTCTTGTAACTTATTTATCACTCTATAGAGAATAACATCATCCGCAAAAAGCCTTACCTCCGATTCCACTCCTTTACTCATATCATTTATATATATAAGAAAACATAAAGGTCCGATAACACTGCCCTGAGGAACTCCCCTCTCAACTATTACAGGGTCAGACAAAACTTCACCTACTCTAACTCTCTGAGATCTATTTTCTAGAAATATAGCAACCCATTCGGTCACTCTTTTGTCTAGTCCAATTGCAAACATTTTTGCCAGTAGTCTCCCATGATCCACCCTATCAAATGCTTTAGACAGGTCAATCGCGATACAGTCCATTTGACCTCCAGAATCCAAGATATCTGCTATATCTTGCTGGAATCCTACAAGTTGAGCTTCAGTGGAATAACCTTTCCTAAAACCGAATTGCCTTCTATCGAACCAGTTATTAATTTCACAAACATGTCCAATATAATCAGAAAGAATGCCTTCCCAAAGCTTACATACAATGCATGTCAAACTTACTGGCCTGTAAATTTCAGCTTTATGTCTATCACCCTTTCCTTTATACACAGGGGCTACTATAGCAAGTCTCCATTCATCTGGTATAGCTCCTCTGACCAAACAATAATCAAATAAGTACTTCAGATATGGTACTATATCCCAACCCATTGTCTTTAGTATATCCCCAGAAATCTGATCAATTCCAGCCACTTTTCTAGTTTTCAACTTTTGTATCTTATTGTAAATGTCATTGTTATCATATGTAAATTTTATTACTTCTCTGGCCTTAGTCTCCTCCTCTATCTCGACATCATCCTTGTAACCAACAATCTTTACATACTGCTGACTGAATACTTCTGCCTTTTGGAGATCCTCACATACACACTCCCCTTGTTCATTTATTATTCCTGGCATGTCCTTCTTGGAACCTGTTTCTGCCTTAAAATACCTATACATACCCTTCCATTTTTCACCAAAATTTGTGTGACTGCCCATTATGCTTGCCAGCATGTTATCCTTAGCTGCCTCCTTTGCTAGATTCAATTTTCTAGTAAGTTCCTTCAATTTCTCCTTACTTCCACAGCCATTTCTAACTCTATTTCTTTCCAGTCTGCACCTCCTTCTTAGTCTCTTTATTTCTCTATTATAATAAGGTGGGTCTTTACCATTCCTTACCACCCTTAAAGGTTGTTATTGTTGACGCCTCATACAACAACACGCAGAAAGTCAAGGCCCCAACATTAAATTCTAAAAATGATACTATGAAAAATTGGCTGCGGATTTAAAAAATTCCATTCTGTGGACCCACATTGACAGTTCAACCTTATTATAATAGAGAAATAAAGAGACTAAGAAGGAGGTGCAGACTGGAAAGAAATAGAGTTAGAAATGGCTGTGGAAGTAAGGAGAAATTGAAAGAACTTACTAGAAAATTGAATCTAGCAAAGAAGGCAGCTAAGGATAACATGCTGGCAAGCATAATGGGCAGTCATACAAATTTTAGTGAAAACTTATTGAACTTCATGAGCCGCAACGAAAAGTGTACTGGTCTTCTATATATATTTTTTAGACAATTCGGATCATTCTGGTTTACTCTTTTCAAAACTATTTATCTCACATCACATACACATTTTAATTATAGACTGTTATGCCTTTGAGCATTCAGTTTGCAAGCCTCTGTGAATTTACTAAATGCTACCACAATCCCCTATTTGTACCTAGCTCTGTAGCCTCATTTAGTTCTATACCTCTTGCCTTTAAACCATTAGAGACTGAGTTTAACCATTGTAGTCCTGGTCTCCCTATACTTGTCTTACCCCGCATGACTCAGTTATTATCCGCGCACTTTTTAGTGATAGATTTTTGTACTCGTTGGAGAAGTAAGAAGGGTTCCGTTAATACTGCCAACTGAATGGAAATGAAATCTGAATTGAATCGATAATATGATGGATTGATATGAATTTTATAAACCTTTATTATTTTAAGCAAACAACTGTGTCACACACACACAATATTTAATACTATATAACATTTCCCGTTGCGAAACGTGTTCCTAGCATGAATTCTATAGTTTGGCTTTGCTGTGTAAACAACAACAGTACGAGTACTTAAAGTGTACGCCAGATGTCGCACAGCGATGATAAGCGATTCTTAGTTTGTGTTTCAAAGGTTGCCAATACGAATCTCGAAGATAACCAAAGTCGACCGCTTCAGCACTAGGGTGTAAATCTATCACTAAAAAGTGCGCAGATAATACTTTCCCAGGTAACCTATTCTGCTCCATTTGCATCACAGGACCCTACTACCTAAGTCGGTTAGTGCATACAGCTTAATCAACTGAGTTCATTCCTAACTTAGGTTTTATTTCTTCAGTCTGAGTACCCAACTGCCATTTTACCCACCCGTTTGCACCCGTGATCATTCTTGCTACTTTCATATTATGAATAAGACATCCTGAGTCCAGCCAGCTTTCACTCCTGAAAAGCAAAATTGGTCCGAAAACGGGCCAGATAAAGATAGTTTCATCTCGGAGCTGACTTTCCTTTTACTGAATACCGTACTGTTGACTGCAACTGCAAACTCAATGTATTAGCTTTGCTTAATTCAATTTCACTTACAGTACTACCATCAAGGGAAAATACACATCCTAAATACTGGAAATTATCTACCTCTTCCAGCTTCGTATTCCCAACTTGACATTCGACCTTCATCACTTTAATCTTGAAAAGGCTAATTTTCTATCATGCTCATGTCATTAAGACCAAGTCGTTGCCACAAGTCAAACTGCTTATTACATTTCCACCTAAAAATCTTTCCCTGCCACTTTAAGTTATACCTTTCAGTAAATGATCCATGTAAACTATGAACAACAAAAGTGACAGATTACAGCCTTCTCTAACCCCTTTAACTACCGTGAACCAAGAACTCATTCTACCATTAATTCTCAACATAAATTCTTTTGATTGCTTTTAATACTTTACCCTTTATTCCATAATCCCTCAGTATCACAAACATCTTTTCCCTCAATACTAAGTAATATGCCTTCTCTAGATCTACAAAACTGTCTATTCCTCTCGTAGCATTTTTCAGTTACCTGGCCCACACTGAAAATCTGATCCTGACAGCCCCATTGTGCTCCAAAACCACACTGGTTTACGTCCAACTTACTCTCAACCATTGATCGCACCCTCCCTTCCAAGATGCCAGTATCCCTGGTATACTGATCAATGAAATACAGTGGAATCACGAGCATAATTTGTTCCAGCAATATGCTTGTAAACCAAAGCGCTCGTATATCAAATCAAGTTTTCCCATAAGAAACAATTATTGAAACGCAGACGATTCGTCCACAATACAAAAACATTTATTCGCATACCATTTCTAAAACAAAATATAACATAAAACAAATTAAAGTGCATTTTTCCTTACGATAGAATCATTGTTGGTGTAAGTGAGACGAGAGATGACATGAGAAGAGTGACTGTGTAGCACGAATTTCACTAACAGAATCACTGCTATCTGTTGACTCACTAGAATTGGTTTCTTTACGTGCAACTTTAACGAGGAACCTGTCCAATGACTGTTGCTTTTGCCTCTTTTTTAGGATTTCACGAAAATGTGACATTGCATTGTCACTGATCTGATTCATCGCTCGCACTGCTACAGCCTTATTCGGGTGGTGATTTTCTACAAAATTTTGCACCGTTTCCTACATTTTTCACTTCTCCCGAATCTCAAATGAAGTGAGAGATTCCAATGACTTTTCCTCCTCTTCTTCCCCAGACGAGATCTCCATAACCTCCTCCTGTTGTTCGCGATGCAGGTCCATAAGTTTGTTGGTGGTCAGTTCCTGGCTATGTTCTTCCACCATCTCTTGAATGTCCACGTCATTCACCTCCAGCCCCATAGTCTTCCCTAAGGACACAATTTCATCAACAATTGGCGGCTCATTGTCACCAACAATCCCTTTAAAGTCACGTCCAAGAACACAGTCAGGCCTCAGCTTTACCCAAGCGGAAGTGAGAGTTCTCTTTATTGGTGATCTTCAGGCAGTTCACGATGGGGAAATGATTTCTCCCAAACTCTCGGAGGGTAAGGTTTGTTCCTTCGGTCACTTCGAAGCATCGCTGAAATAATGCTTTGGTGTATAGCTTCTTGAAGTTCGAAATGACTTGCTGATCCATAGGCTGGAATAGTGGAGTAGTGTTGGGAGGAAGGAACTTAACTTGAATTCCTCCAGTAAGTCATCCTCAAGGACTCGAGGAGGATGAGCAGGAGCATTGTCCATAACCAGCAAGACTTTGAATGGCAGATTATTTTCTGAAAGGTATTTCTTCACTACAGGACCAAAGATCTCGATCCATTCAACAAACGAACAGGGGAGGGCAAAACGTAGGCACACGTGACGCTCGTATTGCGGAACCTCACTGGCTTATCAAGTTACAATTTATGTAAAATGTTTGCTCGTCTTGCAAAAGACTCGTAGACCAAGTTACTTGCATTCTGAGGTTTCACTGTACTCCAGTAGCTGTTGCAATCCTCTTGTTCCCTTTCTTATAGATACTGTAGGTGCAATTATTGCTTTTGTTCAATCAAAAGGTACCTTACTAACATTCCATGTTAATTTTATTACTCTATGAAGCCATTTCATCCCTGCCTTCCCACTATATTTCACTATTTCAAGTATAATTTCATCTATTCCCGCAGCTTTATGACAATGGAGTTTATTTACCATCCTTTCCACTTCCTCAAGCATAACTTCACCAACATAATTTTCCTCCTCCCCACGAGCTCGGTTGTTCATAATGTCACCAGAATGATTTACTATTATATAGAGAAGATTTTCAAAATATTCCTTCCCCCCGTCCAGTAATTCCCTGGGATCTACCACAAGTTCACCTGATTTACCCAAAACACTATTAATTTCCCTTTTCTCTCCCTCCCTCTCTTTCTTCATTGGTATCCAGAAAGGTTTCCCTTCTGCTCAATCTAGCCTTTGCAGGTTATTATTGAAACACGACTTCTTGGATGAAACATTTATTTGTTTTGCTCCGTTTCTTTCATCTACGTACAATTCCATCTGCATCAGCCCTTGTTTGGAGCCAATTCTGATGTGCTTGCTCTCATTTGATCATTCCACCAAAATGTCTGCTTTCTCCCATCTTTACACACAGTTGTTTGTAGGCCCCAAGAATCATTGCCACATCCGCGTCCAGTGCACACACTGTTTCGTGGGGCCCATCCAGTCCACAAAAGAAATTTGGGTGGGCCTTTGTAGGGTCGAAGATCAATGTCCATTCATCGGGGCCCTTAACAGTCCATTCTTCATTCCAGATAGGCCTACTCAATCCAGAGTAATTTTCTTTTATCAGTTTTTGAGCCAGCAGCAGAGAAGGGTATCTGGATTTCAGTTAGGCTGATGTGATTCTGTGGATATCTAGGTGAATCGGAAGTGATTTACTGGCCTGTATTTTATTTGTTTCTCAGGCAAGATTGTCCAAGCAGCACAGAGCTGGTGGAAAGATGTGGCCAAGGACTGGAAGCCAGTGCAGTAAGTATGTTTTTACGACACATTGTCCGATTCAGGATGGTCTCAATGTCCTTCGTGTGGGCTCTATTCAGCCAGACAGAAGAGCAGTATTCAGCTGTTGTATACATCAGACTTAGGGCAGAAGTTCATAAAGTTGCCACTGTGGACCCCTACATGCTGCCAGAGAGCTTAGCTAGGATGTTGTTTCTTGTATTTAGTATGACCATAAGGCTGGAGAGATGTTTACTATATGAACAGTATCCGGTCCAGTGTTACACCAAGTTATTTTGGGTTTGGGTTATATGGTATATTGCTATCATGGAGAGTCACTTGCAAGGTGGTCTGGGCCAGTATGTTACTCAGATGAAAGTGAAGAGTTTCTGTTTTGGTTGTGCCAGGTGTCAGGTGTGACCTTTTAAAGAAATTCATCGGTGAGAAGAGATCTTTTGTTAATGTGTTCTCAAGGCTGTTAAATTTTGTGTGTTCGGTGGCTATGCGGATATTATTGGCATACACAAAATATTTTGGCACTGTTTCTTGGAAATCTGCAAGATAAACATTGAATAACTGAGCGGCTAAAATGGAAACTTGTGGGAGTTTGTTGTTTAGTCTTCTTGGTTTGCTCAGGGTATTGTGTTCATAACCACTTGAATTATTCTATATGAAAACATGTGACTGATTAGAGTAATGGTGATTATTATTTTAAGAGAAAGTACAACGGGGCAACCATCCTCTACTAACACTAATGAGAGGGAGAGAAAAAATGAAAGGGATCTGACACTTCAAAAAATGAAGATATTGGCTAAAGAAAGACAAACGGCATGAAAGGAAAAATTATTTTGGGATTTGCAAACCTAATACAGCCAGGGTCAGAAAAGAACAAGAGTTGACCAAGGGATGCCGAACAGAATAGATGAAGGTGAGGAGCCTGGCACAAGTAAGTGGAAATAATGCTAGAACTCGGTTAAGAGCTGCAGGGTCGCCAACCCATACCGCCACGTCGGGAGCCCCATGGCCCAGTTTTAATCGTCTCTTACGACAGGCAGGAGATATCATGGATATTATTCTACTGCCCCCACCCACAGAGGAATATGAAGGATAAATCAAGATGTGGTAGACCATAACATGAGGGGAACAATGCAGAGAAGTCATGGAGTCATTGGAAAGATCACCAAAGAAGGCAACTCGCAAATGATCTGCGGAACTGGGCATACCCTGCTCAACCCTGGCAAGCACATGAAACCTGACAAAGTTATGCACATATCAACTAAAGAGAGTTCAAGAAACACCTAAATAAGATATTCTCAAACTGAAAAGGCAAAATAAGGCAGAGCTCCATCTTGCTGAAAACAGCCCTCATTCTTGGTCCCTAACCCTCAACTGGTATCATACGTCTGTGAGACGACTGTTCAACTTTCGGGCGGCCATCCCCTCTCATCACGGGGTCCTAATTATTTTTCCTTTTGTATACCTTTCAGTTGGATCATTGCCTCCATGCAATGAAGGTTGCATACCATTCACTCTGTTTGACCTTCAGTAAAAGTGTGAGTCTTGTTAATCAATATTTTGGTTTATTGTGATTAATATTTTTTTATAATACTGCCATTATTGACTGTGCTTTGTAATTAGTTTGTACAGTATGGAGCCATGACTAGGTCCATTTCAACAATAAGAATAGATTGATAATGTGGAAACAAACTGATTATTCTAAACAAGTTCTGAAAGGAAATCAATCAAACTTTGAAATAAGTTTAAAAGAAATGTTAGATGACAAGTGATATTGATCTGGATTACAAGATAGAAAGTGATGATGAAACAAATTCAGAACACAAAGTAAATGATAATGACGACATAGAAAGAGGAGAAAATGATCTAACACACATGAATTTTGGACATCAAAATGGGAATTTAAGCTTTGAATTTTACAGTAATTTTGATTCTTTCTCCAAGTCAATGCTCTTTATGATGGACTGACACAGCAGAAAAGCAAGCATTAAAAGTTTTGCATTAGTTACAAAGTTTTTCTCCTTAAGTTTTGCTGTGACATGTTTGAAAACATATGTTTCAACTAATTAATTTCAATAAACAACAAAAAAGTAAGAAAATATACTATAATTTAATAGTAAACTAGTGTACCCCGTTCTGCTCCACAACATTAGTTACAAATAGGTCAGATAATGTGTCTTTACATGAAACTGCTCCATGGACTGGGTAGGTACTTCTTCTGAATGTTTACTTTTAGGATTTATATTACCCATTAATTATGTGTCCAGTGAATTTTTGTAGATTTCTTTATTGTGACATTGACTGATATTTTACGAACTATTTTGTAATCTTAGAGTTATTGTAGTATGTTTAAAATTTTCATTTTAGATTTATTTCTTGTTTCATGGAAGTTTGTCCTTATTGCAGCCCATTATGTTTGGAGAGTAGCTGAACCTTTAAAATAAATAATAAAAATAAGTGATAATTTTTAAGTATTTACTTGTCATGCTATAGATACAATGTACATGATTCCAACTGTCATTAGGGCTGTCCTCAATTGGCCCAGCAAACGCAAAAGGTGTGGATTCAACACTAATCTCGGTCATTTTGGACATTTTCTTTATCAATCCTTCTGACCACCCCCATGCCAATGGAGGCTGAACTTGGAATTAAACGGCATCCAGTGCCACAATTCGTCTCTTTTTTTGCTATTTTGATTTACGTCGCACCGACACAGATAGGTCTTATGGAGACGATGGGACAGGAAAGGCCTAGGAATGGGAAGGAAGCGGCCGTGGCCTTAATTAAGGTACAGCCCCAGCATTTTCCTGGTGTGAAAATGGGAAACTACGGAAAAACCATATTCAGGGCTGCCGACAGTGGGGTTCGAGCCCACTATCTCCCGGATGCAAGCTCATAGCTGCGCGCTCCACGGCTAACTCGCCCGGTTCACGATTCATCTCAGCAACCCCAAAAAGTATGAATTCACCACTAATATTGGTTCATTTTGATGATTTTTACATGTCACTCTTTCCTAAATTCCAACTATAGAAATGCTAGGGGGTGTCTTACCCCCACAACATTTTTCTCTAGAGAATAATTCATATGTACACCAGGTTTGATTGAGAGCTATGCTGGAGTATGTACACATACATCCATAATCTTGGTCATTTTAGACATTTTCTTTTTCACCCCTTTTTGCCCAAATGCTGATGGGGACTTAAACGGCATCCAGAGTATAACTATTCATCTTACATCCACCGATTTTTTGCAGACAATAAGTCATATGTGTACCAAGCTTGGTGACTGTCTTTTGTTTACTTCTTGCGGCGGATGTGGTCTTACTTAAGAACTAAGATGAGATGTAAGTCCCAAGGTGGTAAGGAAAGAATTGAAGTAATTCAAGACCGTTTTCTATGTAAAACACCACTGGTCTGGATAGGTTAGGGGTGGACAAGACCAGGAATATGTGGAGAAAGCGAAGGGGATCTGGAGGCATAACCTCCCAGGTTATAGCCGCGAAGCAGCGTTAAGCCTTTAGTTTCCTGTGTAAACATTGTTGGTTTGGACTGGTTAGGTTAGGGCCTGGACAAGACCTTTGGTCTGGACTGGTTAGGGTAGGAGTGGACAAGACCATTGGTCTAGATAGGTTAGGGTAGGAGACAAGACCAGTAATTTGGGGACAACCACAGGCAACATTAAGCCTTTAGTTTCCTGTGTAAACACCATTGGTCTGCACTAGTTAGGGAAGGGTTACGGCAATAGCAGCGCATTCTGTGCGACTTTTCCCCATACTTTTTAAAAAATCACCTTGTCCTAGGGCGACAACAGCATTCTATCTGACCTAGTGTGATAGCAGAGCATTGAACAAGGTGCGGCAGAAATAGTTGACGAATTTCAAATGTAAATAACTCAGCAACGTAACAAGCCATTCCCAAATTTATTGTGGAGATTTTAAAAGAGTAGTGTTTGCCATTTATATCACATACAGTAGATTGCACCAAACTAACACCAGTATTGGCCACAGCTCGAAATAGGTGCATCAAGCTAGTCAGTCAGTCAGTCGCTAGCATGGCATGGGGTGGTGAGCGTCGAAGTTTCGTGATTTGAGACTTATTAAAAAAATTGCCGACTCTGTTACCATAACACGTGCATATGGCCCTGAGGTTCACTCAGCCTACATAAAAAATTAGTACCAGGTTAATTCCTAGGGGCAAAGGCGGCCGGGCATAGAGCTAACCACTCTACCCCATCACGTGCCGAGGTTAACAATGGTGGAAGCCTTTACCTTCCACTCCTCCAAGGGCCTTCATGGCCTGTGCGGAGGTGACTTTGCTTAGCTTTTTTGTTACCATAACACAGCGTTATTTCATAGACACTTTGGTTTAGGTAGACATGGGAAAGTTCCAAACAGAAATACCATTCTGTTATGGGTGCATAGTTTGAGAAAGAGTGGTTTGAGTGTTAAAACGAAGCCGCCAGATAGGCCTCGTAGTGTCCAAACACCAGAGACCTTCCGTGCAGTGAGACACACCGTAATGCAATCTCCTCAATGTTCTGCCTGTAGGCATGCAAGGGTTATGGGACTCTCGGATCACATTTTAAGGAGGATTTTACATGCAGAGATAAAGTTCCACCCATGAAAAAGGGTGGATGCTCAGAAACTCAGTGAACATGATTGGGCCAACCGCAGAGTGTGTTGTGAGACTATCCTGGAAGCTGTGGCAGCTGACACCAGTGTCGTATCAAGTGATGAAGCGCACTTTCATTTGTCAGGCTATGTACCGGTAAATAAACTAAATTTTCGGTCCTGGTCCGCAACCATCCTCGACAGATCCACGAGCGACCTCTCCACAGTGAACGTGTTACTATTTGGTGCACTGTCGGAATTGTAGGCCCTTACTTTCTTGAAGAGGAAGACACATAGGCTGTTATGCATCTTCCTGCAGTCGACACTCAACGACTACGGAAATCCTGCTGTGTGGTTCCAACAAGATGGTGCCACTGCACTCACAGCCAGGGCATCGATGGGCCTCCTCAGAGAAATGTTTCTAGGACGTCTGATCTCCTTATGCGGTGACGTTTCGTGGCCAGCCCGTTGCCCTGATCTTGCCCCTCGCGATTTCTTTTTCTGGGGATACCTCAAGGATCACGTCTTCCAACGTAAGCCGTGAACACTACATGACCTGAAAGCTGCCACCCTTAAAGAAATCGAGGCAACACCACAAGACATGCTCAAGCGAGTCATGCGGAACTTCAGGGAGAGGCTCCAGAGGTGCATCGAAAGGACGGTCGGCATTGGGATGACATTATTTTCAAAACATAGTGTGTATGTGACATAAATGGCAAACATTACTCTTTTAAACTGCGCAATAAATTTGAGAATGACTTATTACGTCGCTGAGTAATTCATGTTGGAAATTCGTCAGGTATTTCTGCTGTACCCTGTATGTTCGATTCGACACGTCGCCACACATCAGTTCTATTTGTTTGTGCTTTTATTCTGCCCGGGTTGGTAATACAATCTAATTTTAATGACTGACAGGAATTACATCACAGCCGAATTTACAATGGCTGATAAGAATGCAAGTACCTACTTCAGCAATGGACAATGGCGAGTGCTGCTCTTTATTATGTTATAAAAGTAAATGTACTTCTGGGGGCGGGATGGTGGGTTTCAGGACATCGCAATGAACATATCTTTCCTCTAAAAGGAATTCCTGGTGGTGCGACGTAAAGCCGCTAGCAAAAAAAAAAAATCCAAGAAAAATTTGCATAAATTCTACTTTCTAAATAATGCTGTTAAGATTGGTGTGCAAGGACCATACTTTTACCAGCAATGTTAAGAAGGATGTTCCAAAGTACCTGGCAACATATTTTGTGTTCTGAACATGATGAATTGCATACCGATCTTTTAGACATTAAAGCTTACAGCAATTTTAGACATTAGACATAGAAACTTACATCAATAGTGTGTATATTTACAGTTAAATTCAAAATTTGCATAGTTTGCAGTTTTTAGGTCAAGTGGCAACACTTAATTGGTTTTTTCAATCAGGTTTCTATCAATTTAGGACTAGGTTACGACTTTCAAAATAACATACATCTCCATTACAGACTGTTATGCCTTTCAGCATTCAGTATAACGTAAACTCAAGCCTAGAATTCAAATCCTCTTCATGACAGAGTGATAATGATATCAGTGGATTAGTCACTGTGTTACAATTTCACATTTTCAATTTGCAATAATATCTGCTGTTTGGTCAATGCCCAATGACAATTAGATTCAGTCTCATCTGAATGACTGCAACTACCACCTTTATGCTGACGATCTTCAGATATACTCACTCTTCAAAGTCTCCAACTCTGACAAAGCAATCCACCAAATGAACTCGACTCTAAATTTAATTAGCTCGTATTCAAAAGAAAACTGCCTATTAATTAATCCGACGAAAATGCAAGCTATCATAATAGGACAATCTAGGCTTTTAAAAACGCTAAACATCACATAACAGCCTACTCTCATGCTCTGCGGTGAAGCTATACCTTTTCAGAAGTCTGTAAAAAACCTAGGCATTGTCATGAATGACACATTAAAATGGAATGACCATATAGGCCTAACAAGTGTCTGCAGAAAGGTATATGCATCTCTCCACCCCACAAAAGTGAAACAATCCATTCCACAGAGCATGAAAATAAAACTTATTCAAACTGTCATTTTTCCAATAATTCATTACTGTGATGTATTAACCGATGCAACTGTAGAACAAACTATGAAACTTCAAAGGGCAATGAACTCTTGCATACGATTTATATTTTCCTTGAACTTTAGGACACACATTTCCCCATATTATGAGAAGCTATCCTGGCTGAAAATCGATCAGCTAAGCAATCTACATACTGTGAGACTAATTTTTCGACATCTGAACGAATCTCCACCTGAATACCTACCCCACATTTTAACTTCCTCTCATCTATCCATGGACATAATACCAGATCGACTTCTATGCTTATGATACCGGTTAATCATTCATCTGTATACACCCACTCTTTCCAAGTGCCTGGGGCAAGGCTATGGAACACACTTCCTGTCAGTACGGCCTATATGTAATAGCACTTCAATAATGGTCTTGTCGAGAATTCCTCTTAAATACATGACCAGCTTGTATGAATGTTAGTGTGTATGTGTGCAAGTACGATTTAGAGCTAGGTGATGTAGATGTGTTTGAGTCATCAGTCCATAGACTGGTTTGATGCAGCTCTCCATGCCACCCTATCCTGTGCTAACCTTTTCATTTCTACGTAACTATTGCATCCTACATCTTCTCTAATCTGTTTGTCATATTCATACCTTGGTCTACGCCTACCGTTCTTACCCCCTACACTTCCTTCAAAAACCAACTGAACAAGTCCTGGGTGTCTTAATGTGACCTATCATTCTATCTCTTCTTCTCGTCAAATTTAGCCAAATCGATCTCCTCTCACCAATTCGATTCAATATCTCTTCATTCGTGATTCGATCTATCCATCTCACCTTCAGCATTCTTCTGTAACACCACATTTCAAAAGCTTCTATTCTCTTTCTTTCTGAACTAGTACAGTAATTGTCCATGTTTCACTTCCATACAATGCCACGCTCCACACGATGGTCTTCAAAAACATCTTTCCGATTCCGATATCAATGTTTGAAGTGAGCAAATTTCTTTTCTTAAGAAAGCTCTTCCTTGCTTGTGCTAGTCTGCATTTTATGTCCTTACTTCTGCCATCGTTAGTTATTTTACTACCCAAGTAACAATATTCATCTACTTCCTTTAAGACTTCATTTCCTAATCTAATGTTTCCTACATCACCTGCCTTCGTTCGACTGCACTCCATTACTTTTGTTTTGGACTTATTTATTTTCATCTGGTACTCCTTACCCAAGGCTTCATCCATACCATTCAGCAACTTCTCGAGATCTTCTGCAGTCTCAGATAAAATAACAATATCATCGGCAAATCTCAAGGTTTTGATTTCCTCTCCTTGGACTGTGATTCCCTTTCCAAATTTCTCTTTGATTTCCTTTACTGCCTGTTCTATGTAAACATTGAAAAGGAGGGGGGACAAACTGCAGCCTTGCCTCACTCCTTTCTGGATTGCTGCTTCTTTTTCAAAGCCCTCGATTCTTATCACTGCAGACTGATTTTTATACAGATTGTAGATAATTCTTCGTTCTCGGTATCTGATCCCTATCATCTTCAGAATCATAAACAGCTTGGTCCAATCAACATTATCGAATGCCTTTTCTAGATCTACGAATGCCATGTACGTGGCCTTGTCCTTCTTGATTCGATCCTCTAAGATCTGACGTAAAGTCAGGATTGCTTCACGTGTCCCTACATTTCTTCTGAAGCCAAACTGATCTTCTCCCAACTCAGCTTAAACTTGTTTTTCCATTCTTCTGTAAATAATACGTGTTAAAATTTTGTAGGCATGAGATACTAAACTAATGGTGCGGTAGTTTTCACACCTGTCAGCACCGGCTTTCTTGGGAATAGGTATAACATTCTGCCGAAAATCGGATGGGACTTCTCCAGTCTCATACATCTTGCAAACTAAATGAAATAACCTTGCCTTGCTGGTTTCTCCTAAAGCAGTCAGTAATTCAGAGGGAATATCATCAATTCCAGGTGCCTTGTTTCTATTTAGGTCACTCACAGCTCTGTCAAACTCTGACCTCAAAATTGGGTCTCCCATTTCATCAGCATCAACAGCCTCTTCATGTTCCAGAACCAAATTATCTACACCTTTACCTTGATACGACTGTTGGATATGCTCCTGCCATCTTTCTGCTTTGTCTTCTTTCCCTAGAAGTGGCTTTCCATCTGAGCTCTTAATATTCATACACCTAGATTTCCTTTCTCCAAAGGTTTCCTTGATTTTCCTGTATGCAGCATCTACCTTTCCCAGGACCATACAGCCTTCGACATCCTTGCACTTCTCCTTCAGCCATTCTTCCTTAGCTACCTTGCACTTTCTATCCACTTCATTCTTTAATTGCCTGTATTCTTTTCTGCCCTCTTCATTTCTAGCATTCTTGTATTTTCGTCGTTCATCAATCAGGTCTAGTATCTCCTGAGTTATCCACAGATTCTTAGTTGATCTTTTCTTCTTTCCTAACATTTCTTCAGCAGCCCTACTGACTTCATTTTTCATGACTCTCCACTCTTCCTCTATAGTGTTTCCTTCAGCCTTTTCATTTAGTCCTTGTGCAACATGTTCCTTGAAACAATCCCTCACACTCTTTTCTTTCAACTTGTCTAGATCCCATCTTTTTGCATTCTTTCCTTTCTTCAATTTCTTTAACTTCAGATGGCATTTCATGACCAACAAGTTGTGGTCAGAGTCTACGTCTGCTCCTGGGAAAGTTTTGCAATCCAACACCTGGTTTCTGAATCTCTGCCTAATCATAATGAAGTCTACTTGATACCTTCCAGTGTCTCCAGGTCTCGTCCACGTATACAGCCGTCGTTTGTGGTGTTTGAACCAAGTATTGGCGAGGACTAAATTATGATCAGTGCAGAATTCAACCAGCTGACTTCCTCTTTCGTTCCTTTGTCCCAATCCAAATTCTCCTAATTACCTTCTCTTCCTTGCCCTACCACTGCATTCCAGTCTCCCATCACAATTAGATTCTCGTCACCTTTTACATATTGTATTAAATCTTCTATCTCTCATATATTCTTTCGATTTCTTCATCATCCGCTGAACTAGTAGGCATATAGACCTGCACTATTGTGGTGGGCATTGGTTTGGTGTCTATCTTGACGACAATAATTCTTTCACTATGCTGGTCGTAGTAGCTTACTCGCTGCCCTATTTTCTTATTCATTATTAAACCAACTCCTGCATTTCCCCTGTTTGATTTTGTGTTGATAATTCGGTAGTCGCCTGACCAGAAAACTTGTTCTTCCTGCCAACGTACTTCACTTATACCAACTACATCTAACTTTAGCGTATCCATCTCCCTTTTCAGATTCTCTAACCTACCACAACGATTCAAACTTCTAACATTCCACGCTCCGACTCGCAGAATGTCAGTATCCATCTTCCTGATGATCGCCCCCTCTCGTGTAGTCCGCACCCGGAGATCCGAATGGGGGACTAGTTTACCTCCGGAATATTTTACCCGGGAGGAAGCTATCATCAGTACACCGTTCATACAGTGAGAGCTGCATGTCCTCAGGAGGTAGTTACGGCTGTAGTTTCCCGTTGCTTTCAGCCGTGTAGCAGTATCAACACAGCTAAGCCATGTTGAGTAATATTACAAGGCCGTATCAGTCAATCATCTAGACTGCCACCCTTGCAACTACCGAAAGGCTGCTACCCCCCTTTCGATGAACCATTTGTTAGTCTGGTCTCTCAACAGATACCCATCCGATATGGTTGCACCTCCGGCTCGGCTATATGCATCATTGGGACATGCAAGCCTCCCCACTGCGGCAAGGTCACATGGTTCGCAGAGGAGGGTGATGTAGATAGATAATATTAATTATTAAAAAACAATTATAATAGGTTATGGGCTAATATTATTCCATTAATTTAGGTAATTTTTAGAGACTATTAACAATGCTATTTTTCTAATTCATATGACTATGTTCTGTATGTTGTGGTTAAGTGTAAGACAGGGCCGCGAGCCCTAACTTCGCCACATACAAAGGCATAAAATAAAATAAATAATAAATTAGAAGTTTCTTACAGTTACTTTCTTAATGAGAATGGATAAAAATAACAGATACATTCAAGACTAGAATTCAAATCCTCTTCATGATGGAGTGATAATGATATTATTGGATTAGTCTCTGCGTTACAATTTCACACTGTCAATTTGCAATAAAATCTGCTGTTAACATTGATCTGCATTTAGGGAAGTCGCCCAAGTGGCAGATTCCCTATCTGTTGTTTTCCTAGCCTCTTCTTAAGTGACTGCGAAGAATTTGGAAATTTATTGGTAAATTATTCAAATCCCTGACTCCCCCCCTACCTATAAACAAATATTTGCCCCAATTTGTTCTCCTGAATTCCAACTTTATCTTCATATTGTGATCTTTCCTACTTTTAAAAACACAACTCAAACTCAAGCTCCTGACACAATTTCAGCAATTTGATTTCCTATAATTACTCCCAATCATATTACAGACTTGTTACAAATCAGATTTATTAACAACACTATTTTACTTCGAAATACGTATTTTAACTTGTACTCGTATCCCAATTAAAGAAAATTTTAAAAATTGTCCTACTGTACTTAATAGTTAGGTTGCTTGAACCTGTTTAGTATCATGTAACCTAACCGACCACAATAAGTCGACTTTTTAACCACAGAGAAGTTCCGGACAGTATGTGTCCCAATCTACGGATTGTAATCAGCTGTTTCTGTACCGCTGTTTCATAATAACGTTATACCATTTTCGTATTAGGGACTGACAGAATGAAGAAAGCACAGAAACCGATTCTAGACGAAGTGCATTTTTTTTTTTTTTTTTTTTTTTACATGTACTCCCTCAGTTCCATAATTCACATGTTTAATTTGAAATGACAACTACTGTCACGGAAACCTCGAAAGCTATAATTCAAAATTAATTCATTTACTGAGATGTACAGTACAGTACAATATTAATTAGGTTGATTGTAGTTCAAAGTGCAACTTGAATCACCACTCATGTTAAAGGTCACTAATTTATAATACGCCTTTGAAATGCCATTGCTGTACCAACTTCAGTAATTGAATACACTATTACGTAACTCCAATATAAATATAACATTTCGTGAACGATTATATAAATGCATTACTATTTTCTGCTGCAGTTTCTCCTGTATATTCACACATAACTCTATTCTATGTGCTAGATAAATTAATATTTTAACCTCATAAAACTCATAATTATCGTTAAATGTCAGACGCCACTGTCAGTAACAATACCATCTATGTCAACAAAACAACAATAGAAACAATTGAGTCTTACTCAGCCTCGTAGTAACACATGTAGCATGCGCCATTTTTGGTTACTTGGTCTCTTCACTACGCGATAAGACTGTCATCTATTACTTTCACATTATAATACAGGTAAGCCAACATGATGAAGTGTTCTATACCAGATTCACGGCAACCTAGATCACCTTAGCCTTTTCGCTCCGGATAAAAGTGGTCATACAGCGCTTCCTCTTGGACAAGTGGTGAACTCTTTGTTCCATATTATTCCGATAGATAGAGGTTCATTTCTCACATTAACATGTTAGTAGCGGTGACACTTTTGCACATAGATGGCAGTAATATATACTTTTAAGAAACGAGTTTGTTACATTGCTGTAGGTTTTTTTTAAATTAAAAGCTTAATTTGAAAATATGTGCAAGAGTATGGTATAAAAATTAGCCTTTCCAAGACTAAAGTGTTGTCAGTAAATAAGATATCCAAGAGAATTGAATGTCAGATTGATGATACAAAGCTGGAACAGGTAGATAATTTCCAAGTATTTAGGATGTGTGTTCTTCCAGGATAGTAGTATAGTAAGGGAGATTGAATCAAGGCGCAGTAAAGTAAATGCAGTTAGTTCGCAGTTGCGATCAACAAACATCGGTCTGTTTTCAGACCATCTTTGCTTTACGGGAGTGAAAGCTGGATGAACTCAGGATATCTTATTCATAAGTTAGAAGTAGCAGATATGAAAGTAGCGAGAATGATTGCCGGTACAAACATATGGGAACAGTGGCAGGAGGGTATCGGAATAAGGATATACAAGCTAAGTTAGGAATTAAGTCAATGGATGAAGCTGTACGCATAAACCGGCTTCGGTAGTGAGGTCATGTGAGGCGAATTGAGGAGGATAGGTTACACAGGAGAATAATGGACGCTGTTATGGAGAGTAAGCGAAGTAGAGTGAGACCAATTCGACGATGGTTAGACTCAGTTTCTGACGACTTAAAAATAAGAGGTATAGAACTAAATGAGGCCACAGAAATAGTTACAAATAGAGGAATATGGTGGCGTTTAGTAAATTCACTGAGGTTTGCAGACTGAACGCTGAAAGGCACAACCTTTTATAATGAAGATGTATGTTAAAAATTAAATCCTGGAAATATTAGTGATACATACCAGAATTGTTATTGATTTCTGCTGATTGTTTGAAAGTATGAGGCTAATAGTTAACAAGTCTGGGGTAGGTATTTATTTCGAAAGAAATGTTATACTTTTCAGAGGGAAATAATTACTATCATATTTTTCTCCATACTATACTGATTCATGATTTATAAAGTTTTCTCGTGAATTTTTATTCTGCCCTGGGCTTGAAGGGGCTGGTTGTGTAGAATTTATGAATGTTTTAATGCCAGAAGCTGATGTCAGTATTTTAAAGGCTTGTTAAAGGACCTCTTACGAGGAAAATATTTCGACATTTCTATGTCTCTCAAAATCTACGCAATACAAATCCTCGATATGCCTTATATTATATACAATCCTTCATTTAGTAAACTGGCCCTAAACGGGATTGCCATAAGACACAGTATTGTAAACATTTTATGTTTTTTTAAAAATATGAATTGTTCCTTAAAGAAAGCACGGACCCACGCCCAGACGCAATCGAGGCTAGGTAGCTTTCCTTGAGGGCGAACTTCTTTCATAACTCAGTTATCATCCCTTGTATGGTACCTCTTGCATCCACTAACAATCCGTAAGCGGTGACGGAGTTAACATGATATTTACATACTGGATGTATGTAATACTGTCAAGTGTGCTTTCATATTTGTTATACGGGTACTCCTTGTCTTTGCGACAACCTGCTTTTTGTAAGCAAGAAAAGTAATAATAAATAACTAGGACATTCAAGTATTATTATTATTATTATTATTATTATTATTATTATTATTATTATCGAGCGAGCTGGCCGTGCGGTTAGGGGCGCACAGCTATGAGCTTGCATTCGGGAGATAGTAGGTTCGAACCCACTGTATTGAACTTGGAAACAAATATGCGTGCAAAGCCTTCCGAAAAGGAATTCGAGGCATGACTACTACAATTAGGATATAATTAAATTAAAAGTGAAATCATTATCGTGATAATTGTATGGAAATATGGATCCAGTAACTATAAAGAGTATCTCGGCACATTAACGCTGCCTATGAGTTTTAAAATACTTTGGTACTATGTAAATTCATTATGCTGATAAGAGTATGGAAATATGGATTCAGTAGCTGTAAGTATCTCGGCAGATTAAAACGAGTTATACACACCAGAGGTAAAAAAAAAAAAAAAAAAAAAATGGCGTATGGCTTTTAGTACCTGGAATGTCCGAGGACAAGTTCGGTTCGCCAGATGCAGGTCTTTTGATTTGACACCTGGGCACCGTGATGACCCCCCGTACGAAGAAAACATACTCTCATAATTTAGATAAATGTTCTTTAAAACATTGGCTTCATTCTTCCATACGAATGACGGGTTTTATTAAATTTAGAAGGAGAAACAACATGAAATAAACTGTAGAAATAAATAATTTCAATAAATCATACAAATCACATTGAATAGTGACTAAGAGTTATGTTATTTACGAAAACACGTCTCTGTAAAGTGTCATATAAAGTGTCTATTTCGGTGCTTGTACTCACATTATTTGAGACGGTCTGATTACTTAGAAAATGCCTAGAAAAGTGGAGGGAACTCAGAGTGGAGGGCGGCCGGCACTGAGATAGATATACCATCACAGATACAATGAATATGTTACTGGAAGAACTGAAAGAATTCGTGGAAAACAGAAACATCTGGACTCCAACCATGCAGTAGCCAGGAGTCGTCATCGACTTGATGACTATATTTATTCATTGGATTTTCCATATTCTGCGAATAAATACACTCTGTGGAACTGTGGTAGACTGTCGGCCTCCGAGATAGCGGATTCAAACCCGGCAGATGTAGTAGTATTTTTAAAATCCTCCTATGGGTGGGGGTGGTAGAATGCATCCTTGGTATCCCCAGCCGATCGTACGAGGTGACTAAAAGCGGGATCCTTAGGGGCTCTCAGCCTTGGAGTGTGGGTTAATAACCACGAGTTCCCTAGCTGAGTCTAGTATTCCTTACACTTACTACCCTACTTGACCCCCCTTAGTCTACTCTTGTTTTCTTCCGACCCCGACCATATTTTAAGAAAGGACGGCTCCCCAGTTGTACTTCCTCCTAAAACAATAATCGCCATCACCACCATTTGGAAAAAGAGTCCGTTCAGCACTCGGTGTCGTACGAGGTAGGCAAGTAAATATGTAGCTCAACAGAGTTCCAGTTTTCCCGCTATCACGTAGAGTAAAATAGAACGCCGAAACTAGCGTGCAGGTTGTCTAAACGTCACAATATTTGAAATTAAGAGGGTTCCTCCTATTCAATACAGAGATGTTTATTAACGTGAAAGAATCACATATCGTTCACATGAGGTACTAGTTTCGGCACCAAATATGTGCCAAATATGTGCCAAATATGTGCCGAAACTAGTACCTCATTTGAACGATATGTGATTCTTTCACGTTAATAAACATCTTTGTATTGAATAGGAGGAACCCTCTTAATTTCAAATATTGTAATCCCACTTCAATACGGATCATGAAATTTCTAAATATTAATGTGTAAACGTCGTCATATCAAATCGCTTGCACATAGCAGTTGATGTCATAGATGATAATTATCTCTATAAGAGTACAGCTATTAAGGTACTTAAGTAAAGTTGATTTTTTTAATCAGTTATTAAGAATCGTTCTGGTGTGTTAATGAGAAGTTGAAATTGTTTCTGGCACATCACTACCTTAATTATGCGGAGTGTATTTATGAACGTGAATATGAGATATGGTTTTATACTTCAACAGCTCTTAACCAATGTCAGCTCAGGGAAATCATGCTCACACAAATACGCTAATGGGTTTCGGTTAGGAGGTGTAAAATTCGAGCGTCAATAAGATCCTTGAACTCTTGAAAATAATGCCAAGGCACCCGTTTAATCCACAATCAGTAGCGGTACGGCTCTTCCTTGGTTATATATTCATAATTTTTCCTCACGTACCGGTACAAATTTGTTCATCTTAGAGTGGATACCAACATTCTATACCAGTGTTTCCCAGATACGATCTTTCCTCCGTAGTGTAACGGTTATCGCTATTAGCTACCATCCTTAGAGGCCCGGGTTCAATTTCTGGTACTGCTAGAGATTTAAGAGTGGCAGGAGGGCAGTTATGAGGTTACAAAAAACTTATATATGCAGCTCACCTCAATTGAGGGTGTGCCCTGAAAAGAACTACAGTACATCGAAGAATACGAGAACACAAGTTTACTTACCAAGGAAGAAACGTAAAGTTTCAGATTCTGAAGTTTCCTCTTTTCGATATATCTTAATCAGAGCCAAGTACTATAAGTCTTTAAAAATGAAGCTCTGTGTAAGTAGTTTCATCATCGTTGTCAGTTAATATATCTCTCATTTTACATGTGAAGGGCCAAGTACTATACGTCTTTCTATCAAAGTAATTTCAGCATCGTTATCAGTTGTCAGATTTTCTAGTTTACATGATTATGTTTTACTACAGCAGATAGCTCTCTCGTTTCATGTTTGTCATGAACTATTTTCACTAGAACTCCGCAACAAAAGCCATTGTGATTTTGATCGTCTTTCCTTATATTGTCTTTGAGTTACTAAAAAAACTCAACCTAGCGCTCGAAAACCACTTTCCTTCCATTGTTGGTATCGCAGTATGGGCTACATTTCTGAGCCCTTTTCTACCATTCTGTGAAGAAAAAAGAGTCCATCAATTGCACATCCCGTTACAAAACAGTTCGCGGTGGTAGTTTTAGGTACTTCACCCTGTACAGATATGTCTGTTGGCTCCTCATCCCCAACAGCTAAACCACCAGCTGTCATAGATAACCTAGGCGTCAATGAAGAGAAAAATTAAGAGTGAAGTAGTTTCTTATGAGACTAATCAGATTTATGAAAGCAGTAAAATTATTCTTGTCTATACCAGGAGATACGGTGTACTATGAACGCTTTCTCTCACCAGAAATTGATTTCGGCAACAAGAACAATATCATTACCGGTACTTTCTCGTTCGATTTGTCATGTTTTGAACCTTATTCATTTTTATGGAGAATGCATACTGATTCGTTGACTTATACTCCTCCTATTCGTTGACTTATACTCCTCCTCCTTTCTGACGATAATTTGGAAAACTTTTATGGCCCCTTCGTGGGCAAGAAGTGGACACAGCTAAGTCCTCATGTGTCAAACAGACCGTACCCGCAACCCCACCAACGAGAGCGAAAAGAGGCGTAGAAAGAAGAGGAAGGTAGGCAAGAGATGAACACATACAATGAAACGAGATTTTTAGTTCTGTAGAAGCACATGACTCTGAGGTTCGCTCCGCCTAAATAAAAAAAATAAATAAATTAGTATCATGTTAAATCTGGGGTCAAAGGGCAAAGAGCAAACCACTCTTAGTGACGAGATTACGCATTGTGGAAGCCGTGGCCCCCACTTTGAAGGACAAGACGTTTCTGCCCCCCCCCCCCCACTCCCCCACAAATTATCTTAGATGGGCAGAGTGCCATTTCCCCCCCACCCACGCAAAAATTCTCCTCCTAGATGTTAACTCCCCTTAAAACGTGGAATTTGTTAGTCTTCGGTGGCTGCTGAGGCATTAAACCTTGAGAAGGTGGTAGATGGTTTTATATCAATAAATGAGATTAGAAAGTGGGCATTCCTTCAAAGAACTACATTTAAACTACATTTACCAATGGAGAATGTTCAGGCCATACATCTGGAGGTCTATTCACATTTCGTATCATGAAAAAAATAATATACAGTAACAGTACATTTATTCAGAATATGTATTTATGAAGCAAGTTCTTCTTTTTTACTTGTGATTGTTTTTGATAGCTTCGTACATAAAACATTCCTTCAAAATATTTATTTATGAACCAAGTTCTATTTTTCTGTTTACTTGTGAATATTATTGAAAGCTCCATACATAAGTCTCGTTCAAAAATGTATTTGAGGAATAAGCTACATTATTCTTCTGCTTTCATTTTCTGTTTGTGAATATTGTTATTATATGGAATTGTTTGGATTAATATTTGTTCCCCATTTCACATGCCTGTGTTCATGTTAATCATCCCCCCGCCCCCAGTAATTACCCAAAGTCAGCGCGCCTGAGTGGAAGCTTTTATTTTCCACTCCTCCAAGGATGTCCATGGCCTGTACGGAGATGGCTTTGCTTTTCTCATTCATGTTATATGGAGAAATGAAAATGCCAACGCTTTGGACAATGCTCGCAATACGTTTACTCATATTCTTTCCTTCTTAACCTGTTTACCCTCCAGGGTCGGTTTTTTCCTCGGACTTTGTCAGCGAGGGATCCCACCTCTATCGCCTCAAGGGTAGTGTTCTGGAGCATGAGACTTTGGGTCGGGGGATACAACTGTGGAGGATGACCAATACCTCGCCTAGGCGGCCTCACCTCCTATGCTGAACAGGGGCCTTGTGGGGTGATGGGAAGATCGGAAGGGATAGACAAGGAAGAGGGAAGGAAACGGCCGTGGTCTTAGGTTAGGTAGGGGTACTATCCAGGCATTTGCCTGGAGGAGAAGTGGGAAACCATGGAAAACCCCTCTCTACTCAGTTGACCTCCCAAGGCTGAGTGAATTCCCGTTCCAGCCCTCATACTACTTATCAAATTTCGTGGCAGAGCCGGGAATCGAACCCGGGCCTTCGGAGGTGGCAGCTAATCACACTAACCACTACACCACAGAGGTGGACATGAATATAATATCACTCATTCATAATCAGTGACAAGTTTGCACGTTCTGTATATACGTATACAAATAGGTGATTATGAAAGAATCTCAGGATGATTTTATAAAACGAAAAATGCCATTCCATTGCGGACCTCTTTTAAACCCGAAAAGGTTCAGAACGCATTCCCGTAAACTGTTTGGAAGAAAATGCCTGCTGCACTACCCTGGAGTTAATACACTCTCTCAACAGAATCCCGTCCGGCTCCATGGCTAAATTGTTAGCGTGCTGGCCTTTGGTCTGAGGCCCCGGGGACGATTCCAGGTTGGGTCAGGGTTTTTAACCTTCAGTGGTTGATTCCGATTGTTCGGGGGTTGGGTGTATGTGCCTTCTTCATCATTAGAATTCATCATAGGTAGGGCCTCATTCTCACAGACGTGCAGGTCACCTATCAGGCGTCAGCTCGAAAGAACTGCACCACGTGTCTCCGGAGGTGTTGGTGGTGATGGTGATTATTGTTAAGAGGAAGTACAACTAAGCAACCATCCTCTATACAACACTAATCAGAGAGAAAATATGGAAGGGATCCGACACTTCGAAAAATGAAGGTATCGGCCAAAGGATGACAAGGGCCACGAAGGGTGTGAAAATGAAAGACTCCCTAGCCCTCGTAAACCTAATAGCGTCGGGGTCGGAAAAGAACAAGAGTTGACCAAGGGAGGTCCGATAGGAGAATGAAAGTGAGGAGCCTGACATAAGTAATGACATGACTCAGCTAAGGGCCCCGTGGTCGCCAACCCACTCTCCAAAGTTCAGAGCCCCTATTAGTCGCCTCTTACGACAGGCAGGGGATATCATGGGTGTTATTCTACCGCCCCCACCCACAGGGGGATATCTCCGGAGGTCACACACTATTATTATTATTATTATTATTATTATTATTATTATTATTATTATTATTATTATTATTATTATTATTATTATTATTACCAGCATTCCCATTTCTACTGCTGAATGTGAGCGTAGCTTTTCTCAGATGAACTTAATTATCATACTAACAAGAGCTTCTCTACAAATGAGAGGATGATTACAGTGCCCACTTCCTCTTAAAACAAAATCCATCTGTTTTTGCGTCACAGATGATTTCAATCAATCAATCAATCAATCAATCAATCAATCAATCAATCAATCAATCAATCAATCAATCAATCAATCAATCAATCAATCAATCAATCAATCTACCTTGAGTACACTGTTGTTCATGAATATGGTTCAGCTTTCTTCGTGTGTGCTTTTCAAACCTTACCAGACATCATTTCCTGGTTCCTGAGATGAAGGTATCTACCACAAGACACAGAAAGTGAGGAACAAACTTGTGAAGATGGCAACGCCAGTACGATGAGCCCAGTTTGGAAACTATTGTTAATATTGATGCGTTTTAAAATTCAAGGCATGCAATCGAAGCTACCACAAGGTATGTTTTTCAGATTTACAGAAGATACAGTATCATCGACGATTGAAAAACAGGTTCATATACACATCATATACGGTCACAGGTACATCTTTTAACACACATGGGTGTGGCTGACAGCGATGTGCTCTGGAGGGATCTCTGCTGAGGATCTGACAAACAGTGGATAAATTGGCATAACCTAGAATTATTTGAACTGCTGCGATTCCTTTTCTTTTCATTGTTCACCTATAGTTCCATGGACAACACTGAGTTTAGTTTTTGCGTCACAGATGATTTCAATCAATCAATCAATCAATCAATCAATCAATCAATCAATCAATCAATCAATCAATCAATCAATCAATCAATCAATCAATCAATCAATCAATCAATCAATCAATCAATCAATCAATCAATCAATCAATCAATCAATCATATATACTTTTTCAGAATTTGCTTTACGTCGTACCGATTGCCTTAAGGGTTAGGAGCGGGAATGAAGCAGCCCTGGCCTTAATTAAGGTACAGCCCCAGCATTTGCCTGGTGTAAAAATGGGAAACCAAGGCAAACCATCTTCAGGGCTGCTGACAGCGGGATTCGAACCCATTATCTCCGAATGCAAGTTAACAGCTACGTGCCTCAAATCACACGACCACTCGCTCGGTCAATCATTATTGATCTGCATTTAGGCTGTCGCCCAGGTGGCAGATTCTGTATCGATTGTTTACCTTGTCCTTCCTTAAATGAAACTCCATTAGTGTTTATGCTTCCGGGAATCCAGCCGATTTGCTCCACTTTACATGGAATTTTACATGGAATTAGCTGCCACCCCCGAAGGCCCGGGTTCGATTCCCGCCTCCACCACGAAATTAGAAAAGTGGTACGAGGGCTGAAACAGGGTCCACTCAGCCTCGGAAGGTCAGCTGAGTAGAGGTGGGTTCCCTTCCCACCTTAGCCATCCTCGAAGTGGTTTTCCGTGGTTTCCCACTTCTCCTCCAGACAAATGCCGGGATGCTACCTAACTTAAGGCCACGGCCGCTTCCTTCCCTCTTCCTTGTCTCTCCCTTCCAATCTTCCCATCCCCCACAAGGCCCCTGTTCAGCATAGCAGGTGAGGCCGCCTGGGCGAGGAACTGGTCCTCCTCCCCAGTTGTAACCCCGGCCCAAAGTCTCACACTCCAGGACACTGCCCTTGAGGCGGTAGTGGTGGGATCCCTCGCTGAGTCCGAGAGAAAAGCCAACCCTGGAGGGTAAACAGATTAAGAAAGAAAGAAAGAAAGAAAGAAAGAAGATATTATATAAATATTTTAAAAATAATTTTCTGTAAATGTGCTTAATTAAATAACACATGGAATGGGTGTAAATTTTATATGAAAAATCCACAGCCTGTTTCCAGTCATTCGACCGGGTCAGGAATGGAATGAATGAAGCCCCTATCTAGCGGCGAGGATAGGAATTGTACCGACTGCCGAAGCCTGTCGCACTCTTCTGGGGCAATGATTAATGACTGACAGTTGAAATGAAATGTTAATGGAGAGTGTTGCTGGAATGAAAGATGACAGGGAAAACCGGAGTGTCCGGAGAAAAACCTATCCCAGCTCCGCTTTGTCCAGCACAAATCTCATATGGAGTGATCGGGATTTGAACACGGAACCCAGCGGTAAATGAAATGAAATAGCGTATGGCTTTTAGTGCCGAGAATGTCCGAGGACATGTTCGGCTCGCCAGGTGCAGGTCTTTTGATTTGACACCCGTAGGCGACCTGCGCATCGTGATGAGGTTGAAATGATGACGAAGACAACACAAACACTCAGCCCCCGTGCCAGCGAAATTAACTAATGATGGTTAAAATTCCCGACCCTGCCGGGAATCGAACCCGGGACCCCTGTGACGAAAGGTCAGCACTCTAACCATTTAGCCATGGAGCTGGACAACCCAGCGGTGAGAGGCTGTACATTCATAATTGTCATTAGAATTAGAGAATCTGCGAGATATGTAAAAAAATATGTAGCGATACAAATTAATATAATAGTCTTAGTAGCCTAATTTGCCTATATTTTGAGTTTTCAGATGACACATTCCAAGGAAATGAATACCTATGTCATTACACAAAAATCCGTGCTCTACATAGACTGTTATTGGACTCTAATAGTTGAACACGTTTAAACACGTTCTGTGACAAGATATTGCCGTTATATACTGTAGGGGAACACCCCATTCCACCTCTCCCTTGATCATTCACGTCACTAATTACTATACCACAGAAGGCAGGTTACACTTCTTTACACCGGGCGAGTTGGCCGTGCGCGTAGAGGCGCGCGGCTGTGAGCTTGCATCCGGGAGATAGTAGGTTCGAATCCCACTATCGGCAGCCCTGAAAATGGTTTTCCGTGGTTTCCCATTTTCACACCAGGAAAATGCTGGGACTGTACCTTAATTAAGGCCACGGCCGCTTCCTTCCAACTCCTAGGCGTTTCCTATCCCATCGTCGCCATAAGACCTATCTGTGTCGGTGCGACGTAAAGCCCCTAGAAAAAAAAAACCCACTTCTTTACAAACGTCAAGAATAGAAGCGCTTCGTTTATTGCGAAGATGAAATAACGCTCATTTCAGATCTCGCCCATGCATCTCTGCTGTAGTCATGCGACAGGTGCTCTTCAATAAGCTAAGAATACCCTGGATCTCAAGACAGCGCGTGTTGACTGACACAAATCGCTCCTTATTTTGTAATTACATTTACGACGCTTACACGTGACTAAGCTTCTGATTGTCCAATTATACAGTACTACGCACAGTTCATGTGACCTGAGAGATACACCATGCATGTATCAAAATAATCAAGTAGTATCCAGTATTCGGGAGATAGTAGGCTCGAACCCCACTGTCGGCAGCCCTGAAAATGGTTTTCCGTGGTTTCCCATTTTCACACCAGGCAAATGCTGGGGCTGTACCTTAATTAAGGCCACGGCCGCTTGCCCTTTCCTGTCCCATCGTCGCCATAAGACCTATCTGTGTCGGTGCGACGTAAAGCAACTAGCAAAAAAAAAAAAAAAAAAAAAAAATCAAGTCGAATGGCTAACAATTCCGAACTCACATTATGAGTTCAATCGTTACACAAGCTAGCATTACATTACATAATCATCGTCATCGACTGTTATGCCTTTAAGCATTCTGTCTGAAATCTCTGTGAATTAACTAGCGCCTCCACAACCCTCTGCAATTTGCAACTAGTCATTTAGGCCTTAAAATAATTTTAAAATATAGTCTTGTCATCGTCGTTTATGTCTCCCTCTGCTTCCCTTACCCTCCAGGGTCGAGTCAGTTGTTCTCCTAGATAACTTATCCTCCACCCGCCTCACTAACTACTTTTATGGTTTTCAGAGACGCCGAGATGCCGTAATTCAGTCCCGCAGGAGTTTTTTAAGTGCCAGTAAATCTACTGACACGAGACTGGCGTATTTGAGCACCTTCAAATACCACCGAATTGAGCCAGGATTGAACCTGACAAGTTGGGGTCAGAAGGCCAGCCCCTTAACCGTCTGAGCCAGTCAGCACGCCTATTATTATTACTATTATTATTATTATTATTATTGTTATTATTATTATTATTATTATTATGACAAACAAACTCGTGACACAGCAGCGCGTTAGGGCGTTGGCATGCTAAGACGACTGCTGCCCAACCAGATGTCCCACAAATGCTGGAGTGTCATGTGGTCAGCGTAACCATATCCTCAGTCTTATTGCCTGGCCTTCTTAATGGGGGTTCCCAGTCTCTCGTGTCAAACTTTTCCGTAATTGGTCTCACGACGCAGAGTGAGCCACCCTGCAGTCCTCAGTCAGCTTGGTCTAGCCGTGATCGGAACGGAGCCTCCAGGTATGAAGCAGGAGCGCTACACCTACACCCCGCTGAATCTGACATTGTTTCTATTTGCTTGCACCCGGCACCCCTTAGGTTGATGACCATAGGGGTTCTAGCTGAGTGTGGCATTGCTTCCACTTACTCGGGCCAGCCTCGTCACTTTCACCTTTCCTATCCGACCTCCCTTCATCGGCTCTTGTTCTCTTCCGACCCCTATGATATTAGGTTTACAACTACAAATCTTTCATTTTCATTTTTTGTTCGATTTAATGTTAAGTTGGGATAGTTGCCTAGTTGTACTTCTTCTTAACAATAATCACCGCCCCCACTGATGCACGTGAGGACTTTGATTTTCCTGGTTTTCTCCTTTTTTTAAAGCTAAAACTCGATTTTCCTCCCTTGGGTTCTGCGGTATTATGGAGGGTTGATGATCTACTGGTTCTGTCTCTGAAAACACCCAACTGTTTCGTCTGTAACAGCAATGGATGAAAGGAAGTGATGTAGAGCTATATGCACAGGGAAGCCCTAGATTCTACTGTAGTCTATTCTTAGAAATCTTCATAATCCATTCGTCATTGCGAATGAGTACATACGACATGCTAATTCTTGAGTCTAGGCGGTGTTCCTCAGTCACGGTTTTCGTCATCATTCGTGATTACGCTAAGTGTTGACTGTAATACTAGCATAAACGACAATGTCCGACTCGTTGGCTGAACGATCAGCGTACTGGCATTCGGTTCAGAGGGTCCCGGGTTCGATTCCCGGCCGGGTCGGGGATTTTAACCTTAATCGGTTAATTCCTACGGCCCGGGGGCTGGGTGTATGTGTTGTCTCCATCATCATTTCATCCTCATCACGACACGCAGGTCGCCTACGGGAGTCAAATAGAAAGACCTGCACCTGGCGGGCCGAAGCCGTCTTGGGACATCCCGGCACTAAAAGCCATACGACATTTTGTTTATTTTTTATTTTTATAAACGACAATGACCACAAGCTTGAATATTCTCCTTCCTCCCTCTGCGTGTAGCAGGAATTAAGAGTTAAAGGGGAGTCATGCAGGAATTTTGAACATCTACATTTTTCGGAACCGGGCGAGTTGGCCGTGCGGTTAGGGGAGGGCTGCTGTGAGTTTGCATCCGGGAGATAGTGGGTTCGAGCCCCACTGTCGGCTGCCCTGAGACGGTTTTCCGTGGTTTCCCATTTTCACACCGTGCAAATGCTGGGGATGTACTTTAATTAAGGCCACTTCCTTCCCATCCGATCGTCGCCATAAGAGCTATCTGTGTCGGTACGACGTAAAGCAGATTGTAAAAAATACCGACTCAAAAAATTAAAAATATCACAAGAAGTAATACAAAGTTCTTAAAATCTTTATTTAATAGTTTGCTTCGCAAGAAATCAATACTGTAATAATGTTATTGGTTTTCCGTCCCACTAACTAGTTTTACGGTTTTCGGAGACGCTTAGGTGTCGGAATTTAGTCCCGCAGAAGTTCTTTTACGTGTCAAATCTACCGATACGAGGCTGACGTATTTGAGCAACTGCAAATACAATGGACTGAGCCGAAATCGAATCCGCCAACTTGAGCTCAGGAGGCCGTCGTTCTACCGCCTGAGCTACTGCCATGGTCATTCTATCATGATAACCATTTCCATTTAAATATGCTACACGCCCTGAATTCCCTTCAGTCGATATTGCAGAAGATCATAACGTCATTGATGCCATCAAACTACAGCTAACTTTTCGGGATTTTCAAAAGCTTAAATTACTCACTTGTTTATTATTCTATTGTAATATTATTAAAAGGGAATTCCACTTGTAGATCACTTGCATTAAATCATCATAACAGTGCAACCATACTGAGCGAAAGGTAGCAGATCTGTGATGATAATCGCGGAGAAACCCACTACTTGAGCACAGCGTGCTAGACGGAACCCACACGATCGCTTAGTCATCGAGAGTAAATATACATCACGAATAAATTAAAACAGACATTCCTTTCTCCTGGATTCCCCGTCTGCAACCCTATGTGACATTACAGTGGAACCTCTCGTAAACGGCCGTCAATGTATTTTTCGGAAAATATGCTTAGTGAGAAGCGCTAAACACCAAACCCAAACTTCATCTCCCCACAGCAATTCACAGCTTCTTAAACGTGTGTCGTAATCACGTCACGGAACTACTTCCTACAACTCTTCATAATTTAAAAAATGTAAAAATGAACAATAGAAGTGCATTAATACTTCTTGTGGGCGAGGACGTAAAATACATATATGGAATTTCCCTGCATATTGTAAGAAATGACTAAAAAGGGGATCCCCTAGATGGGATAGGAAAGGGCTTGGAGTGGAAAGGAAGCGGCCGTGGCTTATTTGATTAAGGTAAAGCATTTGCCTAGTGTGAAAATGGAAAACCACGGAAGAGCCCAAGATAAGGCGTGACCTTTTGCAGGAAAAAGATCTGCCTTATTTTGAGTAAGAAAAGACGTTAAAAATAAGCTGTCAGACAGTCTTCTTCTTATTTCTTGTGTAATATACTTCCTTTCTTCCTACCTTTCTTGTCCTTTCCTCAGTAACTTTGGACTGGTACTACATGTCGACTTGACCCAGTGTTATGGCCGCATCCCCTTCCGTACACCAACCATATATGGAGGAATATATCTGACATTGCGTGTTTTTTAGTGGTAGTGTAGTATGCCTGATAATAATCAGCCCAGAGTGGGTTTTACGTAAATTAGGAGATCAATGACAAGACACAAACACCTAGTTTCGAATCGAATCCAGGCCCTCTGAACCGAAGGCCGCTACGGTGTCCATTAAGCCAAGGAACCGGACATTATTTCTTGAGTGATCGGGGCTTGACACAGACTCTGAATTTTGGGTATGGCTGGGCTGGGGGATAGGCTGGCGCCCGCTAGATCCAACGAGGGTTTCATTTTAAAGAGTGAAACAAGGAATACATAGTCTGGGATTCGGAATGAGACGTGCGTGCCCATTACGACATTTGATATTTGGTAGACGAGTGAGATATCAACCCATCTCTACTCAATAGCTTTCACGGGGCTGATTTCTTCGCGTTCCAGCCCTTACGCCGGATTTTAAATCTCTGGCAGAACGTGGGACCTTCGGAACCGGTGTCTCAGTTACCCCGAGACCACGAAGACGGTGTGTGTTGTATTGCTGTATAATTCGCTGCTTCATGAGTTAGTGACATCTAGTTTATCATCGCCCACGTTCCCGCATGCATGTAACATTAGCAGTCCTTTAGGTGTTTTCTTAACAGCTTTGCGTTTGAAAAGCCGACGTTTTCTGGACAACGTGAAATAAAATTACCGTGCAAATTGATTTCGCAGTTTGGGTCATATGGCTGTAAGCTTACATTCGGGAGATGTTGGCTTCGAACTCCAATGTCAGCAGTCCTAAATATGGTTTTCCGTAGTTTCCTACGTTCAAACCGGGCAAACTAGGGGTTGTACCTTAATTAAGACCACGGCCATTTCCTTCCCTTTCCTAGCCCTGTGCTATCCCATCGTCGCCATAATATCTATCTCAGTCAGTGCTACGTAAACCAAATAGCAGAACTAGAAAAAATACCGCCCATGTGCGATAAAGTAACTATACCACACACTTCATGGCCCACTGCATTCCAGCACTGTCCTAACAAATTATCTTCATCAAGAAAGTGATTATTTCCTGTTCAAATGCAAAGAGAAAGTACGCACTATAATGTGATAAATGTATGTTTATTTATTGTTATATCGTAAAGAAAGCCCATCCATGACAAGACTCGTGACCACATCGTAACTCGTGATTACTTCGGTATAATAGCCTGTAACCTTCAGTGTCTACCCATACCGGCCCATACCCTACGTACAGAACCGAGGAGGGTACCCGGCTTTGCTGCCTTGTATCAGATGTAAATAAATACGTGCAGTATTAACAAGTGATGTACTACAACAAACTACATGACTATGGCTTTGTCAAAGCCTTCAACCTCTAAGAAGAGGAGGTCCCAAAGCGAATGGGAAAAATTGCTTTTCTGTCATGAATATAACGAAAATATGAAGTGTCTTATATAGGCCTACTCCAATTTTATTCATGGCATAATAGGACGATAACATTCAGCGGTAGTATTCTGCATGCGATGCTTTATACGCAAAACTGATTATTATCATAATTAATATTGCAAACCATGTGTGAGGAGCACGAACGTTAAAACATGTGGTTTTTTTTAGTTGAACACTAACAGTGATACTTAAAATCTGTACAGCACTGTATATCGTTGCACTTATCAATTAATACGTCGATTGTTAGGCATAATTTACATGATACCGGGCGAGTTGGCCGTGCACTCAGGGGTACATGGCTGTGAGCTTGCATCCGGGAGATAGTGGATTCGAGTCCCACTGTCGGCAGGCCTGAATATGGTTTTCCGTGGTTTCTCATTTTCACACCAGGCAAATGCTGGGGCTGTACCTTAATTAAAGCCACGACCACTTCCTTCCAACTCCTAGGCCTTTCCTATCCCATCGTCGCCATAAGACCTATCTGTGTCGGTGCGACGTAAAGCGACTAGCAAAAAAAAAAAAAGAAAAAAAAAACAACATGATATCAGTTATTTCTTATTCACAAGTTTTCTTCGTAATTACCCTAATTACTTTCTAATCAGTACCATAATTTAGAAGTAGTATTTCAGTTTTGAGAATGAGTAAATTCATTTTGATCAGTCAGACGCATCCACTCAGAACTCGGAGGTACACATCTTGCTTCCTGTGCCACGCGTGAACAGTGTAGCCGTAATTGTGATGGCTGGTTTGCATGATGCATTTCCAATAGGACTCTGGTGTCAAGGTAGGTATAGCCGCCTTTGACGTCAAGGAAGATATTTTAACAGCTTTTATTATACTTTGTGCCGGCGCTGCGGTCTAGGGGTAGCTAGCCTGCCTCTTACCGGGGGGGGGCTCGGGTTAGATTCCCAGACAGGTAAGGGATTTGAACCTGGATCTTAGGCCTGGTTCGAGATCTACTCAACTTTCGTGAGAATAACTGAGGAGTTGTCTGACGGTGAGATAGCAGCCTCTTCTAGAAAGAACGGCCGAGAGGATTCGTCGCGGGCATCACCTCGTAATCTGAAGGTCTTCGGGGTGAGCAGCGATCGCTTGGTAGTCCAAGGCATATTTTGGGCTGTTAATGCCATGGGGTTTGCTTGTTTATATTTTGTACATAGATTTATCCAGATTATCTGAAAGGTGCCTATGTAGTGAGGTAAAAATGAAAATATCGATGTAATGTATATTTCTGTTCCCCTAAGCAATACATCAGACTTTCTCCACGTACTTCAAAAGGCACACAATTATGATACATGATACCAAAAAGTTCATACTTTTATAACAACGTGAACGAAGAAATCGCAACAATTCTAATATGTTATAGGCTATATAGGCTCAACTTACCTTTAACAAAACGTTTCAATCCATAGAACTGATCATTTTTTATGGTAATTATATATGTAACTTGTGTGGCGTGAATATTTTTGCACTTGTGTAATAAAGCCTAAGCTCTCTTTCCATCCGCCCAAAAAAGGTACACTTTACGTACGAGTTTCATGAAATTATTATTATTATTATTATTATTATTATTATTATGATTATTATTATTATTATTATTATTATTATTATTATTATTATTATTATTATTATTATTATTATTATTATTATTATTATTATTATTATTATTATTATTATAGTGACTGTGATTAGTTTTGACTCTTGTTGTTGTTGATGTTGTTGTTAGAGTTTCCACTTTTTGATATAAGAAATAAGGGAGACCTACCTAAAAATATGGGATTTTTCACAAAAATAAGGGACAGTTCATAAATAACTTACTAGAAAATCAAACGTTACGTATCAATTTCAATTAGATTATAATTACTTTCATTAACAGAATGACCGGCTCCATGGCTAAATGGTTAGCGTGCTTGCCTTTGGTCACTGGGGTTCCAGGTTCGATTCCCGGCAGGGTTGGGAATTTTGACCATAATTGGTTAATTCCCCCAGCACGGGGGCTGTGTGTATGTGTCGTCTTCATCATTTCATCCTCATCACGACGCGCAGGTCGCCTACGGGAGTCAAATCATAAGGCCTGCACCAGGCCTCTCCGGAGGCCACACACCAGTATTAACGGAATAAGATAATTACTGAAATTCGTAAAGGAAACTAACTTGCACCCTTATAACAGTACATACAGCACAGTGCATCTGACTTCTTAACATTGATGCCTTCGATGAGCTTTGATGATTTCACAATTTAGCCCTACGTAGATTTAGTCTCAAACAGTATGAACAATCACGTTGGAAATTGGAATGGAAGTCCTACGGAAGTACGCGGCAGAAGACATAACCCAGCATTCTCAGCCTTACCAGGAAACTGCGAGGCATCTCCTGAGGCCCCAAAGAGAAAAAATAATGGAGCTACTTTGAACTTCAGTGGCGCTCAAATCAAATACGGATTTTAAAATATTTAGAGACAAAAAAAGAGAAAAAACAACGCTCGTTTCTACGGGACAACAGTTCATAATACGGGACTCAAAATTTTCACCTCAAATACGGGACAGGTGGCAACCCCGTGTTTGTTGTTGTTGTTGGCATGGTGGTGGTAAGTGCCGATTTATGGAACAAAACTAAAAGTTTATCAATCCCTTTTAGCATTAATTCCAAGAAAGAAAAGGAATTCTTTCCGATCCCATGAAATGCAAGAGTATCGGCTAAAGAAAGAGAAAAGACATGAAATGCGAGAAAATTAAGGACCCTCTAGACTTCGAAAATCTAATGTCTTTTAGAATACTCACAACATTTTCCGTCCATTGCGTTCTTGCAGGGATAGAGGAGAACTATGTTGCAAAACGATAATAATAAGCAACGCTCGACTCTTTAGCTGGATGGTAAACGTACTGACCTTCGGCTCAAAGGGCTCCGAGTTCGATTTCCAACCGGGTCAGGATTTTGCTTAATTCCTCTAGTTCGAGGACTGGATATTGGTGTTCATCTTATTACCCATCTTCATTTAAATACAACATCTCGCACTACAAACCATGACAGAAACACGTTATAATGAATACACCCCTACCCATCGCGTTGGCGTCAGGAAAGACACCCGGCAGTAAAACACGAAGAGTATATCAAAAGAAATTGAAGAAAAAAGGCAGAATGAAGGAAAGAATAAGCAATATAGAGAACAGAGGTGATTTCTCATGACATTTGAGAGACCATCTATAAATGATTTATCTTTCAATAGACTGGGGCGTCTTTTTAGTTCAGTTGTTTTACTGAGTTCTTTGAAAGCATAACGACCTCCTGTCCAGAGGTGTAGTCTAAAAATGAACGACCTAGTCGGAGGGAGGCCCAATTGTGTGCCAAGTTTGCAGTCTCCAATTAACTTACAACCTGCGTTCAAAAATCATTTGCCATACTTTCACTGGATTTTATAGAGGTGTGCATACGAGAAATGAAATTGAATAGAGTGGGAAGTTTCGAGTTTTCTTGTAGTTATGATAATGGTAACAACATTTTCCTGTTTCTATTCCTATTGGCCGGAAGTAGCTGTGGGTTATAGTGACGTACTGTATGGCCGTACCCGTATATTGCACCATCCCACCAGAGCATGGGAAAAAAAACAGTTAGAGCTTGTATTGACATAAAGTGGCAGGCGGAGATCGCGTGCTCGTGCTGTCGAGGTGGAGATGCTGTGGGTCTAGTACCTCCAATAGCCGCTGGGAGCGCTGCTCTGGAAAGTAATACATATTGGCGCTCACAACCGGTTGCCGTCATTCAGTCGGCTGAAGTTACAGCGAGTGGTTAACGCCGGAGTGAGCAATTGTATCTGGTTCACTCGTATTAACTGACCTACTTGTTTCTTCTAAGCAAGATGCCTGCCGACGTCGCTGTTGCTGGTTGTAGCTCATTCTTAAATGAGGTTCCAGACACATCCTACTGGAACCCTGAAGCTATGAGTGGCTCAATGACCCTGGTAGGACCAGGCAAACACTGCCAGTCTGTACAAGTGAAGGTTTACCGCACTTCGCTGGAACATTTTGCTGTGCTGTATCCACAGAAGAAGGTTTGCCGACCCCTTGGCGTCATCAATCTGAGGAACACCTGTGTTGAAAGGCTGCAGGGCTCTAAACAAAACGGCTTTATTGTTCGACAGCGAGGTTTCGATACTCCAATGTGTGTCACTTTCTTGAGCGAATCTGCACGAGATCTGGACTCCTGGGTGAGTGCTTTTTCATCCCGAGGATCACCAACCATCCATCCGTCACCGCTCCCAGTACTCGAGGAGGATGAAGAAGCGTAAGATTTTCTGCGTGTGATCTTCGTTTGATATCAGTATTGTTTCCATCCGAACATCCATTGTTATAACAAGTTTGTTAGAACTGTTTTCGAATCTCTCCGTAACTTACATGCAATGGATTTTCGGCCGTCGTTAAACATTTTTTTGTACTCGTACGAAAAACCCACCAAGTGAATGAAGGTGTACATGAGTTATTTATATGTGTCTGTGCAATATTAAACATGTGTGTTCGACGTGTGTATGAATGGACGAATGGACGTAAGTAGAATAATATTCTGAAGACTATATCGTAAGGTGTATAGTTACCACTTCACCTCTGATAAAAATAGACAAAATTTAACGTGACCTGTATTTTAGTAAAATTTTCATTTAGATCTCAGTGTGGAGAGAAAATTTGACATTTTTTATTAAAAAGTCGAATTCAGAACACTATTTTCGGAAAGAATTGGAAGTAAAATATATTCTGAACTTAAATTCAGTCTAGGTATGTATTATAGTTAATACTCTAACTTGGTATAAAGGTATGTTGACAGTAATCCCCAACAGTGAATTGTAGGGTTACAAGCTGTAAGATGGCAGTTTGTATATATGAATTTTATGTTTGCTGTTCGTCACGAAGAGGTGAAAGCAAAGTGAGGCAAGTCTGTGATATTTATTGTATGAAGTATTTCGTATAATTAATTTTTCCACTTGTGTTTTCATTGATGGAGTATGTTTTGTTGTTAGGAGTATGTAGACGTCTCGTCTCCTTTTCACAAATGAATTTTTGCATTTATCTCACACTGTTATATTCACAATAATTTTGTAATTTAATGTCGAAAGCACCATAATTGCAAATTAAGTTGGCAAAGATATTTAATTTTTAAGAAATTAATTTGTTTTTTTAATTTTGGCAGCTTTACTTTTAAAATATTGGGAAAGATTGAAAGGGATATTTGGTTAGCCTCATACACTTGTGTATATAATCATTCTGGAGGAATTGTATTTCTTGCTAGATTTACCATATCAGTTTTGAAATTATAAATGTTTAAAATCTTAGCATCATATGCTTCATATGAGACAATGTGTTGTCGTTTCTTCGTACATCAAATAATTGGCTCAGGAAATCGAACTAGAAATTTAAGTGTGATGATGTTGATAATAATGAACTGATATAGATATGAATTCCACTAGGAATCTGCATTATAGTATCTGACCAAACATCTACTAAGTTATCGCATTCTTTCTTCCATTGACTATCATATCAATAAAATGTTAAATAGATTCTATATTTGTTATTTTATTTGTATAATAAGACAATAGATGTGCCTAATGATAATTATATGCGGAATACTATTTCTGAATCATTCTACGTATTGTGCATTAAGCCTAGTACTGTAATGTGCTAACGCCGATTGATTATTAATCCTATAGGTTATAACATGGTTATTACTAGGCACATTTGGTTATGGAAACCTTAGATACTCCATTTCCCTATAATCTATATCCATATATTGAAAAATATATAAAATACATATAATTACTAGCGGTTTAACGTCGCACTAACACATCGGAAAAATACATATAATTACATCCATGTGTTCGATAATGAAGTGATCGGATCGTCGGTTGGAGTACAACTTCAAGAAGGATTTTTCTGTATCCTTTTTAGTACGGTAAGTATAAATTTTTTTATTTCTTTTTTCTCTTCGCCTTTTTGTGCTGCAAAGTATTCTGTTGTTTTAACGTGTTGAAAAGCTCGGAACTTAAATTATATCGTGTTTGAAGTCTAAAAAATCGATGTTATGAACGCATGGTTATAGAATGGACGATTAGCTGATTTAATTCCTGCATGGATTGGCTTTTCGAAGGTACTGGTAAGTTAGTCTGTTTAGATGAAACCAGTGAAAGATTCTGAACCTACTGTCGTTAAATGAAAAATGATCGATTTCAAACATGGACAGGTAGAATAGATAAGAGTTGTAAGTATTGTTACAGTCACATTTCAAATAGGCCTATATCTGTGTATTAGATTTCCTGTACCATATCCACATGCAGTTGTAATCTAACGCTGCCATTCTATTTATGGCCATACACTCTGCCTTCCTCGATTGACATTCAGTACGTCGTTTGGTAGTAATCCCCCACGGTATGACTTGTATGACTATGAGTAGTGCGATGGCGGTCTGTATACAAGAGTGTTATATTCTATTTTAACTGTTTTTGTGATTGCAGTCTCATGTACTTCGGATTAACCTACCTGAATACTTATGTTATTAATGACGCTAGAAAATAGTATGAGTGCCTGCAATTTTATTTCAATCTAGGAAACCCAGGTCTAGAACTTGTTATAGCCCTGGCGAATTGAAAGGCTGGATGTGGAAACACGCAGGATAATCCTATACTCAGGCTGATCGTTATCAATAACGACGTTCAACATCAACTCTCTGGGTGGTGTCTACTTCTACCTTTTGAGCAATGCTAGCGAGTTTTGTAACAATATTATACAAATAATTGGTATTGCAATGTTGAGTTACATATTTATTAGGTATCCTAATTTACTATTAATTTGTCAAGCAATAGTGATAACATTAGCCATCTGTTGCTCAGGTAAGCTTTGTTTGTAGCTGCTTCGTAAGCTATAAAGGAAGCAATAAAATAAAAATAAAATGAAATGTGAGGAAGGAAATGACATTAATTAGAACCTTAATAGTAAAAGATTATGACAGGCGAGGGGGGAAATTATAATAATATGTAAATATGCCATAAGGGATTTAAGAATTTAGTGTAGGAATTTTCGGTCTGTGGTATGCATACCACCGGTGGGTTAGTGACATGGGGCCCTTGGCTGAGTCCTAGCATTGCTTCCACTTACTTGTGCCAGACTCCTCACATTCATCTACCCTATCCGACCTTCCTTGGTCAACTCTTGTTCTTTTCCGACCCCGGCGGTATTAGAGCGTTCGAAACCTAGGGAGTCTTTCATTTTCACGTCCTTCACGGCCCTTGTCTTTCTTTGGCCGATATATTAAATTTTTCGAAGTGTCGGATCCCTTCCATTTTCTCTCTCGAAGTGCCTAGTTGTACTTCCTCTTAAAACAATAATCACCACCACAACCACCTCACCTCCCCCACCCCGACCTCTTTTAAATATTTAAAAATAGAAACGTAACTGCAAGCAAAAAGAGACTGAAGTTGTTTTATTGAAAAGGCTCAATTGTATACAAGGAAAAAGTCTTTAAAAGGGGTACTTTATTGTAAGGCACGGGGCGCGGCAGTCTTTCAGGCGGTGATAAGTCAGGTCGTTATTCAGCTACAGTCTTATATTTTACCTACATTTTTCAAAGAATATAGTTAGTATAGCAATCTGTAAGACGAATAATTTCATTGCATGGACTGGACACAATCTTCGACTCGTGGCCTGACTTGACCTTTGCCTATGACGCGCAGGAATGTTGGTCGGTCAGACTTAGTGGAGAGGTACCCCTGGGCAGTTAGCAACGTGCCGTACTATCAACGTTCACACAATGGCAAGAGATACAGCGATTATTTAATCACCTGTTAACCTTGGAAGTTTTTCAATGCTTACTCTTATTTTTTTCCCTGTTGTCTTCGTCGTTTTAATAATTTCAGTGACAGTGGAGTCGACAACAATACGTAAAGGTTTCCACTTCAGAATGCCGGCAGTTAATTTTTCGTTAGAATTCTGTCGATATTAATAATATAGATTAACTACAAGCTATAAATGAAAATCAAAGTTATAAAACATATTGGAATTCTTTTGTCTCATCACTAATAGGCAAGAGAGCATGGAATATGAACATTTTAATACCAAACTCTCATAACACGAAAAGTAAGATGCAGAAAAAATACATATGCCAGGTATGCATGTATGTATGTAGCCCTAAGGCTGGTTGGATCCTCAACAGCTCTGCCATCAGCTGTCATAGATGGCCTAGGCATCACTGAAGAGGCGTACTAGGGAAATGAGTAGTGAGGTAGTGTCCCGTTGCTTTCCTCACCGAGCCACAAGTTGTTATTACATATCAGTCTGCCAAGTCCACTGAAATGCATGCACCAACCGACCCTACGAGCAACATTTTCACACCATTCATAGCAGGGACTGGCTGCAGAAGGAATGGCATTACTAGCATCGCTCATACCTCAGTCACTTTCATATTGTCAAAGCCAAGCATAAGACAGAGACAGATCAATGAAAGTAACAAAATTACTCTAGCCCATACCAGAAGACATAGTGCACTGTAAACACTAGGTCCTGCCAGCAAAGGCAAATAGACCAGGTAAGAGAAACAAAACACCTCTGGGAACAGAAAACACTTACTTTTGTTACAATTGTGACCCCAGCAACTGCAGTCATATAAAAAAAAATACAGACAACTCTACACCAGATGAACCTGTACACTGTCAAGGAGTCACAAAATTTATATTTTCTTTCTCCTTTTACAAGTAGCTTTACGTCGCACCGTCAACAGACAGGTCTTTTAGCGACGGTGGTATAGGAAAGGGCCAGCAGTGGGAAGGAAGCAGCCGTGGCCTTAATTAAGGTACAGCTCCAACATTTGCATGGTGTGAAAATGGGAAACCACGGAAAACCATCTTTAGGCTGCCTACAGTGTGATTCGAAATCACTACCTCCCGAATGCAAGCTCACAGCTACGCGCCCCTAACCGCACTTCCAACTCATTCGGTGGAAGAAATAAAGAGAATGAAAGAGAAAAGACCCTCCTCAGCCATCCTCGAAGTGGTTTTTCGTGGTTTCTCACTTCTCCTCCAAGGCAAATGCCGGAATGGTACCTAACTTAAGGCCACGACCGCTTCCTTCTCTCTTCCTTGTCTACCCCTTCCAAACTTCTCATCGCCTCACAAAGCCCCTGTTCAGCATAGCAGGTGAGGCCACCTGGGCGAGGTACTTGTCCTCCTCCCCAATTGTATACCCCGACCCAAAGTCACACTCTCCAGGACACTGCCCTTGAGACGGTAGAGGTGGGATCCCACGCTGAGTCCGAGGGAGAAGCCAACCCTGGAGGGTAAACATATTAAGAATAAGAAGAAAGATAATAATAGGCTCGAATACCTATGACGTCATACTGCCCCTTTTTCAAGCCCAAATTAAATTAAACACATTTCTAGCTTTTTTTGAACACGATCACAGGATTTTATAGGCTTATAAATGCATATTTTATCATTAAGTCATATTTGACCAAAATGTTATACAAGCATATCTTTGGTCATATTATCATAGTTTTGGTGATACTCGAAGTATTATTAACATATCTTGTTCCAGTAATGCCCAGTGCTGTGTTAGTTTGAATTTCCTTTCCTTAGAACTTGAAATAAATGAAGTTTGAAGGTAACGAACGGGTTTCTCGTGCAGCAAGTTGTCAAAATAGAAAGGATATAATAACGTTAGGAGTATGGCCAGTTTGTTGCTGATATTCTAAGCCCATTTTGGACACTATTTAATTTCTTTTTCGTCATGTCTGTGTCGTATGTTTCTATTCTTTTTGGGCATCAGTGCATGCATATTTCCAGAGTAACAGAAATCCGAGCCCTAATAATAATATTTGTTATGGCGCTGAGGTACTAGAACATTACCCAGAAGAGGTTCCTTTGAACAAACCGGTAAATCTTATGACATTATTCTCTTATACCCAAGGAGACCATGGTTAGAGTCCCAGTCAATGCATGTGGGATTTTTTAAATGATAAACACGTCAATAACTTCACGTAACTTTAGAATTTCCCTCCCAATAGAAAACTGACATTGAAAATGGTGTAACTCTTGTTTACCACTAGATTTATTTGTAGTTTTACGCACGCAACATCAGTGAGGAGTTGTAAACAGCAGGTGCTATTTCAAGTTAAGAGTACTGTAATGTTAGCCAGACAGCATTACTAAGATATAATCTCAAGAATAAGAGTGCGTACAAATTCAATTGTACTTATGTTCTGGCACAATGGTTTCCAAACTTATTCGACCAAATGAGCTGGCGGTCGCGTAGTTCTGTGCTTGCATTCGGGAGATGGTGGGTTCAAATCCCACTGTCGGCAGTCCTGAAGATGGTTTACCGTGGTTTCCCATTTTCACACCAGGCAAATTCCGGGGATGTACCTTAATTAAGGCCACGGACCCTACCATCCCAATCCTATTACTTCTACAACAGAAGTGCATCAAATCGGCTGTTTAAATATGCGGTACCACTGCACCTCCCTCTCAGCTATCAGTTAACATTCAATTTCCAAAAGTTCCTTTTTAAATATAGACCTATATTGACACATTTTTCGCAGAAACCATAACTTAAGAGCTAGAGCAATGATGCAATAATCAGCACCCCCACCACAATGGTTGTTCAAATAATTATCAACAATTTATTGGCTGCAGCTCAAAGTGTCTGTCCCTGGTAAGATCTCCTGAATTTGATAAAGAGATATAAGTAGACTCCTTATTCTATTTTTGCTGAACAGAAATATCTTAAAACATGGAAGCATCTGAAATAAAAGGTTTAAAATTGGATGTTGATTTGGGATATGGCTTACGAAAGACGATCATTAATATTTTATCTGGGAAATTAATACTCCTCAAAATGACTACGTACAAAGTGTTACAGTGATCAATAAAATGTTTTAATGAGGGTAGGTTGAATAGGACATAAAACTCGGTTTATCAAAGTGTTTCGTGCTAGACGTCGGCAGTGCGGATAGACAAGCTACCAGTACTGGTTCTGACTTGCTTCTTATGAATAATTGATCACCTCCAAAGAATTGCTCGCTGTCTCAATGGAAGGGACAGGTAGTGGAAAACGAGCTCCTGGAAATAAGTCTGTAGAGGGAAGGAAGAAAAAAAACCGGAAAAGAACGAGATGTTAAGGCAAGGCAGTCTAAGAACGGGACTATAAACTTTACCTTACGATCGTCGTAACCTGGACCCACTTCCGAGATGAGGGGTCTATTGCATACAAGAACCAGGTGTCGCTTTTTCATTTCGGTGTGCGGCTACCTGTAGTATGTATAGATGTTATGCCTGACAGTTAACGATCCCACTGATTGACAAGGTGCATTTGAAGAATTTGTTGTGTTTTTTGGTTGGCATTGGGTGTTTGGGATATCCTTGCCCTTCAACCCCGTGTTATTTTAGGATGAGCAGGAGCATGTTTCTGGGTGTATAGCGGTGGGGAGAGGGGAAGAGCAAGCGTGAAAACAAGAATTTAATTGAGTTAAGATGCCTACTACTACTACCACTACTACTACTACTACTACTACTACTACTAATAATAATAATAATAATAATAATAATAATAATAATAATAATAATAATAATAATGGGTGCGTGATAGCTGAATGGCATAGTCACTGGTTTCTCACCAAGGCAGACATGGATAGAATCCCAACCAATGTTTGTGGGATTTTTGAAAAGGAAAGTCACATCCATAGAGTTCGGATTCCACAAAACTAGAGGTCCCGTGGCTACGATCACGATATCAATAGTCTCGTAAAACTACAAGCTTCATTTACTACTACTGCTTCTACTACTACTACTACTACTACTACTACTACTACTACTACTAATGTCCCATATTCTACTATTGCCGGGTTAAGTGACTCAGGCAATAGAAGTAGGCTACTGGCCTTCTCAGTCCAAGCTGGCGCGATTGACCCCGGCTTAGTCCGGTGGTAGTTGAATGTGCTGAAATACGCCTTCCTGTCGATTGATTTACCGGTACGTAAAATAACTTCTGGGGGGAAAAATTCCAGCACCTCGACGTCTCCAAAAACCGTAAAAGTAGTTAGTGGGATGTAAAACTAATAACATTATTATTATTATTAATATTATTATTATTATTCGTCATAAGAACGCCATAGTGCCAGAATTTTGCTCAGAAAAGAGGTTATTCAAGGTGCCAGTAAATATACTGACTTGGATCACATTTGAGCTTTTCAAAATGTAAACCGACTGTGGTGGGATTCGATTCCGCGACCTTCAGTAAAGGAAATGAGCGTCTAATCAACTTAACTAAACAACTGGTCGCCCCTCCTTTTAATAGCGATATTTATAGCATACGTTACAAATTCTCTCACACTAATATTATAGGAATCATAATTACAGATAGATCTATCGCCTTTATTGGTGACAAAGTTATTGTAACGTCCTGCTATTTACGGTTCACGAAGACGTAGAAGTGCCGGACTTTGATTTCGTAGGAGTTATTTTACGTGACGATAAATCTAGCTACATGAGGCTGGCATATTCGAGCACCTTTGGTGTGAGCTGGGATCAAACCCATTAACTTGGGGTCAGAAAGCCAGTGCTCTAACCGTCTGAGCTACTCAGCCCGACAGCTACAAATCGAACGGTCAACCGTGTGGTAATGTACTGAAAACCCCCAATAATAATAATAATAATAATAATAATAATAATAATAATAATAATAATAATAATAATAATAATCGTCGTATAGCCTCAGCTACCATGTGCAGGCATTTTGGTTTGAATCCGTGATCTACAGAGGAAGCTATGAAAAATTATGTTGTAGTTGCGATTCAAGGTTGCCGTACACTTCGTGTCGTAATTGAATGTAATATTATAACGGTAAGCTTTTCCTTATGATTGAGGAAACAGCGATATATTTTGGAAAAAAAAAACATTTCTTTTTTTTCCTTCTCATGACAGTTAGCATCTGTTGTTAGTTGCGAGCTATTTACGATCACACGGAAGAGCATGTCTGGCGTCTGGCCATGAGGTAGCCGTCACAGGACTACGGAGGAACCACGTGGGGTGATTTTTCCACGCAGTGTGATGACACACCCGAAATAACGATCAACCAAAATAGAGTTAAGTGGTTTTTAATCTTTTTCGTGCAATGTCACAATAGGATTGGAAATTCAATACCATGGAACCTAGCACTGACATCGTCCAATCTGAATGCGATTTTTCTGGAGCCTTTACACACTCATTGAACGATATTCTGAGATAATACCTTATTTCATATTTCTGGGTAGGATTTAGTAATCTCAAATCCAAAATCAGGTCTAAATAATTAAACAATATTACACAAACAAGCTCGTCCCGCCGTTTAGGGATAGCATGTCTGCATCTTATCTGGAGGCTTCAGGTTCGATTCCCGACCAGGTAACGGATTTTCATCTGTATTTGAGGGCTTGTTCGAGATCCACTTAGCCTACATAAGAAGATCTATATGACGATAAGATAATGACCCCGGTTTGGAAAGCTAAGAACAACGCCGACAGGATTCGCAGGTCTTTGGGCTGAGCAACAGCTGTCTGTAAATAATATTAATAATAATAATAATAATAATAATAATAATAATAATAATAATAATAATAATAATAGACTAATAATAATAATAATAATAATAATTGTACTGAATACTTTTACGGTTTACGGAGATACCAAGGTGCCTGAATTTTGTCCCACAGGTGTTCTGATACACGAGTTTGACGTATTTGAGCAACTTAATTTTTTTAACAAGTCGCTTTACGTCGCATCGACACAGGTAGTTCTTATGGCGACGATGGGATAAGAAAGGACTAGGAGTGGGAAGGAATCGGCCGTGGCCTTAATTAAGGTACAGCCCCAACATTTGCCTGGTGTGAAAACGATATTCAGGGCTACCGACAGTGGGGTTCGAACCCACAATCTGCCGAATGTAAGCTCACAGCTTTGCGCCCCTAACCGCACGGCCAACTCGCTCGGTTAACTTCAAATACACCGGGCGAGTTGGCCGTGCGGTTAGAGGCGCGCGGCTGTGAGCTTGCATCTGGGAGATAGTGGGTTCGAATCCTATTGCCGGCAGCCCTGAAGATGGTTTTTCGTAGTTTCCCATTTTCACACCAGGCAAATGCAGGGGCTGTACCTTAATTAAGGCCACGGTCGCTTCCTTCCAACTTCTAGGTCTTTCCTATTCCATCGTCGCCATAAGACCTATCTATGTCGGTGCGACGTAAAGCCAGTAGCAAAAAAAAAAAAAAAAAAAAAAAGGACTACAACTTCAAATCCTACTGGACTTAGCTAGTATAATATCGAGGCACTCATTCTTAGGTACAGCTGGGAAGGGAGAATAGAACCTTTACTCCGCTAGATGGAATGGAGGATCTTTCAAGGATGGTAATCAAAAAGGGATAGACTAGTACTGTATTTGGAAGGTTAGGTACTATCCCAACATTTGCGTCATTTTGGAGTGGGAAAGCACGGAATACCACTTTTTTGATTTAATAATTTATTTGCTTTACGTCCCACTAACTATTTTTACGGTTTTCGGAACTTTTTGATTTCAGCCCTCCTCTACTGATATACTGATATGCTCACAAGACTCAGCACGTCCTTTTACAGTCTTCAAGCCATATTTTAAATCTCTAGCATTGCTGAGTTTGAAGCCAAGGCCATCAGAACCGGTGTTTCAGTACGTACTCTAAGATAATAATAATAATAATAATAATAATAATAATAATAATAATAATAATAATAATAATAATAATAATAATAATAATAATAATAATAAAGTTTGACATGCCTCTAACTACTTTGAGATTGAGAGAAGCCAGAGTGCCGGTATTTCGTCCACAGAAGGGTTTTTTTTTATGGCACAGATCTCTCAAATTCATGCAAGCTTAAAGGACAACACACTGCGCAGAATTTCGATCTCGCAACATTCAGTAATGGAGACGAGTAGGCCTACCTAATCCATTCAATCGGGTCAGAAGAGAAGTAAGTATGTGCTTGAAAATCCTATCCTGATTGATCACCTGAAGAAATGGTATTCTGTAGTTTCGAACATTAGCTCCTGATAAATGCTGGGATGGTTTGTGCCGAATAGGGCAAGCTGGATAAGCAGTTAAGCGAGAATTCTAGTCAGCTTAATGAATTAGAGTGAGAGCGACATTTTAGTTCAGGACGAAAAGTTTATGACTGATCACTTTCCTGATTCCAGGTTCCTATTGAATTAAGGTTTCTTACAAAAAAAAAAATACAATGTCGTTGACTGCGGGTTTTACCTGACGAGAGTGTTGAACTAATTTTAATAAAAGATTTCCGCAACATCTCTGTTTGTTAGAAGTCGAAATCGTTAGCGTACTTTTCCCGTGTTACCAAGAACTGTCTCAAGGAAATTAAAACGAAACAAACTCTTGCCTGATGTTGCGCCGCGAGGCTTGCCAAGTAATAGAGTAGTTCCTGTTGTAGCCACTTGAAGCGTTGCCTCTGTGAGTCAATATAACTACCGATCGCGCCTTCCAGCTGCAGCATTCAGTCATCTGAAGTACTAGTGAACGGAGCTGTGATTTGCAAGGAAGAAAGCCGACCAGTCTTGCTGTACTCGTGTCATCTGACCTACTTGAATTCAACTCACTTATTAAAGATGCCTGCTGACGTCGCCGTTGCTGGTTGCAGTTCATTCTTGAAGGAGGTTCCTGACACTTCCTACTGGAATCCTGAGGCCATGAGTGGCTCAATGACCCTGGTAGGACCAGGCAATTACTGCCAATCTGTGCAGGTAAAGGTGTACCGCACTTCACTGGAACACTTTGCTGTGCTGTATCCACAGAAGAAGGTTTGCAGACCGTTAGGTGTCATAAATCTGAGGAATACCTATGTTGAAAGGCTGCAGGGCGCTAAGCAAAACGGCTTCATTGTTCGACAGCGCGGTTTCGATACTCCAATGTGTGTCACTCTCTTGAGCGAATCTGCACGAGATCTCGACTCCTGGGTAAGTGCCTTTTCATCCCGAGGATCACCAACCATTCATCAGTCGCCACTTCCCGTGCTGGAGGAAGATGAAGAAGTGTAAAAAGCATCACCAAAGTCAAAAGTGATCTTTTTCACTCAAACAAACTATCATGTGACTACTTTGATATGAAGTCAGTATTCATATGAATGTTATTTTCTTTTGCCTGCCTGCGAAGGCGCGTGCCGTATTTGGTGACATTTTCTGTCAGGACGCCGCGCCGTATTGTGATTGTTGCGCAGGAAAGAAAGCGGCTTCCAGATTTGAGAACTGGTTCGAATCTCACCACACCTCCTGGATGGGTCGTAGAGTTCCGCAGCATTGTCGAGCACCCACCTACCTACGATAGTATCTGTTTGGTGTTACGTAAATGTCGTCAGTGCAATATGAACGGGGCGATTGCCGTACTTACGTTAGTGTGTGTAATGTGGCTAAGTGAAATGAAAAATAAGTTACCACCGTTAACTTAAAAAAAACACAAGAAAGAAAATTATTTTCTTGCTGTAAATTGTTGTTTATGGAAACACCTGATATAAATGAATGTGTCTTATTTCAGTAGAGTAATGCTGTCTGACCGAGGTAGACATTTTTTCCGGTAATGTAAGTGTTTAGATCAAAATTGCTATTTTCTCACCCAGTTAGATGAATATTCTAAAACTAAAATTTACACTGAACAGGGTATATTTTTTTGTAAATTCGTAAAATGTTTCCAGTTAGCATTTTTTCTACTGCAGTGAAGTGTTTCTCTAAGAATGTATATAACCAAATAGGCTGATGTATTTTCGTTCTGTTTATAGAAATCCGTATCATTAATACAACTTAATGTGTGCACGTATTTAAAGAACGAAGTGCAAGTGAGGCCAGTCTGTGATAAACTGTTATTGAAGTGTATAAGTTGTCGTTTGTTTCAGAAATTCTGAATTTTTTAATTTAAAGTGTTAACATGTTTTATGACATAATTTTTATAAAGCTTTAAACATTTCTTCATATATTATTTATCGTGTTTGCATTTAACTGAAATACAACTTTTGAGCACTTCGTGAGGACAAGGATTTGCACATTAATTTATAATGAAATAGTTTGAAATATGAATTTAAATATATTATATTGAAGATGTTTTCTTCTGTTGCTAAATATACTGGCAGCGCTTGTAAGACGTTAATTTGAAAAGAAAATTAATTGAAAAAGAAATGTTTTTCCATTAAAAGTTCTGTACGCTGCATAATGAATGTCAATATTATGTATTTGGCAAACATTAGCGATAATTTAATGAGCTGTAAAAACTCAGTATCACGATGCACAAATAACTGTGCCTATCTTTTAGAGTAGTTGATTACATTTGTTATCAATAGACAGTGGAACTAATACATAGGTAAAAGAACTCTAAAGTTATATCATATTGTTCTGTCGAAGAAGAAACTCAGGAGGAAGTCTATTACTGTAATATTTTATCATATTAATTGCAACATGATACATCATCATCATTTCATACATCAATCTCATAGACCTATCAATAAAACTAAAAATAGTGAAAGTTATTCAATGTTATTAATTTTACCTGAAAAATCATTTCCCTCTAGATATGACACAACGAGCTTTATTTTTATCCGCCTTTAATCTATCTAAAAGTAAATGGGCATTTAAAAATATAATTCGTAGTCATTATTGCAAACAATTATCATAGTAAATTAATGAGTTATTGCACTATAAATCATCTGATTATGACTATATTTTAATTGAAAGTATGACTGAGAATGTGAATGTCCATTTACTTTTGGGGCAACTGAAATTATTATTATTATTATTATTATTATTATTATTATTATTATTATTATTATTATTATTCAGAAACCTGAATGTGTGGGATGTTAACAAATTATTTAAAAAGAAAGAAATATTACTCTTTATTTTATCAAATATAAACATATGATATAAAGAGTTTCTATTTTAAACAGAATAACGCACTTCGTGCATTTATTAACTTTTGTGTGCGTTATTAAATTCCCAGGTAACGATTGTTACTTAAAAATTTATCGTACTGAAAAACATACAGTAATTCGAATGACCTCTTATATGACCCAATGTACCTTTCCCTTCAGTCTCCTGTAATCTCCCCAAAATAAATATATATAAAATATAATCCAACGCCATTATTACAGACCGTTATCACAGTCAAAAATGTTCTGTTTTGATCAATATGAAATTTAAAATGAACGTTCAGGACGTTACTTTTCTTACCAGAAGCTTGGAAATAATGTTAAGCTAGCTTACGACAAGGCGAGAACTTAATCTTTCAATTCTATGCGTTTATTACACCGTGAATAAAATATTTAAATGTGGTATAGTTTGTTTTTAACTTCTGTCCAAGTAAATCGACTCAGTTTCATATTACTTCATGTAATTGTTAAATTCTTTATTTTTAATCTGACATTGTTAGTGATCTTCCCATGAATTAACAACATACCTAATTCAGTTAACGATATGATTCTCCAAAACTCTCGCCTGCACATTATTTTGAAGATTTTCGAAGTATGTCTAATTTACCCCTCATCTATAAATCGCTGTGTTCAATCGGAGTTATTCTTGGAAGGATCACGTGACAAGCTATTATCTAGTTCAGTGAATGGGCAGTAGTTTATGACCGAGTATCAACAGAATAAAGCGCATTACATAACACAACTGCAGTGCAGGAGCGGATCATAGAGCAAGTGTTTACAGGAAACCGATATTGTCCTTGCGTATTATCTCAACTGTACATTCGCTGCCTGCGACGTGACTTGAGTTTCGTAATGATCGCTCGCAGTGTTGCCAACTCATAAACGAGTTAGTCACCAAACGGGACTCAGAAAGTCGCTAGAATCTCCATACAGGCCATGAAGGCCCTTGGAGGAATGGAAGGTAAAGGCTTTCACTATCCAGTGATTAGCTCTATGCCCAACCGTCACTGCCTGGTATTCATTTCTGAGCGAATCTCAGGGCCATGTGCACCCCCAGGAGTAGTAGTCTTATTTCTTAAATTTTTGGATTTACTAACAAATGACTAATACAAAGCGTTTTTATAAACTTACGTATCTTATTCCATGCCATAAATGCTATATCTGTAGGAACCCACACACTCAGCAGCACTGGGTGTGGGTTTTCCTGATATTTCCACATGATGTGCTTCCGTTAGTAGGAGCATTTAGGAAGTTCATACAAATGACATTTTCCGAACAATGACAACAAACTTCGTATTATTAGGACTGGAAGTGTCAAGTCATAGGCGAATTCTTAACTTTGCTTGTATCTCACTATAAATATCAATTCTAAATCTTCAATAGAATGCAGCAAATAATTAAAAATATGAAAGCTATTAAAATCCCTACTTAGGTCGTATGTTTTTTTTTTTTTTTTTCGTTTTCATCATACTATCGCTAGGCTAGTTCTCTTACTAAGATTACTCACATCAAACGTTTAAAAGCTGATGAGTTGGCAACACTGACACGCAGGCTATTTCTAATATCACAAACCGTATAGTACGTGCTCACACAATGTTTTCTATTATTTCAGAGTGATATTTAATTCTACGTGATCTTCAGTCATAGCCGCATATCCTCAGTCATAAACCATTATTCAGTAAGTGACTTGTTCTTGGGACTCGGTAAATTTCTCTACGTCTGTCGAGCGGAGTGGCTCAGATGGTAGGGCTTACATCGCTGGTTTTCTGTACTCAAGTTAGTCGGTTCGATCCCATCTCAGTCTGGTAGACTTGAAGGTACTCAAATACGCCAGCTTCGTGTCGGTAGATTTACTGGCTCATAAAACAACTACAGAACATAATATCCGGCACCTCGGTGTCTCCATAAACTGTAATTGTAGTTAATAGGACACAAATACCACTAACACGTTTTCGTAACTCATTTCATATTTACTCGGGGGAAATACTAAGACGGTTTCTTTTTATTTCTGGGGCACTAACACAAACTTCTAGCCTCATTTTAAATATAACATCTCGTGCAGCCTCAGCAGTTAAGCATGCACTAAGTGCATGAGGCTAATGATTACGAGATCCCGTCTGCGATATGAAACAAATGTTTCGGGCTGTCAGTGGAGAGATGACTTGAAATGACGTTAGTAGACGAATGAGCTTGAGTGCAGTTTTTAAAAGTGCAGGGCTGAGTAGCTCAGATGATAGAACTTGGCAGGTTCGATACTTGTTCAGTCCGGTGATATTTGACGATGCTCAGATACGTCAGCGTCGTGTCGGTAGGTTTACTGGCTCGTTAAAGAACTCATGTGGGACAAAATTCCGGCACCTCGGCATCTCCGAAAATCGTAACAATAGTTATTGTGACGAACGATCAATAATGAACTTATTGTTTTATTAGTTTTCCAAGTTTTTAAAAAAGTAATTGCTTTAAGTCGCACCGACACAGGTAGTTCTTATGGCGACGATAGGACATGGAAGGGCTAGGAATGGGAAGGAAGCAGCCGTGGCCTTAATTAAGGTCACAGCCCCGGTATTTTTCTGGTGTGAAAATGGGAAACCACGGAAAACCATCTTCAGGGCTGTCAACAGTGGGGTTCGAACCCGCTATCTCCCGAATGCAAGCTCTCAGCAGCGCGACCCTAACCGAACGGCCACTTGCTCGGTAGTTTTTTAAAGTAGGAAAGATCATAAAATGAAGCTAGATTTGGAATTCAAGAGAACAAATTGCGGTAAATACTCGCTTATAGAAAAAGGAATTAGGGATTGGAATAATTTTTCAACGGAGATGTTTGATAAATTTCCAACTTCTTTAAAATAATTTAAGAAAAGACTAGGTAAATAATTGATAGGGAGTCTCTCCCCTGGTCAACAGCCCTAAATGCAGATCAATGGTGATTCATTCATTCATTAATTGATTGATTGATTGATTGATTGATTGGTATCGAGTTCTAGATGCTTGCTGCATTTTTTTGCTATTTGTTTTACATCGCACCTACACAGATAGGTCTTATGGTGACGATGGGATAGGAAAGGCCTAGGAGTTGGAAGGAAGCGGCCGTGGCCTTAATTAAGGTACAGCCCCAGCATTTGCCTGGTGTGAACATGGGATACCATATTCAGGGCTGCCGATAGTGGGGTTCGAATCCACTACCTCCCGGATGCAAGCTCACAGCTACGCGCTCCTAACCGCACGGCCAACTCGCCCGGTGTTGCTGCATCCACAATGAAGGAGTAGGGGTACAGTTTGGTGGTGTGATGATCCTGTTCTGTAAGCGGGTGTTGTAATTGATGGGTCCTAGGTAACTTGGTAAGCATGGATGCTAAGCATCGAGATGTAAACGTAGCTTATGGGCATGACGTTGCCTGAACGTTCGTAGTTTGGTTTTATTTGGTATAATTGAATAGGCCTATACTTTATGTCTGGCTTCTTGGCTACGTAGTGGCCTTCGGTTTCCGGCCGGACCAATTATTTTCGCCGCGTCGGTTTAATTCCTCTAGCTCAGGGACTGAGTAGAAGAGTTTGCATTAAAACGCACCTCTTCATTTATTACATAGACCTACAACGTATCTCACTACCAACTATTACAGAAGTACGCAATAGTGAATAGGAAATACACCCCCTCCCGCACGTGGAGTTGACGCCAGGGAAGATATCCGGCCGTAAAACTGGGCTAAATCCACAAGTAGTGCCGACTCGATATAACTGGGAGAAGGGAGGAAGAAGTAGAAGAAGAATCAAATGTGTTGTACATCCCGCTTCCTAATACTATTTCGAGGATGAGGCGAGATAAAATTATACAGCACGTTTTACAGCCGGATGCCCTTCCTGACGCCAATTTCAGTTGAGGAGCTAATGAAGATGAAATGAATGATGATGAATGAAATTGGGTAAGGAACTGAAGGAATCAGCAGTGGCCTATGAATAGGAAGTGTCCCGGCATTTGCCTGGAAGTGAAAATAGGAGACCACATAAAACAATTATTCCCAGGGTAGCCGACGGTAGCGCTCAAACCTACTCGGTCTCTCGAATACAGAGCTGGGTATCGTAGCCGAAGGGCGTTTACACGCGCGACCGTTCCGCTCGGTAAGAAACGAATGTACTTTGAAAAATAATTTGTGAGACACATGTACTCTTATCTAAAATATCATACATAATTACCAGCTTGTATAATACACTTCTTCTTAATCTGTTTACCCTCCAGGGTCGGTTTTTCCCTCGGACTCAGCTAGGGATCCCTTCTCTACCGCCTCGAGGGCAGTGTCCTGGAGCTTCAGACTCTGAGTCGGGGATACAACTGGGGAGAATGGCCAATACCTCGCCCAGGCGGCCTCACCTGCTATGCTGAACAGGGGCCTTGTGGGGGATGGGAAGATTGGAAGGGATAGACAAGAATGAGGGAAGGAAGCGGCCGTGGCCTTAAGTTTGCCTGGAGGAAAAGTGGGAAACCACGGCAAACCACTTCCAGGATGGCTGAGGTGGGAATCGAACCCACCTCTACTCATTTGACCTCCCGAGGCTGAGTGGACCCCATTCCAGCCCTCGTGCCACTTTTTCAAATTTAGTGGCAGAGCCGGGAATCGAACCCGGACCTCCGGCGGTGGCAGCTAATCACACTAACCACTACACCACAGATGCGGACTGTATAATACATTATATCCCTATATTGTACAAAAATTGTATATTTTTGAAAATAGTGAAAATAAAAATGTTTTTTACTGTATATTTTATTTTGTGTTCGTGTATTGTACTTTCAGATGCTGCTTAGCCGAGACAATAAAGGCGTGCTCGGTTCACCCAGAAGAACGTGGACTCGATTCAGGAAGCTGAACTGTACTGTACATACATTACTGTATATCTCCTGTCCGGCTCCATGGCTAAATGGTTAGCGTGCTGGCCTTTGGTCACAGGGGTCCCGCATTCGATTCCCGGCAGGGTCGGGAATTTTAACCTTAATTGGTTAATTTCACTGGCACGGGGGCTGGGTGTATATGTCTTGATCAACATTTCATCCTCATCAGGACGCGCAGGTCGCCTACGGGTATCAAATCAAAAAACCTGCATCTGGCGAGCCGAACTTGTCCGCGGACACTCCCGGCACTAAAAGCCATACGCCATTTTCATTTTTTCTTTGAAAATGAAAACCTACAACCTGTTTTCCAGTCATTGACCGGGTCAGGAATGGAATGAATGAAGCAGATATAGGCTATTAGTACGATGGGGTCGCCACTCCCAAAATGATTTATTAATGACTGATAGATGCTCTGAAATGAGAATGGAGAGTGTTGCTGGAATGAAAGATGACAGGGAAAACCGGAGTCCCTGGAGAAAAACCTGCCCCGCCTCCGCTTTGTCCAGCACAAATCTCACATGGAGTGACCGGGATTTGAACCACGGTATCCAGTGGTGAGAGGCTGACGCGCTGCCGTCTGAGCCACGGAGGCTCTTTATTTGTTTCATTATATCTCCTAAAGAGGTGCCTGGCCCCCAGATTCACTCAGTCTTACACCAAAAATGAGTACCAATTTCTGGGGGCAAAATCCACCGGCCAGAGAACCAAACTGCTCTACGGATATTGGAAGCCTTTACCTTCCACTCCTCCAAATATAGACTGAGATGGCTTTGCTTTAATGCAGTACTGTCATTTGTAAGCCATAATCTTTCAATAATCGAAACCTAGTTAATTAGAATAAATGCAATGCTGACGTGAACTGATATACAGTAGACCTACTGCCGTAAGATATGATAAATTTTTATGAAATTAGCCACTTTAAAATTTACAGGATAGATATAATTATTATTTATGAATAAGGCCTACTTATATTAGTGAATCCTCATTTACGTAATACCATTAAGTAGCAGGTTTGCGCAAAACTGAGATCACATATTTCAGAAAGAAATGTTTTATTTTGATGTACGTTCAATAACTGAGTTGGTTCTTTTCGTTGTGGAAAGCACCATGCGTTAAACTATGGTTACCAACGTCAGTAATGGAAAGTGCAATAATAATTAATGTGAACTGCGGTGTTCTACATAGTATTCAAACTACTGCCGTACTCTACTAGAAACAGGGTCCGGCTCCATGGCTAAGTGGTTAGCGCGCTGGCCTTTGGCCACAGGGGTCACGGGTTCGATTCCCAGCAGGGTCGGGAATTTTAACCATCATTGGTTAATTTCGCTGGCACGGGGGCTGGGTGTATGTGTCGTCTTCATCATTATTTCATCCTCATCACGACGCGCAGGTCGCCTAAGGGAGTCAAATCAAAAGACCTGCACCTGGCGAGCCGAACATGTCCTCGGACACTCCCGGCACTAAAAGCCATACGCCATTTCATTTCACTAGAAACAGGCATTTAACGCCGCGTAGAATGTTTAAACGTCCAGCGCAATACATCGCGCGCTCAATACTTGAAAAAATAGAGGGACACAATGCAACATGTTCTACGCCAGGTGCCAGGTGAATTGCCACAAAATTGCTGTTGGCTTGGTTTCAAATATGCGAATTGCCACAAACACATACTATATGTGACTCACCATAAAGGCGTACGTGAATGACCACAAATGTATATAACCAAGAAAATATTTCCCCTTGGGACTGGGCCGTCAGCATTGCTGGCGTAGTTAAAATTTTTGCCGTAAATAAGCGACAAGGCGGGTGCCTTAATGCAGTCCTGTCACCATAATGAAAGCATCCTTATTTCCCTTTCAGTATCTTGTTTCTGAAACACATTCTTAGTAAATTAATAAGGCTTCATTTCAGCTCTGAAATACTCATGCGTGGCATTATCTCAAAGTTATTGTTTCTTCACTAAGTGGACTTCATTAATATAATTTGTTGCGTAGAACTTTGTATTTTAACTAAGAGCTTTTGGCACTACTGGGAAGTATAATGTGGATGACGATGGTAGAAGTTCTCATTCAAACCGAAATGGAAAGACTCCCTGGCATTGGTTGTATACACATGATCACATTTCCGGCTAAAGTGCTGCATTTAGGCTACTTATAAGTGTCTAACAAATGGTCGCTTTATTTCTCCACAGCAGTGTCTCTAGATGTTATTGACAGTAAGTCCTCAACGAAAACACAGGAAACGGTAGGTCAAGCCCTTGGCACGTAAAAGTAATTCCGAATTTTGTGGCAGTTCCCCGGGCCCGCGGCACCAGCGCAATGCGCCGGGAGTAGTAAGCCGATTGGTTCCGGAGGATCCTTCAGCGTCGTATGCTACGTTTCAGTGTCCATCTGTATTGTACTACGCCTATTATTATAGCGAATGTTTTGTTTGCTGTTGCTTCAACATACTATAAGTCTGTTTAAATGCCGTGGAGGATGAACAATTGATTGAGCTTGCAGGTTGTAATGAATTTCTGTTGGATAGTAAGGATCTGAGGTTCAAAAATGTTGTGAAAGAGAGGTAACTTGGACAGAAATAGAAAAATGTTAACTATTGATTTCATGTTATGTTGATAATGTTTATTTCATGTGATTTGGTCTGTACTTCGTTTGATTCTTCTGGAAACATATGAAAGCCTTCAACAAAAAGAAAATGATGTAGTTAGTTTATTGTCAATTTGCTCAGAGTAGGAGACAAATTTTCAGTTGGTGTTATTGTTTCATCACTCGATTGTAAGAGTCAGTTTTCAAGTTCTTCTCAGTAGGATTCAAAACTGAAGCAGACAGCTGATGCTAAATCGTAAATATGCTTAAAACTTTTGTTCTTCATTGAAATGATTAGTGATACATGTAGACCCTAATGATAAATATTTTGAACACACCAACCTCTTCTCCTTTCATTTTTCTCTACTTTGCATAAATTCTAAACATGCATTCTTCCTTTTGTCCATGATGATTTTGAGAACATATTAGGAAAGCCAACAGTTTCCTTCTATTTTCTCCCAAGCGATTAGTGCCCCTTCAGGTAAAACCAAACACCCTCAACATCGGAAAAGCAATAATTGTACATATTATTATGATTCTAATTTATTATACTCTATGTACAAGGAGACATATGCTTTACAGCTTTCCGTTTTTTAGGAAAACAGAAACACGCAGTGGAGTAAGTTATACTTTTTTTTATACTACTATCGACGTGAATAAGACGTTCGGTTTGCGCTGTGTAACAAACTGCTCCTAGGTAAACGTGGCTTAAGGGAACTATGACTAAGAATTCTGTAAATATGGGAAAAAATATAGATTTTTGGGTTTAACCAAGAAGTAATATCCTTATATTTTCTGTATTCAGAAATATTGTAATTTTTCCTATAGTGCTACTTTTAATGTGATTTTAAAAGCCGGCCCCACGGTGTAGGAGTCTGCCTCTTACCCGGAGGCCCCGGACCAGGTCAGAGATTTTTGCTGGATCTGAGGTTTGGCTCGAGGTCCACTCAGCCTACATCATAACTAGGGATCGGATTTAAAGGCACTAACATAGGTTAAAATAGGCAGGCATACAGGCACTAAAATAGCCAAAATAGGTACGCAATTAGGCATCATTGTGTAAAATAGACAACCAGACAGGCATTAAAAAGTTACTTACAGTATATTTAATGTACACTCAGTGACTATGTAAGAAATTTAAAACTAGCGACTTTTCATTCTATTCGGGTAACGATCGCATTCTAATATCATGACGAATGTTCATAAAAATCTGGTCTCTCAACATCACATGAAGTGATGGGAGAAAACTCAATGAAACCGATTCAACTGGCTTCATTTGCTTCATGTTGCTCCACCTACATCACCTCGTAGCACATTGGCTACATTTGCTATTAGTTTTCACCCAGAATTTTGTTGCAGGACACTATTTCCCTGACTGCGGCTACCTTCTCCGATGTTCGCTTAAGACTTCCCCTAACTTCTTCTACAAACCTAATAAACTACAAAAGAGGCATGTCACTCTTCTCCATCTCTGTCCCACTAACTACTTTTACGTTTTTCGGAGACGCCGAGGTGCCGGAATTTTGCTCCGTGGGAGTTCTCCCGACATTTTACTGAAGTTTGTCTTCAGGATCGCCAAATCTGATTGAATCGACGGGCATGACATGGCTTTTGTCAGCGTTGATGCATGTGGTATGATTTTGTTTGCGTATTTTCTTAAAAAAATTTAAATGCTGGATGCTCCATTGTTTGCAGTGGGATATTGTCTCCCATCATTATAGTACACAGATTTGAAGTACTGTACATTGTTGCTGGTTGCTGTTCAGAGGGTGTGATAGAAAGGCTGCGGTGACACAGTCTTCTGCACTTAGTTCAGAGAAATCACTGTAGTTTTGCGCTGATCTACATTATGTGTTGTTTTTTTTTTCACGTTTGATCTGAAAAATAATAACATTGACTTTAGTGACAATGTTCCTATATCTTAACTTTCTATTTCTATTGTTAGGTTAATTGGCATTAATGCTTAGCATACATCATGCAACTGCCTCCTACACCGGGCTGAGTGGCTCAGACGGTTAAGGCGCTGGCTTTCTGAGCCCAAGTTGGCAGGTTCAATCCTGGCTCAGTCCAGTGGTATTTGAAGGTGCTCAAATAAGTCGTCCTGTGTCGGTAGATTTACCGGCACGTAAAAGAACTCCCGTGGGACAAAATTCCGGCACCTCGACGTCTCCGCAAACCGTAAAAGTAGTTCGTGGGACGTAATTATTGTCTCGTACAAAAATAGAAAAACGATTAGAGAGGATAATGTTTCCAGATGTATTACACTATAAAAGTGGGAGTAGACCTAAGGGAATCAATTTGTAATTTGCATGGAAATATGTTCTTAAAGATTTTTCGGTTATAATTTGGAAGTACCGTATAGAGTTCTCTAGAGCCTGAACACAGTGCTGGTGAAAGTAACTTGCAAATTATTTAAAAGGGAGTTAAAAATTACATTATGTAAATCTCTTTCACAGGAAATGAATCACAGTTTAAATACGGTGCCAATTTTTAACTTCATCCACTCTGTGACAAAAGATCGCCGTGGTTGTCTGGAGGTAGTTCTAGCTCCTCATCCATAAATTATTTACTTAAATTTTAGCGATATAAATTTCTGAAAGTTCACTGCTTTCAAGAGCGTTGCAGCAAAACAACTTGCCTCTAAACATAACAAGCCTATAAATGTTACACCGAAATTCGATCGCAGTCCTCAATTCAAGGGGATAAGAAGGGACAAATTAACTAATCTCCTTACTGCGAACTTGGCAGAAGCCTACCCTTCCATCAGCAGTGAAGTTGGGATCAACAGTGATCCACTGCTTCAGTCGTAGGACTTGGAAGATTTTCCTTTACGCATCACCGAACACTCTTCATCAAAGTAGACTTCAGCACGATCTCAAGACAAAGCGTCCCAACAATTCGCAGAGAGAGGGAGGTAGGGTATGTGGGTAAGTACAAGATAGTTCTCGCATATTATCGTCTTAGGAGGTGAAATTGTTCCTTGTTTGTTCTGATGGAAATTCCCCAAGCACTATCTTCTTACTGTTAGTGGGGTAAAAAAAAAAAAAAGAGAAAATAATTGGCTGGTCGGTGGGTGGGTAACGTGTATCAACTCCAGATATGCTGATTTTGAAATAAATTAAATTTTGAGAAGTTCCCTAAAATCACCAGTATATAGATAAATATTTCCCTTTTGGTGGTTTAGTGGTGCTTGTTGTACCAATATTACGCTTATATTAACATATTTTTATGCGAGCCTTCGTTTGAAATGTTGAAGCTTGTTTATCGTTGTAAGTATTATTATTATTATTATTATTATTATTATTATTATTATTATTATTATTATTATTATTATTATTATTATTATTATTATTATTATTAATATTATTATTATTATTACTATTATTATTATTATAGCTGCAAAATGTTTATTTTTATGTATACAATAGAAATAGGATTATATTTACAAAAATAATCAATAAAACAGTAAACTCCATGTATTTAAAATTAAATTAGACCTGTAATTAAAAAAGAGGCAAATTACTGTACACGCAAGTCAGTGTAGTATAATACATCTTGGTTCTATGATAAAAAATTTTTATTATTTTAATTTTAACAATAATGCTATTTGTTTTTACGACTTACTAACTACAATTTTACGGTTTTCGGTGACGACGAGGTGCCGGAATTTTGTCCCTCAGGATTTGTTTTACGTGTCAGTAAATCTACCTACACGAGGCTGACATATATGAGCACCTTCAAAAAAAAAAGAGAAAATAATTGGCTGGTCGGTGGGTGGGTAACGTGTATCAACTCCAGATATGCTAATTTTGAAATAAATTAAATTTTGAGAAGTTCCCTAAAATCACCAGGCTCGAAACTGCCAATTGGGCTCAGAAGACTAGCGCCTCAACCGTCTGAGCCACTCAGCCCGGCAACGTCCTAAAATAAATGCACATTTTTATAATTATTAAATTATGTGAATGGGCTACGGTTACGAGTCCTTAGTTACACTTCATTTCTGTGAAAACAGCACAGCAACAGCACCTTCCATTTCCGAAATATTTGGGGTGCAAGTTTTAGGCGATTCACCATATATTTAATCGCCACGCATCAGGTTTGGACTTCATTAATTGAAAATTTATTCGATTTATGACATTTACTTTCAAAATAATTTGAATATTTTAAATTCAAAACCTTTTTTCTTTCATTCCTTTTTAATCCGTTTACCCTCCATGGTTGATTTTTCCCTCGGACTCAGCGAGAGATCCCACCTCTACCGCCTCAAGTGCAGTGTCCTGGAGCGTGACACTTTGGGTTGGGGGATACAACTGGGGAGAAGGATCAATACATCGCTGAACAGGGGCCTTGTGGAGGAATGGGAAGAAAGGAAGCGGCCGTGGCCTTAAGTTATGTACCATCCCGGCATTTGCCTGGAGGAGAAGTGGGAAACCACGGAAAATCACTTCGAGGATGGCTGAGGTGGGAATCGGACCCCCTCTACTCGGTTGACCTTCCGGGGCTGAGTGGACCTCGTTCCAGCCCTTGTACCACTTTTCACATTTCGTGGCAGAGCCGGAAATCGAACCCGGGCCTTCGGGGATGGTAGCTAATCATACTACACCACAGAGACGGACTAATTCGAAATCTAGTTGTGATATTAGATTGAAATTAAGAATGCCCTCTAACTGTATTAGATATAAGATTGAAATTAAGAATACCCTATAACTATATTTGTATCCATGTGTACCGAGGGAGTTGACCGTGAGGTTAGGGGTGCGCATCCGTAAGTTTGCATCCGGGATATAGTGGGTTTGAATCCCATTGTTGACAGTCCTAAATATAGTTTTCCGTGAATTCCCGTTTTTGCACCGGGCACATGCTGGGGCTGTACCTTAATTAAGACCACGGCCGCTACATTCCCACTACTAGGCCTTTCCTATTACATCGTCGCCATAAGACCTATCTGTGTCGGCGCGAACTAAAGCAAATTGTAAAAAATATAAATACTTGAAATACTTGAAATGATCCATTTTGCAGTTACAGAGTTTCAAGATTTACTCGTAACTCACCTTAAGCTGTTCCTTGAGTCGCTTATTATTTCACGGGGGTACTGAAGTCAGAGTGTGCTGTGAACTTGGGAGCTGTGATCTATCGCGCAGTGCTAGCTAATTAGTGCTGGAGATAGACCTTAACCGTGCACGTTGCGGTAGGAATAACAAGTAATGTACCACCTGTTGTTACGAGCTCAATGTCACGATACTCGTGGTAAATAGAGTGTGACAGGCGTGTTCGATCAATGGGACAGAAATAGACAAGACCTGATGTTCCGTGACTCGTGCTGTACGTTCGATCTAACAATATTCTTTCATCACCTTTTCCTCAAGTTTATTTCTCCAAAGCTGCTACCTGACACGTGCCGAAAATTGTGCGCCAGATTTTGTAATTTGATTTAAGGAGTGACTACGAAGCTGGTACGAGTTGAAAGGGCTGAGTCTCAGCCTTCTTACAACCATAGGTAAGAGGTGGCCTACTCGAGATTCGAGCGGTTTAAAAGAAGAGATCGGAGATGGTACTTTGTCTCTTGTTTATATGAGCTACAGTATGTAAATGATTAGAAATTAAATTCCCAGGAGGAAGCAATTTAATTTAATCGGTTACAAATTCAAACTCTCTAGGCTTTTTCAATCGTAAAACTACCAGCATTTTGCCCCAGTGTAGCAGTGGGCTCATCAGTTGCATTGCAACATATTTCCAAGACGCTGGCAGTTAATGCGGCGTTGAGACACCACTGCAAGCCTCCTATGTAAGACAATGGAGTGACGGTGCACTAGGGGAAGCATGTACGGTACTTCCGCTTGTATAAATGTCTGCATTAAGGTTTTATATAAAAAATAAAATTTCTAGAAAGAACCATAATTTAATTTTATCGAGTGTAAATGTTAAAACATTCAAGCCTTTTCAATCGTGAAATTGCCAGCGTTTCGCACTAGCCGCCAGCGTTTTGGAAAAGTGTAGCATCCAACTGATGAGCCCACTGCCACACAGGGGCGAAATGCTGGTAGTTTCACGATTGAAAAGACCTAAACAGCTTGAATGTTTTTTTTAGCATTTTTAATCGATGATATTAACTAATAGTTTTCTTTAAACAAACATAAAAAAACCCATGGTGCAACATCCCCGAAGGATCTGAGGATTATTTTTGTAGAATGAAACATGCCATTCTTTGTTTTTGTTTTTTGCTAGGGGCTTTACGTCGCACCGACACAGATAGGTCTTATGGCGACGATGGGATAGGAAAGGCCTAGGAGTTGGAAGGAAGCGGCCGTGGCCTTAATTAAGGTACAGCCCCAGCATTTGCCTGGTGTGAAAATGGGAAACCACGGAAAACCATCTTCAGGGCTGCCGATAGTGGGATTCGAACCTACTATCTCCCGGATGCAAGCTCACAGCCGCGCGCCTCTACGCGCACGGCCAACTCACCCGGTCATTCTTTGTTTAATAGTGTGTATTCTTTACAGGTATGTTGTTGTATTATAACTTATATTGAAATTGTGTGTTTGACAGACCCGAGAGCTTTTAAGTTACATAGCCCTGAAGGGCCTTGTCCTACCAAGCGACCGCTGCCCAGCCCGAAGGCCTGCAGATTACGAGGTGTCGTGTGGTCAGCACGACGAATCCTCTCGGTCTTTCTCTTGGCCTGTCTAGACCCGGACCATTATCTCACCCTAAGATAGATCATCGGTTCTAATCACGTAGGCTGAGTGGACCTCAAACCAGCCCTCAGATCCAGGTAAAGATCCTTGACCTGGCAGGGAAACGAACCAGTGGCCTCCCTGTAAGAGGTATTAATAAACTAATATTATTGGCTTTACGTCTCACTACCTACTTTTACAGTTTTCGGAGACATCAACGTGCCGGAATTTAGTCCCGCAGGATTTCTCTTACGTGTTCCGATACATGAGTTTGACGTATTTGAGCAACTCAGTTTTTTTAACAAGTCGCTTTACGTCGCATCGACACAGGTAGTTTTTATGGCGACGATGGGATAAGAAAGGACTAGGAGTGGGAAGGAATCGGCTGTGGCCTTAATTAATGCACAACCCCAGCATTTTCCCGATGCGAGGATGAGAAACCACGACAAACCATCTTCAGAGTACGAACGTACAATCCTGCGAATAGAAGCTCACAGCTGCCCGCCCCTAACCGCACGGCCAACTCGCTCGATCATCAATGGTTTTCTGCTGGGAACTTAAGTTTTTATATAACAACCCTACGGCAGGCATTTATACAATGGTACATACTGCCCCTACTGGACCGTCACTGCGTTGTCCTACTTAGGAGACCTGCAGTTGTGTCCCAACGGCGCACTAGCCGCTAGCGTCTTTGAAAGGTGTAGCAATCCAACTGATGAGCCCATTGCTACACAGGAGCGAAACATTGGTGATTTTCCGATTGAAAAGGTGTTTTAACGATGGTGTTTAGAGTACTAGCGGAAAGTCAGCCACTGTATATTTCTTCTAAATTCACCTTTCTATCATCATTTCACAACTTAAATACATGTTCCAGATCCACTCTTTCTATTCCAGTGCACCGCACAAATAAAATTAATAGATCGTTTGTAGTGACCGGCGCCAGATTATGGAATTCCCTGCCAGCTCAGGTCAGAGAAACTAGCTCTTTACAAAGGTTTAAGGTCACCTGCCGAGACCACCTGCTGAGGACAGCTAACTGAATGGCTGAAGTATGAATGCGTGCGCGCCTGAGGATTAGTCATTATTAAGAGTTCTTACTATTAATTAGTTTTATTATTAACTTAGTAATGTATTTAAATTTGTTCTCAATTCTATTAATTTTTTGTTTGTTTTTAACTATTTTAAATATCTTATAATTTTATTTATGATTTTGATTAGTATGTGGTTAAGTGGAAGAGAGGGCCTCGAGCCCTAACTTCGCCACTGAAAAAAAGGCATTAATAAATAAATAAATAAATAAATAAATAAATAAATAAATAAATAAATAGTTTGAATCTTTTAGTATGTAAATTTTCGCTTCTTTATTTGAGAGAACGGTCGTGCTTCTCGTTTATAAATATACCTGTGCATCTTCCGTCCCATTTGCAGGTTTAGAACTGTCAGTAATATAGGCTTACGTGTAAAATTCTTTCAAATTACTGCTATGATAACAAAATTGATTAAGATATTGTTCAGTTTCAGTCAGAAAAACTTCGTCATAAAAGTTTAAATGTGTTTAAAACGATTTATTTAAACGGGCGTGAGTCCTTGAGGTCGTATAAACTGTTTTTGCCGAAGTGTATTTATTTTATTTTGTAAAAGTAATTATTTGCACAAAGCAGATTTATTCCTTTATCCTAGGATTCTAAGCGACACATTGATGTCGCTAGGTGTCGATCTGTATTGTTTTAAGAACTTCAATGAAGCGATAAGTTAGATGGCGTCGAAACGATTGTTATTTTTTTATGGAATGATTCGCGGTCTTGGTGTTGCGTCTAATTTATTATGATTGATCTGCATGCCACAGGAGGAAACCTGGTGACTTCTGACTCGTAGGTGTCCGGTATGTAGTGGGGGAATTCTCTTGTTCTTTCGTAGGATCTGAGGATTCGACTTCCTAGGTAAATTCGAGGCAATTTACGCATAATATCTCCAGTAAATAGGAGAAAATCTTGGAGGCAATTTACATTATCCCAAGAACAGACGTGACCACCTATGGCTACTGCTAAATCATGTTTGTCTTATTTTCAAGATCATTGTAAACGGAAGCACGGACCGTACTGTTAGTTGCTTGGATCTTTGGCCGCGCAGAAAGGTAAACAGCTGGTGAAGAGCACGCTGCAAACTCTGGTGACAAGGTGTTACTGCTCAAACGGAAAACATAGCCCGAGTGTTCACAAGCAATAAACCGTACGCCTGACCGCATTCTGACACGATGCTTTCCGAACCGAGTGTAGTCACGCTGACCCACGAAGTTAGCCTGCGTCTCTCTCCTTCGAGATAATATGATTCACTCTAGCACGACGTAAGATACCACCAACTAACAGTAAGGTGTAAATACAGGCTTAGTGACTCAGATTGTAGGCCTTCGGAGCCCAAGGGTGGTGTCTGAAGTTGCTCAAATACGCCAGCCTCCTGTCGGTAGATTTCTCCTTATTAGTTTTGCCTTATGTTTAGATATAATAACTCAGTTAGCTAGCTGATAGACCATACTCCACCATTCTTTTCTTTTCAGTGTAATTACTCGAAGAGAAATCTGCAAGGGGCCGTTCACCATGTCGATCTATCGTGTTGTTACTCGTCGTCGTAGTAGCCTGGTTCCTAGGACCTTGCCCTCTACAATCAACTTTTGAAGACGACATTCTCAGCTCATCACATGACCGCTAAGAGCCTTTGCTCCAAGGCGAACTTTTATCTAAAGTTTGTTCAGAATCGATATTTTCGTGTGTTAAACTGTCCAAAGAACTCTCAATATTTTCCTGTAGTGCCATGTTTCAACGCTTTCTGTTCGTGCACGATCGCTCTGTATGATTGTCCACGTCTCTGCACTATATTAAAAGACTAGAAGACTAGACATTCAACAAACATTCAACAAGCTTATTTTTATATTGATGGTGATGTTATCATGTTTCCATATCCGCAGTCGGATCATTGCTACCTTTGTCATTTCAATCCTTCGTTTTATTTCACCTGTGGAACCACCAAAATAGGATATAGGAACCTAGATTTACTGGCATGTAAAAGAAACCCTATGGGATAAAATTCCGCTACCCTGGCGTCTCCGAAAACCACGGAAATAGTAGGAGGTAAGGCAAAAAACATTATCATTATATTTACGTCATTAATTCCAGTCCCCGTAGTGTAGGATTGGCTTACATGTTCCTTATCTGGAGGCCCCGGATCAATATCCAGCCATCCCAAGGATTGAAACTGGGTTCACTGCCTTGTGAGACTGATGAGCTGCCTGATATGGGAGGTAGCGGACACGGTCATGAAAACCAAGTCGCACTATGTACGATATCGTCACGCTGTCACTGATCATCAAAAATTCCAATAACTGAACGCCTTCTGGTTGGGCAACATTCGCCCTGGCAGGCCATGGCTCTTAATGGTTTGTAGGTGCCATGGTGGTGGTATAGAATGGGAGATTAGACCAAGGGAGTTGGCTTGGTGGTATGAGCCGTGTAATTGTAAGCCTGGACTCGGGAGATGGTTAGTTCGAATCCCAAGGTCGAAATGCATAAATGCATGCATACTCTACCCGAATTTATTTTCTTTAAAGCACTGGCCGGTTTCTACAGAAGTATAACTCGCAGAATTGTTTTCCTTATGATCCCCTCCTGTCGTATAGACCCCCACCCGGAGGTCCGAATTGGAACTATTTTACTCTGGAGGAATCCATCATCAGTCCACCAATCCATCATACGGAGATAAATAGATTAGATAGATAGATAGATAGATAGATAGATAGATAGATAGATAGATAGATAGATAGATAGATAGATAGATAGATAGAGAGAGAGAGAGAGAGAGCAACATGTCTTCGGGAGTTAGGGTTGTAATTTCCCGTTGCTTTCGTCCGAGTAGCAATATCAACATAGCCATGCCATATTCATCAGCATTTGTTCTGCCTAATGGTATGATTCATTATGTGGCTCCACAGTCTCCGTTTCATTTGGTCATGGGTCGTGTTGGGATGTAGGTTTACTCCTTTCATGCTGTGTAGATTATCAGTCTATCGTTGCTTAGGTCGTCCCGTGAGTCTCTTTCTGAAGACTTCCACTGTGTAGCCCATCGTTGCCGATTTTCGTACACTTTATACTGGACCGCCACAACACCAAATGTTATATCTACGTTGGAAGCACAGTTCCATATAGTGAGGCTGGTGACTAACTCAACACCTTTTTTTTTTTTTCATGGCACTTAGGCACAGGAATAATCTATATAAATAAAGTTGTACGGGGACCGCCTGTAATTTTGTTCGTTTTGCCAATTTTTCAGATTTTTATCCGTTTTAGGTCAACTCAAGACCGTATCAGTGGTTTTTATTTTTATTTTATTTTTATTTTTCGTGTTTGTTTGTTCCACAATCACGGCGAAACGGCTGGATAGATCTCAACCAATCTTCACATTTAGAGTATACTCATTGCGAGGAAGGTTTCGATATGAATATGACTTTAAAATATCTGAATAGACGGGGGGTTTATAGGAAAACCAGAGCAGTTTTCTTCCATTTTCTCTTACACTGTTGATTTTCTGTAAAATCCATGAATTATATGTGAAACGTCCCTTCATTATAGACAACTTTTGTTATGTAGATAATTTCGCTTACTCTTCAAATGACGGAGAAACATACTATTTTCTGTGGATCTCATATTCTGCATTGAGTTCCCGCTAGACCGACAACGAACCTACAGGTTACCATAGCAACGTCATTTTCGTCGTCATTCCTGTAAACTCGTGGTTGTTCCTTGGGTAGAAAGCGAGGGAGACGTTAATCGGCCATTCTGCGGGATATTGCCGGAATACCATTGGAGGTTACAATTGTCCTCGGATAGCACTAAGGGGCCCTGTTAATATTTGAACAGTACTGCGGAGTGTAGCCCATTATTTCACACCGTAAGGCGTTTTCTGGTAATTGCTATAATTTTTACTGTATTTCTATTCTACTTCTGTTTTCCGCTTTAATTTCTTGCCTCTGCCTTTCCTCCTTACGTTTAAGTCATCCTCTTATCTGTTTATATAAGAATCCATGCGCCTAAATTTCTCCTCTGTTGCCGCCTTCTTATATCCGTAACTCATACCATCATAATTTATTGAGGGGTATTTTATTTTCCAATACATCCACTTGGTTTTTACGTATTTGTCCTATCCGACTGTCCTCAGTTATAATACCATTTCCTATTAATTTCAACTTTCTTAACTGTATTACTTTCTTCCTAAATTTATCCGTATGTATGTAATTGCTAATCCCAAAACCTGGACACACTGTTCTTTGAGGAAAATTTCCAAGCTGTTCAAGTGTATAACTTTTGGCCCCGGAAAATATCGAAATATGCATGCATTTTAAAGACGGTGCAGACCTTCGTTTCGGGTTAGTTTTTTTTCTAAACGGTAAGTCGTATTGCAAAACTGATAGCACATACGCAGTTCAATTTGGAGAGATCTACAGCTATGGTCCTGTGATTTATTGTCGTGTTTCGATTGTTCATACGTTAGATAGCGCTGCATTTCTCGATTATAATCGAATATCTCCAACTCGATTGTGTCTGGCATTAGGAAAAGGGGCCTGTCTTTATAATGAAAACTCCATCTTTACTCTGAATGGCGGTTACGAAGTGAGCCTGCCGTTATAGTAGAAACTCCAGAACTCGATTGTGACGGCAGTAGGGAATGTGGTCTGCCATTATTGTCAAAACTTCTCCAATGCCTACCTTACATCGGAAACAATGTATGGCGTCCTCTTTGTTTTGTTTTTCGGATAGCGCTAAGAGACATGCAATTTAATAAAATCTTACTCGCTGTTTTTACAGTACGGTAATTTACGGAGAAATCCGTATACAATGTAGAATACCGTAGCGAGGCATGGGTACATTTTCTAGTTAAGTAATACAGTGGCCAGGGTAAGCCGTGATTTGTCGTTCCCTCCTTCTTAAAAAAACCCGGATACATGGTTTTCTTCAAACATTCTTTAAAAATGCACTAACAATATTATCCACGAAATTATCGCACTGACACTGTTCTTTGAGGAAAATTTCCAAGCTGTTCAAGTGTATAACTTTTGGCCCCGGAAAATATCGAAATATGCATGCATTTTAATGACGGTGCAGACCTTCGTTTCGGGTTAGTTTTGTTTCTAAACGGTAAGTCGTATTGCAAAAGTGATAGCACATACGCAGTTCAATTTGGAGAGATCTACAGCTGTGGTCCTATGATTTATTGTCGTGTTTCGATTGTTGTTACAATAAGAGATTTCTTGTTAATAAATAGTTACCAAACCTAACCCCATAGCACAACAGCCTGGAAGGGCTGGGCCTATCAAACGACCGCTGCTCAGCCCGAAGGCCTGCAGATTACGAGGCGTCGTGTGGTCGGCACGACGAATCCCCCCGACCTTTATGCTTGGCTTTCTAGACAGGGATTAAATAATTAACAGTTATAAAATACATTTTAAACGAAAGCTAATTAGTAAATGGTCCGCCTCTGAGGTGTAGTGGTTAGTGTGATTAGCTGCCACCCCCGGAGGCCCGGGTTCGATTCCCGGCTCTGCCACGAAATTTGAAAAGTGGTACGTGGGCTGGAACGGAGTCCACTCAGCCTCGGGAGGTCAACTGAGTAGAGGTGGGTTCGATTCCCACCTCAGCCATCCTAGAAGTGGTTTGCCGTGGTTTTCCACTTCTCCTCCAGGCAAATGCCGGGATGGTATCTTACTTAAGGCCACGGCCGCTTCCTTCCCTCTTCCTTGTCTATCCCTTCCAATCTTCCCATCCCCCACCAAGGCCCCTGTTCAGCATAGCAGCTGAGGCCGCCTGGGCGAGGTACTGGTCATCCTTCCCAGTTGTATCCAACGACTTAATGTCTCACACACTCCAGGACACTGCCCTTGAGGCGGTAGAGGTGGGATCCCTCGCTGAGTCCGAGGGAAAAACAAACCCTGGAGGGTAAGCAGATTAAGAAGAAGAAGAAGAACACGTACTGAAATGTGAAAAAAAAAAACACGTTACATAGTATATAATATGGGTACTTCGGAGTATAACAACAAACCAATAAGTGTAATATGTATAAACGAAAATAAATTCTGCAGAACTTCATATTCTTATCATTTATTTATTCATTTACTCTTGGAGCTGGATCAATTTTATATCACCTTCATGTTCATTTTCTGTCCTCGTTTCACTGGCCTATCTACGAGCTAATATACCGTGTCTGAATGGGAAAGTACATATAATTAGACACTTCAGCTCGTATTGGAGAGCGTCAATAAAAACTTTAATACAAGGCCTGTCATTAGTGGTCTCCTGTGGCTTGCGTAATTCGAGAGAAATGTGTAATCAAGGCGTCTCAATAAGGTATCATAAGCAAATCGTTCAATAATAGTAAAAAATATAGCCTATATTCACCTCATTTGGGCAAATAGTTAGCAAATGAGTATCTATCTGTAGAGTCGGCCAAGCTGTATTGGATCAATTTTATTTTATGTACGGTATGTTCAGGGAAAAGTATCTAGACACAAAAGTTAGTTATAGTTTCTAAGAACTTTAAGATCATTTCAACCTCAGGTTCGGTCAACCACAAGTAGATTGCTGCTGTATGTGAGGACTAAAGTTGAAACTCAGGTCTCCCCTTCCTCTAAATATACTCAGTTTTCATACTTTTATGATTTCGAACATTAAAACTGCTCCCCTTAGGAGCAGTGTTTGTAATCACCAGCTAGGGCAGTTAGATGCATTAAACCACTGCTCACTGGAAGAGATTTGTCTACTTTTCCAGAAAATCTGCCTATTAGGCCCAAAGTTGAATTTACAGGCCTTACAAAGCGTCCGGATGAAGTAGACCATTATTATTCTTGTCCTTCCTTCTCTTCGCCCTCTTGGGCATTTCCCCAATTTATTAGGATCGGCACTTTATGTGAATTTGGCCCAGTTTTATGACCGGGTGTTCTTCCCGACGCCAAATCTACATGCATTCACAATCGCGTGTTTCTTTGGTGGTTGGTAGTGTGGTGGGTATATATACACGAAGAGAAGCGTATTTAGATTAGCACAAACACTCATTACCCCAGCTAGGGAAATTTACCATACGCAGCTATGGGTAATCACCGGCCCTGCCATGAATCGAACCCGAGATCCTCGAAGCAAATGCCAGTATGCTGGCAATTCAGCCAAGTTGCCAGACATGAGATGGCCAGTGGATGACAAATAATTCTTATGTCTCCTTTCAACTTGGAAAGTGGTACTAGTAACAATTTAACTTTGTTTGAGCAGTGTTAAAATTAAGTTCTTGAATATTTCTAAATATGACTTTGTGATGTCTCGAACATCACAGAATATACGGTATATACATTTATAATACTGTGAAATTAATTGGAAAGATGTATATATTTAATTTAATGTAGGCCATTCTAAATTATTATGCTTATATATATATACATAGTCGCCGGCCCCGTGGTGTAGTGGTAGCGTGCCTGCCTCTTACCCAGAGGCCCCGGGTTCGATTCCCGGCCAGGTCAAGGATATATACATTGACCTGAGCGCTGGTTCGAGGTCCACTCAGCCTACGTGATTAGAATTGAGGAGCTATCTAACGGTGAGATAGCGGCCCCGGTATAGAAAACCAAGAATACGGCCGAGAGGAATCGTCCTGCTGACCACAAGACACCTCGTAATCTGCAGGCCTTCGGGCTGAGCAGCGGTCGCTTGGTAGGCCAAGGCCCTTCAAGGGCTGCAATGCCATGGGGGTGGGGATATATATACTCATCTATTTCACATTAACATCTCATTTTTTTTGTATCACGACAATAACGAAAAAAAACGAGTTTAGTCTTGAGTAAGGTATATCAACATCACCCGTATTAATAGCTTGCAGTAAATTTCCAGTAGCCCGAGGTCGCGCGACCGGACACACCATGCTAATTTGAGCCCTTTACCAGGAAAATGAAATTATCGAGATTGCAGAAATATGTAAATTACGTTTTCTAGGTTAAGTAGGCTAGCTAGGTGTACCTTGTTTCGAATTTAGGTTTAGGAAATACTTTAGGTAATAATTTTAACTTTAAAAATATTTGTAAATATCTGTAGGTTCGTTGGTATAATACTTACAAAGGCAGATTATCATAAGGAATACTACCGTAACTTTCGCCGCAACAGTTCCGGTATTTCGTATAGTTATCCATTCAAACTCTCGCGAAGGTAATAATTCACTAAATTGAAAAGCACGATACGCCTGTAAACTTCGATTTAAAAAGAAGTTAAAGAGATTACACGGTACTTTCACTGGATAATTACGGTACTTAACAGTTTTTGGATTGTTGACGATTGTTCAATCAATCAATCAATACTGATCTGCATTTAGGGCAGTCGCCCAGGTGGCAGATTCCCTATCTGTTGCTTTCCTAGCCTTTTCCGAAATGATTTCAAAGAAATTGGAAATTTATTGAACATCTCCCTTGGTAAGTTATTCCAATCCCTAACTCCCCTTCCTATAAATGAATATTTGCCCCAGTTTGTCCTCTTGAATTCCAACTTTATCTTCATATTGTGATCTTTCCTACTTTTATAAACGCCATTCAAACCTATTCGTCTACGAATGTCATTCCACGCCATCTCTCCGCTGACAGCTCGGAACATACCACTTAGTCGAGCAGCTCTTCTTCTTTCTCTCAATTCTTCCCAACCCAAACATTGCAACATTTTTGTAACGCTACTCTTTTGTCGGAAATCACTCAGAACAAATCGAGCTGCTTTTCTTTGGATTTTTTCCAGTTCTTGAATCAGGTAATCCTGGTGAGGGTCCCATACACTGGAACCATACTCTAGTTGGGGTCTTACCAGAGACTTATATTCCCTCTCCTTTACATCCTTACTACAACCCCTAAACACCCTCATAAACATGTGCAGAGATCGGTACCCTTTATTTACAATCCCATTTATGTGATTACCCCAATGAAGATCTTTCCTTATATTAACACCTAGATACTTACAATGATCCCCAAAAGGAACTTTCACCCCATCAACGCAGTAATTAAAACTGAGAGGACTTTTCCTATTTGTGAAACTCACAACCTGACTTTTAACCCCGTTTATCAACATACCATTGCCTGCTGTCCATCTCACAACATTTTCGAGGTCACGTTGCAGTTGCTCACAATCTTGTAACTTATTTATCACTCTGTAGAGAATAACATCATCCGCAAAAAGCCTTACCTCCGATCTCACTCCTTTACTCATATCATTTATATATATAAGAAAACATAAAGGTCCGATAATACTGCCCTGAGGAACTCTCCTCTCAACTATTACAGGGTCAGACAAAACTTCACCTACTCTAACTCTCTGAGATCTATTTTCTAGAAATACAGCAACCCATTCAGTCACTCTTTTGTCTAGTCCAATTGCACTCATTTTTGCCAGTAGTCTCCCATGATCCACCCTATCAAATGCTTTAGACAATGGAGCAATTTACACTCTTTGTAAGTGGTGATGGTGGGGATGTACAACTAGACAATTTAACACTAAACAGAAGCAAAAAGGAAGAGATCCGACTCTTCGAATAAAGGAGCTATCGACAAAATAAGGAAGGATCTGGAAACGAAAGAGTATCTAGGCCTTGAAAACGTAATACCGTCGGAATCGAAAGAGAACAAGACTTGACCAAGGAAGGTGAGATAGGAGGAATCTTTTCTGAAATTTACCTTATTTATACATCCTGTATATAAAACTCAGCATGTGTTCTATACGGCAATTAGGCCTAACGTCTTGTTCAAAAATTCCGCAACGGTATTATCACTCTTACCTCGGAACCCCTATAACCATCAAATAACACAGAACCGTCTAGAAAGTTCTAGGTAAACTGAAATGTAAAAGTTAAAAACATTAAAATCTCTATCAAAGATTCCACCAAATAACAATTACATTCTCCAAGTTTCCACGTACTATACAACACGAGGCTGGCGTTTAAAAGAGAATCTGCTATAGGATAAGACACCACTCTCAATTGCTAAGATATACAGTAAATAACCAAATCAAACAACCTAGTAGGCTAAAATACTTCTAACTGGTGTCTGTACAGCTCCGGTTGAAGACTGGTTTAACTGTATATTCATTAGCACTCCGAAAAAGAAGACAGTCTTTGCTCTTATTATGCTAGTAACATAAACTATTATTTTATACTGCTTAGCACAGGGAGAATCTATCACAACCTCAATTTGTTTACGCTACCATCATTCAAAGCGTAGCTTGCAAGGTCCTAGACATTGGTAGCTTATAAATTCATCTAGGCCTACTGCCATCTAGCCACAATTAATGACATCAAGCTATACCATTTTAGTTCAGTGTCCTGCTGATAGATTACGAACCTATGCAGCATGTGACGATATAAACTTGTAATATTTGAATGAAAATTGTATTTATTTAACTTATTTCCTGTTCAGTTTATTGTTCCAAATATCTACAGACACGGAATGAAACAAATAAAAATGTGATTACTTTACTTTAAAAATAGACTAACTTCATAACCCTGTTGTTTAGCTCCAGTTGCCGGCTGGGAGTGGTGGCGTGCTCCTGTAATCCAGCTACTTGGAGGCCGGGTTGAGAGGATGATTTGAGGTCGGGAGCTCTGGCGTTCAGTGCCTCATGTGGACTTGGTGTCCGCGCTAAGCTCGCCATCAATATGGGTACCTTGGGGGAGCCTGAGGTGACCAGGTTGGCTAAGGAGAGGCGAACCGGGCCAGGGGGGAAACCCAGCAGCCAAAAGTCTCCGTGGCGAGCAGTAGTGGGATAGCACCGAGGAGTGGGAGCTGAATGGCAGCCCGTCCAAAACAGTTAGACCTCAACCTTTTTGACTTTTTCCCTTCCTCTTTGCAGTGTTTACTAATAATAATAATAATAATAATAATGTTTATTGGCTTTAAGTCCCACTAACTACTTTCATTGTTTTCGGAGACGCCGAGGTTCCGGTGCAGGAGTTCCTTTACTTTCAAATGCCACCGGACTGAGCCAGGATCGAACCTGCGAAGATGGGGTCAGAAGGCCAATGCCTCAGCCGTCTGAGCCACTCAGTCCGGCCTTTGCAGTGTTTATTAATTATATTAATGAGTTGACAGGGAAATCCAAAAACGAGCGAATAACAGTTATACATGAGAGAAAATGGGTAGGACAATTCGGCCTATTGTATTTAAGAAATTATAAAACTACGATGAGGTTTTGGTTCAATCAATCAATACTGATCTGCATTTAGGGCAGGCGCCCAGGTGGCAGATTCCCTATCTGTTGCTTTCCTAGCCTTTTCCGAAATGATTTCAAAGAAATTGGAAATTTATTGAACATCTCCCTTGGTAAGTTATTCCAATCCCTAACTCCCCTTCCTATAAATGAATATTTGCCCCAGTTTGTCCTCTTGAATTCCAACTTTATCTTCATATTGTGATCTTTCCTACTTTTATAAACGCCATTCAAACCTATTCGTCTACTAATGTCATTCCACGCCATCTCTCCGCTGACAGCTCGGAACATACCACTTAGTCGAGCAGCTCTTCTTCTTTCTCTCAATTCTTCCCAACCCAAACATTGCAACATTTTTTTAACGCTACTCTTTTGTCGGAAATCACCCAGAACAAATCGAGCTGCTTTTCTTTGGATTTTTTCCAGTTCTTGAATCAGGTAATCCCGGTGAGGGTCCCATACACTGGAACCATACTCTAGTTGGGGTCTTACCAGAGACTTATATGCACTCTCCTTTACATCCTTACTACAACCCCTAAACACCCTCATAACCATGTGTAGAGATCGGTACCCTTTATTTACAATCCCATTTATGTGATTACCCCAGTGAAGATCTTTCCTTATATTAACACCTAGATACTTACAATGATCCCCAACAGGAACTTTCACCCCATCAACGCAGTAATTAAAACTGAGAGGACTTTTCCTATTTGTGAAACTCACAACCTGACTTTTAACCCCGTTTATCAACATACCATTGCCTGCTGTCCATCTCACAACATTTTCGAGGTCACGTTACAGTTGCTCACAATCTTGTAACTTATTTATCACTCTATAGAGAATAACATCATCCGCAAAAAGCCTTATCTCCGATTCCACTCCTTTACTCATATCATTTATATATATAAGAAAACATAAAGGTCCGATAACACTGCCCTGAGGAACTCCCCTCTCAACTATTACAGGGTCAGACAAAGCTTCACCTACTCTAACTCTCTGAGATCTATTTTCTAGAAATATAGCAACCCATTCAGTCACTCTTTTGTCTAGTCCAATTGCACTCATTTTTGCCAGTAGTCTCCCATGATCCACCCTATCAAATGCTTTAGACATGTCAATCGCGATACAGTCCATTTGACCTCCAGAATCCAAGATATCTGGTATATCTTGTTGGAATCCTACAAGTTGAGCTTCCTAAAACCGAATTGCCTTCTATCGAACCAGTTATTAATTTCACAAACATGTCTAATATAATCAGAAAGAATGCCTTCCCAAAGCTTACATACAATGCATGTCAAACTTACTGGCCTGTAATTTTCAGCTTTATGTCTATCACCCTTTCCTTTATACACAGGGGCTACTATAGCAACTCTCCATTCATCTGGTATAGCTCCTTCGACCAAACAATAATCAAATAAGTACTTCAGATATGGTACTATATTCCAACCCATTGTCTTTAGTATATCCCCAGAAATCTGATCAATTCCAGCCGCTTTTCTAGTTTTCAACTTTTGTATCTTATTGTAAATGTCATTGTTATCATATGTAAATTTTATTACTTCTTTGGCCTTAGTCTCTTTCTCTATCTCGACATTATCCTTGTAACCAGCAATCTTTACATACTGCTGACTGAATACTTCTGCCTTTTGAAGATCCTCACATACACACTCCCCTTGTTCATTAATTATTCCTGGAATGTCCTTCTTGGAACCTGTTTCTGCCTTAAAATACCTATACATACCCTTCCATTTTTCACTAAAATTTGTATGACTGCCAATTATGCTTGCCATCATGTTATCCTTAGCTGCCTTCTTTGCTAGATTCAATTTTCTAGTAAGTTCCTTCAATTTCTCCTTACTTCCACAGCCATTTCTAACTCTATTTCTTTCCAGCCTGCACCTCCTTCTTAGTCTCTTTATTTTTCTATTATAATAAGGTGGGTCTTTACCATTCCTTACCACCCTTAAAGGTACAAACCTGTTTTCGCATTCCTCAACAATTTCTTTAAACCCATCCCAGAGTCTGTTTACATTTTTATTTACCGTTTTCCACCGATCATAGTTACTTTTTAGAAACTGCCTCATACCTGCTTTATCAGCCATATGGTACTGCCTAACAGTCCTACTTTTAAGACCTTCCTTTCTATCGCATTTATTTTTAACTACCACAAAAGCAGCTTCATGATCACTAATACCATCTATTACTTCAGTTTCCCTATAGAGCTCATCTGGTTTTATCAGCACCACATCCAGGATATTTTTCCCTCTGGTTGGTTCCATCACTTTCTGAATCAGCTGTCCTTCCCATATTAACTTATTAGCCATTTGTTGGTCATGCTTCCTGTCGTTCGCATTTCCTTCCCAATTTACATCTGGCAAATTCAGATCTCCCGCTACAATCCATGTCGTTTCCCACATAGCTGACTATCCTATCAAATAATTCCGAATCCGCATCAGTGCTACCCTTTCCCGATCTGTACACTCCAAATATATCAAGTTGCCTATTATCTTTAGAAATGAGCCTTACACCTAGAATTTCATGTGTCTCATCTTTAACTTTTTCGTAGCTTACAAATTCTTCTTTCACCAGAATGAAAACTCCCCCTCCCACCTTTCCTATCCTATCTCTACGATACACACTCCAGTGCCGTGAGAAAATTTCTGCATCCATTATATCATTTCTCAGCCATGATTCAACTCCTATTACAATATCTGGTAAATATATATCTATTAAATTAATTAATTCTATTCCTTTCTTTACAATACTTCTACAGTTCAGCACTAACAATTTTATGTCATCCCTACTTGATTTCCAGTTCCCTGTTCCCTTATCACCGCTCCCTAGGCCATCCCGTTTCCCTGAATGTACCTCCCTATTACCCTTCCAAACAAATTTCCTAACTTATACGTACCACTGCGGTTTAAATGAAGGCCATCCGAGCGCAGATCCCTATCTCCTACCCACCCATTAGGATCTAGAAATTTCACTCCCATTTTCCCACATACCCACTCCATAGTCTCATTTAAATCCCCAATCACCCTCCAGTCAGTATCCCTCCTACACAGTATTCCACTAATAACAATCTCCGCTTTCTTAAACTTCACCCATGCTGCATTTACCAGATCCCACACATCTCCAACTATGTTGGTACTTATATCAGCTTGCCTTACGTTGTTGGTACCAACGTGAAACACTACCACCTTCTCCTTCCCCTCCTCCCTCTCTTCTACTTTCCTCAACATCTGCCTCAACCTAATTCCTGGATAACATTCTACCCTGGTTCCCTTTCCTCCACACACTTTCCCCACGTGTCTAACGATGGAATCCCCCATGACCAGAGCCTCAACCCTACCCACCTCATTTGATCCCCTCACCTCCTGGTCAGCCCTATCTTTCCTGATAGCTGCAGAAGCTACCGTTGATACCGTACATTCCGACGAGATCAAAGAGAACGGGATACAGGTACATGGTAGTTGTGTAAACAAATACAAACTCAGCCGATTACTGTATTCCGATAATTTGTAGCCTAAGGTACTTTGCACCTTCGTTCATACATCGATTAAAAGTTAATAATTAAATTCCTATAGGGCCTATCGTAATAATATTGCAGTTCAAGCCCCGGCGTAGTTTTGACAGAAATTATTGTAGACAAGCTCTTATTTTTCAGCATTTAAGGACACTTATATGCTCCGTCCCGCGGTAAAATTCATGTAACCACATTTCAGTTTAGAATTGTAGTGCATATACGGTATATTTAGATAGTACAGTACATTACCTTCTATATTCGTGTGTATCCATTAGAGCATAGTACTAATAACAATCTGCCTAAGCATTTAGCCTTGTTGGTAATCCTTGAGTACAGTAGTTCGTGCAAATTTCAAACTTGCGATTTCACTTTCTGTTTGTGCTTAGTAGTGACATACGGTACCGGTATTGTAATTAGGATACGTCTGAACGTAATTTAAAATTATTGTAGTGAACTGTATAGTAACATACGAGTAATATCTTATTAGAAACAGGCGTGCTTAGTTTATTATTGCAAAATTTTTGTGTAGTATAGTAGAGGTATCTGTAAAAACTCTCTTAATAAAATTCTGTTGTTTTAATTAGGGCAGGCTTAACTGCAGTATAGAATTGTGTAATTTTTTGTATTCCTTTCGGTATTCAGTAATTAACAGTAGTTTTCATCTGTTAGGGTGCTGTAGGATAAATATAGAATACGACCAAGTAGTATTATAGCGTAGTAGTATATTAATTAGAGGCTGCCTGGCTCGGTTCGCCCGGAAGGACGTAGGTTCGAATCCCCGTCAGGAAGTCGTAAAATTTAAGAAACGAGATTTCCACTTCCGGAGGTGCACATGGCCCTGAGGTTCAGTCAGCCTACACCAAAAATGTGTACCAGGTTAATTCCAGGGGGCAAAGGTGGCCGGGCTTAGGGCTAATCACTCTACCCCATCAAGTACCGAGGTTACGGGTAGTGGAAACCCCTCCCCCTCCAAAGGCCTTCATGGCCTGTACGGAGATGACTTTGCATTGATAACCCACCTCTGTGGTGTAGTTGTTAGTGTAATTAGCTGCCAACCCTGACTCTGCTACGAAATTTACACAGATGTACGAGGGGTCCGTTCAGCCTCGAACTTAACGCCACGGCCGCTTCCTTCCCTCTTCCTTGTCTAACCCTTCCTATCTTCCCATCCCACTACAAGACCCCTATTCAGAATAGCAGACAAGGCGAGGTACTGGCCCTCCTTCCCAGTTGTATCCCTCTACCCAAAGTCTCACGCTCCAGGACACTGTCCTTGAGTCGGTAGGGGTGGGATGCGTCGCTGTATCCGAGGGAAAACCCAATCCTGGAAGGTAAACGAATTAAGAAGGAAGTAATAATAATAATAATAATAATAATAATAATAATAATAATAATAATAATAATAATAATAATAATAATTGTTACGGAGATATCCGTGGTAGGTAGAGGTGAAAGAAGGTGCGGGTGTGAATGGGTTTCAAGCTACGAAATTAACGTGCAATGTAAAATTAATTTAAAATTTAACTAGGTTATATTTTCTTTTCAAAAACAAGAGATAACAATCATAACAGGTACAGAGTAGCAAAAATGTAGGTACAATATTACTGGATTCGGGCTCAGTGCCCTTACTTCATAACTCTTGGGCAATCAGCCCCGCCTTACTCCAAAAAAAAAATTAGCCAAGGGGCAGAAAACCCCATTCATGCCCAGGAGCACTGGCTCCAAACATTACACATAAAGCCTGCACGAGGCATACAGAAACAAATTTCAAAGAGCGATCCGCTCTCAAAATTGTAAGCCTATCACAAGGCCACACCAAACTCTACCTTCAAGCTGTCCTCTAAGGACGTATTCACAGGGGTAAAATACCCAACCTACGGAGGTCTATTACATGAAAAGAAGGTTGATTACATGACCTCTAAAATAACAATTTGAGAGGAGGCGATCTTGCACTCCTAATACACTTTGTTTTTAAAACCTAATCTGGCTCTGGGCCACTAACGCAAGGGCTAATCCCATACTACAGAGGTGACTTAGAGAAGAACACTTTACATTACATAAACGAAGAATAGTTTGAGAAAATAAGTTCACCTCAAAACAAATGTGAGTGGGAGCTCGAGAGGGTTAGCACTCTCTATCCCAATATGTAGCTTTACAAGAAAAAGATGAAAAGAGTAATTACATTTTAGGAAAAGGTTACATGATGGAAATGCTTCGAACCCGCCGCGAGTGTTAAACTGCCGACCTAGCAAGAAAAGAAGTTATTAATAGGCCATTACCTGGTGTTGAACGGCTGAAGAAGAAAGAGGCGCTTCCCGCCTCCTGCTATGTACTTAATACACTGAAAGATGGAACAGAAGTGGCCCGGAGACCCCAAAATCAGCAGTTTATATACTCTCGCGGAAGTTTCTAGGCGTTAGGGGAATGAAAACACCCGCCCACAATGTTTTTATTGGATAGGACCCCGCAACAGATACAAGTTGGGGGAAGATACACCAGATTGGTCAGAAATTACTAAAAGAAATTCGGGATTGGATAAATCTAAAACAAGGGGAAAAAGAGGGGTATACAGCCAACTTAAACAATAACAGAAAGAAATTTAACCAGAAACAAACTTTTGAAATAAAAATTTCTCCAACAAAATAGTTCTTTGACTCCGCACTAGGGTGCGCTATTGTTGATCTTCAGTAGTGTCCTCTAGAAGAGAAAGTTCACACTTCTTACTTCAAGCGAAACAAAGACACATCAAAAGTGACACAGTTCAAAAACTCAAAATTTTCCACGTGGTGACATCTTCTGAGAAAGTAGAGAATTAATAGAATAGATAAAGTTCAACCTTCCTCCAGAAGAGGAGTTTCAACTGGCGCAACTTTTAAATAAACAGAGTAGAGGTGTACCGCCCGGTACAGACCTCCCCCCCCAAAAGTTCCTCCAGGGGTGACACATGAAATCAGTTTGAAACAAAGTCCAAGTAATGATGTTGATACGAAGATAGATAGCAGAAGCATTTACAAGATTTCTTAATTCAGTTTCAAAATGTTGTTGTTGCAGGTGAATGAAAGTCTTTATGTTTGTAGAATTTGAATTTCTGAAGATAAACTTTTAATACTTAAAGGTGAAGAAAAATTTTGCAATGTCCACCAAATATTGTTGTTGAATTCCCAAGTGTAGTTATTGCTTATGGTGACTGTCCATGTAGTTGATGTAGATTGAGTCGGATGGCCAGACCGGCCGTTGCAGCTTGCGTCCAACGGAGGCCGCTCGGACCCCTCAAGTACCCTGAGATACCGCTCGCCCGCACTATGAGGGGAGCAGAGGTGTTGAAGTACGCCGCGCCCGCGGTGAACAGATACAGGCTGCGGGCATGTAGCAGGTCGTGCGCCGCACATCAGCCTTGGCCGGGAGGAGAGCTCCGGCTCGCCGTGCACATGTCGTCCTCGCTGGAGAGGAGGGGGCCCATCCCCCTCCCCAGTCGCTGCACGGCGCTGCGCGGCTGCGGGGGCGCTGAAACATTAAAGCTAGGCGGCAGAATTGTGTTGGACTATCATCTTCTTTGAGGGTACAGGCTTGTGGAGAGGTTGAGGGGCCAGCGGCGTGTAGATATCCATGGCATTTACTATTATGAAGCCACAGTGTAAGGTGGAGCAGGAGACGGGAGCGTGGTAATGGCCGTGGCAAGCACAGGATGGCAGTTTAACGGGTCGGGGCAGGTTTTACACAAGGCTTACATCTAAAACCAAAATATTACAGAAGGGGCAGAATGCCTTAAAAGTGAAACTCAAAAAAATATAACCTTCATATCCTTTCAAAATAATATGAAGCAAGTTAACACAGAAATTACACCGGTTTCACCTGGGACAGGTGAACTCTAAATATCCTCTCGGTGGCTGGATTACTTAGCAATAAGGTAACCGGCGTAAGAAAATCGAGAATGATACAAGGCCCATGAAATCTGGGGGCAAGCTTGCCCGCGGGAACAAAATTTTTGACCATAACCTGGTCACCTACCTTCAAAGTGGTGGGTCTCCGTCCACGATCATACCTTTCCCTAACCTTTTCATGAGATACTTTAAGATTAGCTTTAGCCTTCTTCCAAAGATCTTTAATGTTGTCCGGATCTATTGTCTCGGGCAGAATGTCATTCAGAGACCAGAGGTTAGAGAGCGGCGTGTTGGGAACGAACTTAAACATCAAAGAAGCTGGAGTAAATTTGTGTGATTCATGAACCGCCGAATTCAAAGCAAAAGCTAACCAATGCAGGGACGTGTCCCACCTGGAAGGATCTTCATGATGATAGGCAATGAGTGCGGACCTGAGATTACGGTTAACCCGTTCAGCCAGAGATGGTTGAGGGTAATAAGCAGAAGTAGTTACATGAGAGATGGACAAGTCAAAACAGAATTTACGAAATAAATTTGATGTGAACGCCTTAGCATTATCAGATACAATATATTGACACGGACCAAAAGAAGCAAAAATAGAATTTAAGCAAGTAATGGTTGACTGAGCGGTAGCCAGCTTAGTCGGAAATAACCAGGAAAATCTTGTAAAACCATCTACACACACAAAGATGAACTTGTTGGCATTGCCCTTTGACTGGGGGAAGGGTCCCACATAATCAATATACAGGCGTTCCATGGGGCGCGACGCTTGATGAGAAGACAAAAGGCCTACTTTAGTGGACATGGTGGGTTTACTGATCAAACAAGATTTACAAGCTTTTACGAGTTCCCGAATTTCACCGTCCATACCTTTCCATATGAACATTTCACGAATCTTTTCACGAGTTTTAAAGATTCCAAGATGCCCCCCCAATGGGGTCTCATGATAGTATTTGAAGATCATAGGTACAAGAACCGCTGGAACAACAACTTTCATCAACTTATCATGCCTCGAAGGGCAACATAGAACACCATTCCTCAGAACATAAGGGACGACATGTTCCCCAGAAGAAAGGGTTTCCATTATCGGACCCAGCGTCGGATCTTCACGTTGGTATTTCTCGATATCCCTAAAGAGCATGGGAGCATCTCTTAGGATGGCATTAACCTCAGATAGTATGGACTCGGAAGGTGATGAACTGTCGACAGGTTCATGGGTCTCGACGTCGTTAGAAAACATACGGCTGAGTCCATCAGCAACAACATTTTCAGTACCTCTGATATGTCGTACATCGAATTGGAAGGCAGAAATACGGATGGCCCAACGGGCTATACGACCAGTACGACGCGGCCTACCTAAGACCCAGCTTAAGGCTTGATTATCTGTCTCCAAGTCGAATTTGACATGTTCCAGATAGAGACGGAACTTTTCTAAGGCAAATAAAACTGCCAAACCTTCAAGCTCATATATGGAGTACTTTGCTTCTTGAGCCGAGAGAGTCCTAGATGCATAGGCGATGGGGCGCCTCCCTAGTTCAGTCTCTTGAAGAAGGACTGCAGCTACCGCCGACGACGACGCGTCGGTTTGGACGATGAATTTCTTCGAGAAATCAGGCATAGCAAGTACAGGGGCATTACAGAGAGCTAATTTAAGGTCTTCAAAAGCGGCTTGTTGAGACGGTCCCCATTCGAATTTGATGCCTTTCCTACGGAGAAGGTTTAAGGGCGCCGCTCTATTAGCAAAATTAGGAATGAACTTCCTGAAGAAATTCACCATGCCAATGAACCTGGCGATACCTTTAATGTCCTTGGGAGGTTTAAAATCACGGATGGCCTGTGTTCTAGAATGATCGACTGCTACACCATCAGGTGACACAATATGCCCTAGGAATGACATAGAGGGCTTAGCAAAGGCAATCTTGGACAACTTAACAGTTAACCCAGCCTTACGAAGGCGATTGAGAACTTCTCGCAAATGATCTAGATGTTCTTCAAAGGTTTCGGAGAATACGACGACATCATCCAAGTAGTGATATAAGTACTCAAATTTGATGTCGGAAAAGACCCTATCTAGTAGCCTAGTGAGCACAGCTGCCCCCGTGGGGAGCCCGAAAGGCACGCGGTTGTATTCATATAAATTCCAGTCCGTGGCAAACGCTGTAAGATGTTTAGACTCTTCGGCAAGGGGAATTTGATTATAGGCCTGATTCAAGTCCAAGATGGTGAAGAACTTGGCCTTACGAAACCATGAAAAGCAAGAATGAAGGTCGGGAAGGGGCACAGATTGCAACACCACCTTCCGATTGAGAGCCCTGTAATCAATGACAGGCCTGAAGCCTCCTTGGGGTTTCGGGACTAGAAAAATAGGCGAAGAATACGCTGACTTAGAGGGCCTAATAATACCATCCTTCAACATCTGATCGATGATTTCTTTCAGAGCCTTCATTTTAGTTGGAGATAGCCTATACGGTGGAAAACGGACAGGAATCGAATCCGTGACCTCAATTTTGTATTCAATAAGGTCAGTAACACCAAGAGTATCAGAGAACACCTCGGGAAACGACTGACACAGTTTCCGAATACTATCAGCCTGCTCCTCAGGTAGATGTCTAAGGTCTAACAACATCTCATCCTGGGTAGGCGAAATAGATGAACATGATACAGAATTACACTTTAACAAGGGAATTCTACAATTGGACGCAAATTTGAATGTGCACGACCTACTCTGGAGATCGAGCACAAGACCAGTGTGAGAAATGAAGTCCGCTCCCAATATGATGGGGCAAGACAAACGCTTGGCCACAAACAATTTGATCTTCCATGTAAATTTAAAAACCCGAATTTTGACATGTAAGGAACCTAGAATTTCTAATGGAGATGAATTAGCCGAAACATATTTAACAGGAGATGAGTCATAGTCAGGGAGTTTACAAACAGATTTCAATTTAGAATACCAATCAGCCGAAATAATGGAACAAACACTGCCTGAATCTAAGAGAGCTGTTATAGGCTCGTTATTTAACTCAATCTTAAGAAAAGGAACAGGTGCGGGGGTATCCGCCGCAATCCTAAGACACTCTTTAGGGCATTCAAAAGATGAATTTGAAGGCTGGTCGTTCTCTGCATTTACAACCTGTTTACTAGGGGCTAAGTCTCGGGAAGATGGATTAGTCGGCTCAGCCGACGCCACTAGTCACTTTTTATTATTGGCATAGCTGGAATTTGCACCAGAAGTTGAGCAGGAGGGGGTGCTATTTGAGTTTGGGCAATTCTTGGCGATATGTGAGAAGGCCCCACACTTAAAACAGCCTTGTGATGACCCTGCTCCATTCCTTGTCCCACTTGACTTGATCAGAGGACACTTATTCCGCAGATGGTCAGGCGACCCGCAAGCATAACATTTACGGGGATTGACTGGTCGGCGAGGTGGAGGCCGAGTGTTACTAAAGGAAGGCGGGGGTTCTTTCGCGACACGCAAAGAATCGGCGTATCTAACTCCTTCCGCTGAGACGGCCAATGCTTCAAGTTCAGAGAAGGTTTGCGGACACGCCGCGAAACACAAATATGACCTGTAGGATGGCGAAATACCTTCTACAATAGCCTGCACAATCTGATCTTCAGGAAAGGGCAGAGCAAACACCCTAGTGTAGAATTTGATATCTTGAATGAAATCAGCCAAGTTTTCATCCAAGCGCTGTACACGGTAATAGTACTTCTGAATCAGGGAGGACCTGGCCCTAGCCGGGATGAAGTTAGCTAGCAAATGGGCATGGAAATCCTCAATAGATGATTGCTCGGCAATGGCTCTTACGATTTTATCAGAGAGAATACCAATAGCATACGGATAGATAATTTGCAAAATTTGACATGGCGAAAGAAAAAAAACAAGAGCATGATCCTGAAATTCCACTAGAAATCTTAAAAATGAAATTACATCACTGGTGGTGTTGACGGAAAACTTAGAGATACCTCTAAGCAACATTGCCAATGGATGAGGCAAGCTACTGAACCCAGGTGACATAGTCGTTAAAGGTTTCAATGGCAAAGAAGTTAATTCAGAGCGGATGTTACCCAATGACGCACGGCGTTCAGATTCGTTGTTCGATGGGGCAGAGATAGTTTGAGCAGCAACGGTTATCCTATTGACTTCTCCCTGAGGAGGCTCTTCCTCGTTACCTACATTCACCGTGGCGGGTTGATCAGTTTTGGGAGGAACTTCGCCGGTTAGCAATTGAGTGACCTTATTAGACAATTCAGAAATAGTTTCAAGAAGCGTATTAGCGTCCTTCCTCTGAACGTCATTCACCTTTAGAGACAACAGATCATTAACTCTATTTGCAAAGTGATACAGCCTGCCTTGCACACGCTTAATTTGATTAGGAGACGGATCGTTTTCATCAAAAAAGCTGACTACAGATGCTAGCCCAGTAATATTCTCGACGATCGTGGAAAGAGAGTCATCAATTTCTTTCTCTCCCAAATTGGGGATGGAAATGGGCAAATCAAGGGACTCTCTAAGCTTGTTGGTGTCGATTGCAACCGTGCCTCCAGATTGCACATTTCTGATAGTTAACTCGTATATCAACTCCTCTTTGCGCAAGTAGTTAAGGAGGAGAACATCGCGAGGGCCGGGCATGATGACAGAACAATTTTGAAAAACTCAAAAAATTCCAGCAACTGAGAAAATTATTAGAGTTCGAATCAAAGCAATGTTTAGCCGTCAAAAGGGGCTAAATTGAGACCCATTCAACCACGCTCTGCTACCACTTGTTACGGAGATATCCGTGGTAGGTAGAGGTGAAAGAAGGTGCGGGTGTGAATGGGTTTCAAGCTACGAAATTAACGTGCAATGTAAAATTAATTTAAAATTTAACTAGGTTATATTTTCTTTTCAAAAACAAGAGATAACAATCATAACAGGTACAGAGTAGCAAAAATGTAGGTACAATATTACTGGATTCGGGCTCAGTGCCCTTACTTCATAACTCTTGGGCAATCAGCCCCGCCTTACTCCAAAAAAAAAAATTAGCCAAGGGGCAGAAAACCCCATTCATGCCCAGGAGCACTGGCTCCAAACATTACACATAAAGCCTGCACGAGGCATACAGAAACAAATTTCAAAGAGCGATCCGCTCTCAAAATTGTAAGCCTATCACAAGGCCACACCAAACTCTACCTTCAAGCTGTCCTCTAAGGACGTATTCACAGGGGTAAAATACCCAACCTACGGAGGTCTATTACATGAAAAGAAGGTTGATTACATGACCTCTAAAATAACAATTTGAGAGGAGGCGATCTTGCACTCCTAATACACTTTGTTTTTAAAACCTAATCTGGCTCTGGGCCACTAACGCAAGGGCTAATCCCATACTACAGAGGTGACTTAGAGAAGAACACTTTACATTACATAAACGAAGAATAGTTTGAGAAAATAAGTTCACCTCAAAACAAATGTGAGTGGGAGCTCGAGAGGGTTAGCACTCTCTATCCCAATATGTAGCTTTACAAGAAAAAGATGAAAAGAGTAATTACATTTTAGGAAAAGGTTACATGATGGAAATGCTTCGAACCCGCCGCGAGTGTTAAACTGCCGACCTAGCAAGAAAAGAAGTTATTAATAGGCCATTACCTGGTGTTGAACGGCTGAAGAAGAAAGAGGCGCTTCCCGCCTCCTGCTATGTACTTAATACACTGAAAGATGGAACAGAAGTGGCCCGGAGACCCCAAAATCAGCAGTTTATATACTCTCGCGGAAGTTTCTAGGCGTTAGGGGAATGAAAACACCCGCCCACAATGTTTTTATTGGATAGGACCCCGCAACAGATACAAGTTGGGGGAAGATACACCAGATTGGTCAGAAATTACTAAAAGAAATTCGGGATTGGATAAATCTAAAACAAGGGGAAAAAGAGGGGTATACAGCCAACTTAAACAATAACAGAAAGAAATTTAACCAGAAACAAACTTTTGAAATAAAAATTTCTCCAACAAAATAGTTCTTTGACTCCGCACTAGGGTGCGCTATTGTTGATCTTCAGTAGTGTCCTCTAGAAGAGAAAGTTCACACTTCTTACTTCAAGCGAAACAAAGACACATCAAAAGTGACACAGTTCAAAAACTCAAAATTTTCCACGTGGTGACATCTTCTGAGAAAGTAGAGAATTAATAGAATAGATAAAGTTCAACCTTCCTCCAGAAGAGGAGTTTCAACTGGCGCAACTTTTAAATAAACGGTGTAGAGGTGTACCGCCCGGTACAATAATAATAATAATAATAATGAGCTCACCGAGCGCGATAGCTGCAGTCGCTTAAGTGCGGCCAGTATCCAGTAATCGGGAGATAGTGGGTTCGAACCCCAATGTCGGCAGCCTTGAAAATGGTTTTCCGTGGTTTCCCATTTTCACACCAGGCAAATGCTGGGGCTGTACCTTAATTAAGGCCACGGCCGCTTCCTTCCCATTCCTAGGCCTTTCCCATCCCATCGTCGCCATAAGACATATCTGTGTCGGTGCGACGTAAAGCAAATAGCAAAATATTGAGCCCTGCAATGTCAACCAAGCGGATATTCTCCTAATTCGAAGATAAAAAGACAAAATGGGCCTGATTCAGTGACGTAGAAGAAGATCTACGAGAGGTGGGCATCGTACATGATGATATTCTGGAGCGCAACCCACTTAAGACTGGCAACGAATGCGGGAGTACGGGGCAAATGTTAAAGCCCGGGGAAGGGGACAGTTGAAATGACCTGGTCCTTAGTTAGCCGAAATGACATGAATGAATGAAATAATAATAATAATAATAATAATAATAATAATAATAATAATAATAATAATAATAATAATAATAATAATAATTTCCTGTGGCTATTGCTGGCTGGCTGCAGCCTTTGATAGGCAAGCCAGTGGACGAAGGTGAGCGGCTCTAGTGTGTACAGAAAATGGCGTTTCTGAGGTGGAGGCTAGTGTTGTGTGTGGTGTATGAGTTGCAGGAACGGTGAGAAGAGTACAAGCACTCGCTCCCCGAGCCAACAGAAATAATAATTTAAGATGTAAATGCCTCGGACCGGCTGGAATCGGATCCCGGCACCCGAGAACCGAAGGCCAAAACAGGTATCATTCAGCTATAGAGCCGCACAGGCAGGAACGTTAGAGGTGGATCTAGAAAGAAGTATCTGGACGAGATCAAGAACAGAATGAGATTTTAAAGTTACGCGAAGAGGAAATGAACAGCAGGAGATAGGAGAAGGGTGGATATGCAATTGTATGGATATGCAATTGTATTAATCCGAACGAAATTTGTCTCTTGGGACTCAGCAAGAAAATGAAAATTAGAAGATTCAGTGACCAGAATGACCTCGTACGACTTAATGGATATCACAAGCGAATGGAGGGAGAAACTTACACAGGGGTGTCAAAATGTCATTACTAAAAAAAAAAAAAGTGACAATGTATTTTGATATGATGGTCTATGTCGGGTCAGCTTGTCTTCCCGTGACGCTGTAACACACAAACAGTACACTGGGTTTTAATGTTGTTACACACCAATGGGTGTAGGGTGAGTTCTTCCCACGTAAGGTTAGTCTGACGTTTGGGTTACACCAAGTTATTACCACACTGTTCTTGGTGCGTGTATATCACGTGGACTACTCATTACCTGTTACGATTTCTCCACTTTTACTTTTGCATCGCGTTCATTAGAGTTGTCTGCTGACAACTCAGCCAGAAATTATTGTACTTCTCAATTAATTTTTGCAGAATGGAGGCTGCAAGTAGTACTGTGAGGTCTCTCTCTCTCTCTCTCTCTCCCATATTGGAGTAACTAATAGCCAACATGGATCAGTTGATTCAAAGGAATGAATATCTCTTCTATTTCTCGACAGACGACCTAAGGAGCTTACTTAGATGTTCGCTTTTTGTTCACAAGACAGTGGGTTAAATTCCGGCTGAGGTCAGTGGCATCTGTGCGCGTTTAAACGTAATTTCTCCCCGTCATTGACTTCCATCATCTTAAGAGCTTTTACGGGAAAACTTCTGACATCCTGCACCTTAGTGTTTGACAAGACCGTTACCATAAATTACACATTTTAAACAAATAGGCCTAACATTACTATTTGCAAACCAGTACTTTGCGTTTGGGTGGGAAAGAGAAAACGCTAAATTCTTTAGTATACTTCGACTTCCACCATATCAGTGTAAATAAATGTATTGCATCTTTTTGTTTACTAGGTCGTTATAAGATTACGGCGATTGGGTGACGATGACGATGGTGATCAGGATATATGTCGATATGGAGCTGAACGTGATGACCGATGATTGACAAAACTGCAGTTATAATACAAGGCGAAGGTGTCAATTGTGATGATTTGATGTATTGGATGAGAAATATAACTTTTTAACTCTTCAGAAATCAACAGGAAAATCTTGATGACAATTTTATAAGAGGGTAAATCGGAAAGAAAGTTCCCAAATAGATCTCGACAAAAGAAGTAACTTTGGATAATCTCCAACTCGCCATTTCTATTTCGTTCACGTTTGCGGGCTGAAGTTGACCTCAAGCACACATTTATCATCTGAGGTGTGGAAGTTGACAGGACTGGACCGGCCAGAGGCATACGAGATAAAGCAGCAAGCCAGTATTCTGAGAAGTTCGGGAAAGTTCCTCACGTGTCAGTTTGACAATACAAATAAAGCTGAAGTCTACGTCATACTTGCGTGTGAACAAATATTGACTGTATAGAAAGTACTTAATTTTGCTAGTCATTGCGCGTTGTGAACATATTTTGCTGATACAGTGTAGTAATAATAACTTCACGGCATACTGACCGAGCTGGCCGTGAGGTTAGGGTCGCGCAGCTGTGAGCTTGTATTCGGGAGATAGTGGGTTCGAATCCCATCGTCGGCAGCCCTGAAGATGGTTTTACGTGTTTTACCATTTTTACACCTGGAAAATTCTGGGTCTGTATCTCAATAATAATAATAATAATAATAATAATAATAATAATAATAATAATAATGTTATTTGCTTTACGTCCTACGAACTACATTTACGGTTTTCGGAGATGCCGAGGTGCCGGAATTTAGTCCCGCAGGAGTTCCTTTATGTGCCAGTAAATCTATCGACACGAGGCCGACGTATTTGAGCACCTTCAAATACCACCGGACTAAGCCAGGATCGAACTTGCCATGTTGGGGTCAGAAGGCCAGGGCCTCAACCGTCTGAAGCACTCAGTCCGGCTGTACCTTAATTAAGTCCACAGTCGCTACCTTCCTAATCCTAGCCCTTTCCAATCTTCCCATCGCCGTAAATCTTCGATGTGTTAGTGCGACGTGAAACTACAACACCAACATTCATGACATTTCTTACAATATTTACGTTGTTTGGCTTTCAGGTCAGTACAGCCCTTTTGCATACCGAAGTGTATGTACTACGATTGTTCTGGGTGATTTCCGACAAAAGAGTAGCGTTACAAAAATGTTGCAAAGTTTGGGTTGGGAAGAATTGAGAGAAAGAAGAAGAGCTACTCGACTAAGTGGTATGTTCCGAGCTGTCAGCGGAGAGATGGCGTGGAATGACATTAGTAGACGAATAAGTTTGAGTGGCGTTTATAAAAGTAGGAATGATCACAATATGAAGATAAAGTTGGAATTCAAGAGGACAAACTGGGGCAAATATTCATTTATAGGAAGGGGAGTTAGGGATTGGAATAACTTACCAAAGGAGACGTTCAATAAATTTCTAATTTCTTTGAAATAATTTAGGAAAAGGCTAGAAAAACAACAGATAGGGAATCTGCCACCTAGGCAACTGCCCTAAATGCAGATCAATATTGATTGATTGATTGATTGATTGATTGATTGATTGGTTGATTGATTGATATATTCGACAATAACTCTTGGAATCTTAAATTGAATGATTCGTTCTTGTACCTCAGCGACTTTAGACATAGACCTCTAGCCGTTTCGATGCTTATTCCAGGGAAAGTATGGATCAATATTTTCTTACAAGTTCCAAAGAATTTATTCCAGTCATATCTTTATAACCGGAGCTCAAAAGGAAAATCTGGAAAAGGTCTCGACAAAAGAAATAAAGAAAGTGTAGATTGTCTCCAACTCATAATTTCTCTTACGCTCACGTTTATAGGATTCTAGAAAATTCTGATTCTAGAAATTTGAGGAGTAGTCTACTAGTTATGGCTGAGTTGCGAGCATACAGCTCTAATGAATACGATGGGAAAGTAAAAGTGGAGAAATCGTAACAGCTAACGGTGATTAGCCGTGATATACACGCACCAAGCACAGTGTGGTAACAACGTGGTGTCAAACTAACCATAACTGAGAAGAGCTCACCCTTCACCCATGATTTACGGTGATTTTTCCCTAGACACGTACCCTACTTCAAAAATTATTTTATCGCCAGGCCGTTTGCCTCCAATACCTACTTTCCCTGCTGCCCCATCATCAAATAACAATCTGATGCGTTATTTTCACTGAAATTTATTGCCAAATATAAGAAGTTTTAACATGTATCATCATTATTTGTCATTGTGAAATGATGGTCCAACATCCTTAAATATTTTAAAATACTTTCCTCTTGTTTATAAGTAGTATAATCCGGAACAGAGGAACTTATTTTTAATTGCATTTGTAGCCATTTCCGAGTTAATGCTGTTTATGTATCGCTTTGTTCTCTTTAAATCTCCACCAGAGCTACATACAGGAAGGGTGATGTTTCCTACAATCTTTCAAAACTGTCACTCCACCCTTCGACTGCATTACTGGTGCAATTTTGATTGTGAATTTTCACACAAAAACAATTCCACTGTTCTGGAAGATATTTGGGTGGGAGATAGCGTCTTCTTCTATCAGCGTCTACCAGAGATGTACGTCACCGTGAAATAGGCTGCAATTTTACCAAGTTCTTCAGGTAGTTCCTTAAACAATTTTTCATGTGCATATAAACATCTTCAACTGGTATGAAGGTAGGAACTAACACTGAATGCATTCCTGTTCTTAATGTCCTATCATTAGGATCATCGTACATGCCTTGTACTCTTTCTCTTTGTACTTTAGGAAATCAGGATAAACTGTATGAGGGGAAAAGAGGTTTCGAAAATAATTTGCTGGAGGACAGAAAGTATTGCCGAAGAATTGCAATAGGGAAAAATAGTCTAGGGAGAAAACACTTCAGGGAAAATGCTCTAGGGAAGAATGTGCGGGAATGTTCACACATTGGCGTGTAACATCAGTAAAACTCAGCGTGCTATTTGTCTGTTACAGCAACACCGGAGTCCGGCTCCATGGTTAAATGGTTAGCGTGCTGGCCTTTGGTCACAAGAGTCCCAGGTCCCATTCCCGGTTGGGTCGGGAATTTTAACCATAATTGGTTAATTTCGCTGGCACGGGGGTGGGTGTATCGTCTTAATCATTTCATTCTCATCACGACGCGCAGGTCGCCTACGGGAGTCAAATCACAAAAGACCTGCATCTGGCGAGCCGAATTTGTCCTCGGACACTCCCGGCCATACGCCATTTCATTTTTCAGCACGACGGGAAAACAGACAAAAGATAGTCCTTATAACAGTTGTCTCGATGGAACAGTACTAGAGTGTTCGACTCATGATTCCAAGTACACGCGTTCAATCTCGGGCGAGGGAATCAATTTTCAGAGGGCGGTCAAAAATTTTCGCTGCCTACGGGTAGGGGTGGTGGGATAAATCCACGACATGCTCTTCTTATCTTAAGAGGAGACTAATAGGGGTAACCTCCAGGGGTTTTGAACATGGGAATGTGAGTTAGTGATCACGGGTCCCCCTACTTGAGTTTGGTATTGTTTCTACGTGCTTGAGCCATTCCCATCCAACCACCCTTAGCTAACTTTTGTTCTCTTCCGACACGACGGTATGAGCTTTGCGACGCCTAGTTAGTCATTTTCACGCCCTTCCCTTTTGTTTCGCCGGTAACTTCCTTCACCGAAGAATCGGACCTTTTCCACGATGATGAGGATTGCCCCGAAGTACTTCATTTTAAGACAATAATAACCACCACCACCGTTGAATCTAAAGCGTTCACCCTGCGACAAACAGAGTTAAGAAAGGTGATAATACTATACTTTGTCTATTAACACAAAAAACACCACCACTACTAATGAAGGATTCCCCTTATGACAAGAATGCAGAATTATCTTTTTGTTGGTGACCACCAGCCGAGGTTCCCTGGCCCCGTTATTGCAGAAGAGTATGAATTGGTATCGGGGCAGTCATCTGGATCTGTACGACAATGACCAGGACGTGCTGTTTCCATTGAATGGTCTGGAACCTGTTCCGCTCTTTTAGCCCGTAACTGACCTGGCAGGAAGTAGAACTAGACTGTAAAAGCAAGTTCAGTTCAAGTTTTACGAGGTATCTCTCACTGATTCCGTACTTCAAAGGTCAGTGTCTTGTGTTATAATATTCAGAGGATAATTTAAAATAGATGACCAAGGAGTTGGCTGCACGTTACAGGTGTAAGTTTACATTCAGAAGAACATAGGTTCGAATCCCGTTGTCGGCAGTCCTGAAGGTGGTTTTGTGTGGATCACATGAGACAAATGCTGGGGCTGTACCTTAATTAAGACCGTGACTACTCCCTTTTCAGTGCTACCTCTGTCTTATCGTCGCCAAAAACCTTGAAGTATTAGTGCGACATTTAACTTTTTTTAAATAATAATGGAAAATGGAGTATGAGTGTACCTTTATGAAACAAATTTTATAAGGATCAGTTTGCAATAGATCATACATCTAATTTAGGTAACGAATACTCTCACCTGTAGAGGCACCATAATTCCTAATCGTTTGCTGTATATTATGCCTGTATAGTAGTGTGTGTGTTCAGTCCTCAGCCCGAAGGCTGGTCGGATCCTCAGCAGCTCCACTATTAGCAGCCATATATGGCCTAGGCATCACTGAACAGGCGTACTAAGGAAACGAGGAGTGAGGTAGTTTCTCGTTGGTCTCCTCACTGAGCCAGAATTATAAACACTAATATCAAAATAAGTCAAAAAATTATGATGCATTTACACCACAGTAGTCTTCTTGTCTTATTGTCAGAATGAGTTTCCACTTAATCAACTTTAACACCACATAGGCTAGTATTACAACTAAATTATAAATTTGTCTCTGATTTAATTCTTATTTAATGATTCAGTTTCTCTCCGAAAAATAGGTTTAGTTACAGTTTTGTTTGTTTGTTATTATATTACATGCGACCGATGGATTGCACTTTTACGGGATAGTACTTAAGTTCATTGAATCAGGTATTATAATTTAATTAAAGTTGTACGGTACACAGTTGCCATAGTTAGTACCTTCGTATTAGAACTAGCTCTTTAAAAAAATGTCTAGTACATTAGCACTTCTTATGCAAATTTAGTACCTTTTCCCCGAGGTTACAACATTTTTATTAATTAATTTTTATATTTATAGTAAAAATAATTGAATTGTCAGGTAAAATAAATCATCTATTTGTCTATATTTCTGCATTAAAAATGCCATTTTCACTGCTGTTATGAGTTCGTCTGCATAGTTAGTGAATTCCCTAATGATTCATTAATTTATGGATGGCGTTTACATTATCCTTCAGACATCGCTTCGTGATATATTGTATTTTTTTACTTGGATTAGATTGCTTTCTTTCAAATGAAATCATCGCTTTGACGAATGTTTCCTTAAAAAAAAAAACCCACGTGAATCCTTCATTCTCCGAGGGGTTGGAACTCATTCACCTACGATTAACAGGGGTTCATAAACTCGTAGTTTAACAGCTTTAAAATCGATAATCACTGTACCACGGATGCTAGAGATTTTTTTCTGAAAAGTACAACTTGATGATAAATCTATTGACACCAATCTCTTGTATTCAAGCACTCCCAATTTCCAGTCGTCAGCTGCATCTTGAGTATATAATGCGAGAGCCTAAACAACTACGCTACGCAGTCAGTTCACATTGATTGCCTTAAGAAGGAGGCGTAGAATATATCCATGGTATTTCCTACCTGTTGTAAGAAGCTAGGAAAGGGAATAACCCCAGAGCGTGAGTTCTCGACCATGGGTCCCACAGCTGAGTCTGCCATTGCTTTACTTGAGTCAGCTTCCTTGCTTCCAATTTTTTCCCTGTCTAACCTTCCTTGGTTAACTCTTGTTTTCTTTAGACTTCTAACTAGTTGCTTTTTTTTATACCACCACCCGCACCAACACCAGTCTATATTGAAATGTATCCGAATTTATGAGGAAAAGAAGCAAATAATAACACATCATAAGAGATGATTGGCTAAGAAGAAGAAGACTGTTGCGTTCTCTTGTATTACGTGTTTGGTGTAAGCTGATTTAGCAAAGTCTAAGCGCGGGTATACAACTGGTGATCCATATGCCTTATATGAAGCAAGAAGAAATCCAACAACAAGAAAGCGTATAATAACAATGACGACGAAAACGTGTTCAGCATTTATTAAATGAAGGGAAGAAACAAATAATAATAATAATAATAATAATAATAATAATAATAATAATAATAATAATAATAATAAGTTTAACGTACTATTTGCAAGCATTTAGGCTACCTACGTGTCAATTTCATCGTTCTGTTTTTTTGCCGACACTCTACCACTGATCCACAAAGGGGGCTGTTACAATAATAATAATAATAATAATAATAATAATAATAATAATAATAATAATAATAATAATATGTTTAACGTACTATTTGCAAGCATTTAGGCTGCCTGCGTGTCAATTTTAACGTTCTGGTTTTTTGCCGACACAAAGGGGCTATAATAATAATAATAATAATAATAATAATAATAATAATAATAATAATAATAATAATAATAATGTCCGACTCGTTGGATGAACGGTCAGCGTACTGGCCTTCGGTTCAGAGGGTCCCGGGTTCGATTCCCGGCCGGGTCGGGGATTTTAACCTTAATTGGTTAATTCCAATGGCACGGGGGCTGGATGTTTGTGTTATCTTCATCATCATTTCATCCTCATCACGACGCGCAGGTCACCTGCAGGAGTCAAATAGAAAGACCTGTACCTGGCGAGCCGAACCCGTCCTGGGATATCCCGGCACTAAAAGCCAAACGACATTTCATTTCATTTAATAATAATAATAATAATAATAATAATAATAATAATAATAATAATAATAATAATAATAATAATAATAATGGTTTTACGTCACACCAACTACTTTTAAGTTCTTCGGAGCCGTCGAAGCACCGGAATTTCGTTCTTTCCATTATGTACCAGCAAATCTACCGACACGAGGTAGGCGTATTTGAGCGCCTTCAACTACCGCCAGACGGAGCTAAGATGAAATCGGCCAACTTGTGTTCAGGAAGCCAGCACTCCACCATCTGAGCCACTCCGCCCAGAGAAAGCAAGAAATGATTAGGCCTACCTTTTATTTTCTCACCTTGAGTATTTTCTAGTAGTGTAGACGCTGTTTGTGATTTTCTTTATACTCGTCGCATCGCTTTGCTGTAATTCAGAAAGCAGTCTTGGATTCGTTACACTTTCTTCTAAAATGAACCACTTTCTAATAAACAATCGGAACTGACTGTGCCATACGCACATTACCAAACGAAATACTGTATAACATGAGGGAAAGCCATGCAGTTTCTGTCCTGCGCCTTTCAGACACATTCAACCTGCAAGACATGATAACTGGTGACATAAACATGACGACCACTAAATGCACAAATGGCACAGCAGAAATACAGCTGTTGTAAGCAACATGTGTTCTCTTCAACACATAAGGATGGTAAACCAAATAAAACCCCATGGCGCAACAGCCCCGAAGGACCATGGCCTACCAAGCGACCGTTGCTCAGCCCGAAGGCCTGCACATTATGAGGTGTCATGTGGTCAGTACGACAAATCCTCTCGGCCGTAATTCTTGGCTTTCTAGACCGGGGCCACCATCTCATCGTCAGATAGCTCCTCAATTCTAATCAAATAGGCTGAGTGGACCTCAAACCAACCCTCAGATCCAGGTAAAAGTCCGTGACTTGGCCGGGAATCGAACCCGGGGCCTCCGGGTAAGAGACAGGCACGCTGCCCCTACAGCCTGGGGCCGGCACATTAGGATGGTACTGAAAGTAAATTAAGTTGCTTGGGTCTGTTAAACTCAGTTTAGGTATGGAGTTTCAACAAATAACATAATGGAACACTCCCTTCCCCTTGTTTCAGATCATCAGAAACTGTGAATAAAAATTCGTACTAAATGATACATTCCAAACCGTAATTAAGTACCACAATTGTTTTTATGTCGGTTTTATTTGTTAGAGCAATATTTAAGTCCCGGATTGAAATGGCAAAGGAGCTGTCACAAAGAAACAAAGGGCCTTGATTAACTACAGAAAAATCTTAGGATTAAGGAAATGGTTGCAAATGATTACTTTGGAGTGTGCTGTTGGATAATGGGAAGCATGGACTATCAAGGAAAGTGGAATACTGAAAGCCTGTGGTATGTAGATAAGGGGAAATATACTTAAAGTAATAACAGAGTAATAGGGTTACGAATAAAGGGGTTCTAGCTGAAATAACGGTAGAAGGGAGTTTAATAAAAACAGTGACAAATAGGAAGGAGAACTGGTTAGGATACAACTTTAGAAGAGTTATTTTTGGTGAAAAAAAATCCTGAAAGGAACTGTTGAGGAGGGGAAGAAAACATGACCTTAAAGAAGTTTTTTTTGCTATTTTGCTTAACGTCGCACCGACACAGACATGTCTTATGGCGACGATGGGATAGGAATGGTCTAGGAAGTGGAAGGAAGCGACCGTGGCCTTAATTAAGGTACAGCCCCGGCATTTGCCTGGTGTGAAAATGGGAAACCACGGAAAACCATCTTCAGGGCTGCCGACAGTGGGGCTCGAACCCACCATCTCCCGATTACTGGATACTGGCCGCACTAGCGACTGCAGCTATCGAGCTCGGTAAAGAAGGAATAGGAAAGCACAAGATAGGGAACAATGGAAGAAAACTTTGTACACTGGACCTGCAACTATGCTGAACACTGATGATGAGATATTTTTCTTTGTTGGTATTTTAACGTCGCATTAGTTCAGTTAGGTTTTTAGCAATGTTGGAATAGAAAACAGCTACGGCTAGTAATAAAGTAGTTGTGGCCATAATTAAGGTACAGTTCCAGCATTTGTCTAGTGAGAAAATCAGGCACTGCAGAGATCCGTCTTCAGGGCTAGCAATGGTAGGTTTCGAACCTAGCATCTCCAGAATATTTTATAACTGTGTGATCTTTACCGCACAGTCAACACGTTTGGTGATGAGACGTTGAACATTGTAACGTATTCTAGAACGAGCATATTTTCTATCCTTCATCACTTACAAATATCTTTATCTTCCATTCTTTTATATTTCTTCACTACTTATTTTTGATTGATGTTTAATTTATTCTGGCAAGATTAAGGTCAGGTAGCCTTTCTTACATCCAACTAACATAAGAATAAGAATGTTGTTCTCTTTCTCGATGTGATCTCTTTGTTCGGATGTTTGACAGTCATGCGAAATCCTCTCTCTTACTATTTTTATTTTATTTTCAAAGGCACTTTTAGACTTTAAGTGCTTCTGTCCATCTACAGACTCTTAATGGATATTTCCCTTTCATTGTTTCTCGTCATCTTTACCTTTCAATATATAACAGATAACACACAGCAGTGCTCAAAGCAGTTTACTATTCAACCGGCATTTATCAACGTGGTACTATTCAACCGGGATATATCGACGAGGTATTATAACAACTAATAATTAATGATATTTGCTTTACGTCCCACTAACTACTTTTACGGTTTTCGGAGACGCCGAGGTGCCGGAATTTAGTCTCACAGGAGATCTTTTACGTGCCAGTAAATCTACCGATACGAGGCTGACGTATTTGAGCACCTTCAAATACCATCGGTCTGAGCCAGGATCGAACCTGCCAAGTTGGGGTCAGAAGGCCAGCGCCTCAACCGTCTGAGTCACTCAGCCCGGCAATTTAACAACTACAGCAAACACAATTAACTTATAATTTTACATGATTGTTGATCGTGATCATACGCACAGAACCTCCAGTTGTATGTGGAATTCGAGCCACAGGGCCATACCATGCATTGTACAAAAGCTGCTGTAAACATCGGTTTACATCGAGGAGAAGAAGGGGGATTGGTAGAAGGAGAAAAATCATTTAAGCAAATTTGTAGTTTTATGTGACTGCTGGTGTAATGATAATAACCGCAGGACCTCCAGTTTTACGTGGAATTCAAATCACAGCCTCGTAACATTTTTAAAACCCTTTATATTGGCTGACATTCGATTCCCGGACACTTAGAACAGAAGCCAATGATAATGTAATTTAACTATCACGCCTCGTAAGAGTCTAAGAAACCTTAAGTTACCCGCGCAGTGTTCTCTAAACCTGGCGATGCACCAGTTGCTTCCTCGGAGTCTCTGTGTAACTTTTTAGTCAAACATCACCTGATAAAAGAAATATACCCCTAAATTAAATATCCACCCTTAGGACAGCCCCTTTAGTTCTGAACCCACGTTGTTGACATAGTCCTCTAATCCTGCCACAGATTTCACAAATTGTAATATTTTCAATCCTACGCTTCCAGATTTCCAAAGTATGTCAGTTATAACAGTGGAAATTGTTATTTGGTACCTCTATTCAGGACTTCTTTCTTCTTGCACAGTCGAGATGAGTAGCTCAGACGGTAGATGGGTGGCTTTCTAGGCTCAGGTTAGCGGGTTCGATTCTGTCTCAGGTTAGCGGGTTCGATTCTGTCTCAGTCCGATTAGCTTTGAAGGTGTTCTAATACGCCAGCCTCGAGTCGGTAGATTTACCTACGTGCGAGAACAACACTTGAAGGACAAAATTCCGGCATTTCGACGTCTCTGAAAACTGTAAAATAGTCAATGGGACGTAGAAAAAAATAATCTCCGTACTGGCCATGGAGGCCCTTGGAGGATTGGAAGTTAAAGCCTTCGACTATCCGCAATCTTGGCACTAAGTGGGCTAGAGTGATTAGCTCTATGCCGGTACTTATTATTGGTGTAGGCTGAGTGAATCTCATGGTCATATGGGTCTTCAGAAATAGAAATCTCGCTTCTAAATTTTTCGACTTCCTGACGGAGAATCGACCTTTCGGAAGAACCGAGCACTATATCACCGCCTCGGATGGGCAGCCCCTAGAGAAATATAAAACCATTATTATTATTATTATTATTATTATTATTATTATTATTATTATTATTATTATTATTATTATTATTATTCCTTGTACTATGGTTGTTGATTTTCGTAAATATCTCTCATTTATATGCTTGTAGTATTCAATCAATCACCACTGATCTGCATTTAGGGCTGTCGCCAATGTGACAGATTCCCTGTCATTTGCTTACCCAGATTTAAAACAATAATTTCAAAGTAGTTAGAAATGTATCAAAACCCGTGATAAATTATTCCAATCTCGAATCCCTCTTCCTATAAAGAACTATTTGTCCCAATTTGTCCTGTTCAATTCCAACTTAATATTCATTTTATGATCTTATGATCTTTATGATCTTATTTTATGATGTTCAATAAATTTCCAGTGTCATTGAAATCATTTCAGAAAAGGCTAGGAAAACAACAGGTAGGGAATCTGCCACCTGGGCGACTGCCCTAAATGCAGATCAGTATTGATTGATCGATTGATTAAAATCCCCACTTAAACTTATTCGTCTACTAATGCCATTCCACACCAACTCTCCACTGACAGCTCGGAACATACCGCTTAGTCGAACTGTTCGTCTCCTTACTTTCAATTCTCCCCAGCCCGAAGTTTGGAACATTTTCGTAACAACTCTTTCGTCGGAAATCGCCCAGAACAAATCGTGCTGCTTTCCTTTGGATATTTTCCAGTTCTTGTATCAAGTGATTCTGGAGAGGGTCCCTTACACATGAACCATACTCTAAGTGGGGTCTTACCAGTGACTTTTGCGCCCTCTCTTTTACATTCTTACTACAAGCTCTAATTACCATCATAAGAAGAAATCTATAACTTTACTTACAATCCTATTCATGTGACCATGCTCCGGTGATATTCATTCATGTTCTTTGATACTTTTAAAAATTCGTTACGGTTAAAAAGAAAACACTTATCTCAAAGAGATTTTCTGTTAGTGTATACTAAGACTAATAATATGTAATAGTTGAATATCCTTTTTTAAAAATGAAGACGATTATTACGAAAGAAGTAATAATAATAATGATGATGATATTGAAATATTTTTCATTGGCTTTTTAAATTCTGTAAGTCATGAGCTTTTAACCCAGTCTATAACATTTTATTCAAGCCTGTTTCTTGCTTCCATGACTTCTTTATTCAAGATTTAAATAACAGGAACACTGAGAAGAAGACACAAGACACAACGCTCCAGAGAAGAATGCTTTTTTTCTTTAGATACTCCTATGATAAATAACTCGTTTCTTATCTAGTTCTTTTAATATCTCATTATGACTTCCTTTTTCTCACCAACAAATACTGTATAAGTTACTGCGACTTATAATACTCCACATTTAAGTAGAGGATGGTAGAGATGCTTGGGCTTGGAGGCTGGACGCTGAAAGCTACAATCGTCTATAAAGGAGATGTCATCATCATCATCGTCATCATCTGCTTACCCTCCAGGTTCGGTTTTTCCCTCGGACTCAGCGAGGGATCCCACCTCTACCGCCTCAAGGGCAGTGTCCTGGAGCTTCAGACTCTTGGTCGGGGATACAACTGGGGAGAATGACCAGTACCTCGCCCAGGCGGCCTCACCTGCTATGCTGAACAGGAGCCTTGTGGAGGGATGGGAAGATTGGAAGGGATAGACAAGGAAGAAGGAAGGAAGCGGCCGTGGCCTTAAGTTAGGTACAATCCCGGCATTCGCTTGGAGGAGAAGTCGGAAACCACGGAAAACCACTTCGAGGATGGCTGAGGTGGGTTTGGCTGAGGTGGGAATCAAACCCACCTCTACTCAGTTGACCTCCCGAGGCTGAGTGGACACAGTTTCAGCCCTCGTACCACTTTTCAAATTTCGTGGCAGAGCCGGGAATCGAACCCGGACCTCCGGGGTTGGCAGCTAATCACGCTAACCACTACACTACAGAGGCAGACTAAAGGAGATGTACGTATTACAAAAGAGAAACCTTCTTATCACATGCTAGTAAGTCATCTACTGGAACGCGTGGGACAAGATTGCTTGTACTGTTGGTTTACCCAGTTGCTATATGTGTGTGGCGGGTTATAAAAATATAATCATTAATTGGACATGATGACGTGGACCTTGAGAATTGTTTCATAACAAAGACTGCGTTACATAACTTGCATTGAGATAGGCTAGTACTCATAAGCCCACTTACTCCACATGCAATTGAAGAGAAGTGACTGCAATCTATTCTTGTGTAATGACCCTAAGGTCGAGGCTGTCTAGTTCTGATTTTCTTTAAGACTAGGTGACAGACATTCATATCTCGGATATCCGCAAGCAGATCAAGGGGGAAGAAACACAAAGATCATTGCCAACTCTCTTTCACTGCGCATTAAACGCGCACAGACAGTTGCACTTTTCAGTCAAAAGCGCATCAAAATAACGATGAAAATACTTTGTAATCGCACTGTGAAAAGCATGAAAAGCCCACTAAATGTCCCTTCCAACTTTTGTAGACTTAGTACCGTCTACTGTTAACCACAGAAGAAAGAATGAAAAATTATGGTTATAGATTAAGACGTTAGTTTGCTAAACAGTGTACTGTATAGTGTTAGCAGTAGGTGTGGTAACAATTTCTTTGCCTTGAACACACGTCTATCCGATGTTGTTTCACTTTACGGGCAAATGTATTCAACTGACCTTCTTCAGAAACTCTATTCGGCTGACAATTTTTCTGTTATACTCCTGACATTTACGAATATTTATGTATTTCAATTCCTGCCTGCTTCTCCTGGCACCTTGAAATTTTCCATATGTTTCAGCCTGAATTTTTAATAGCACATCAGTGGCTCTGTGGACTGAGGATTACACGAATCAAATGAAACATACACGTTGCAGGCCTCCCAAGGATCGACCACCTGAAATGTTGTGCACCTTTCAGTTAATGTGGTGGGTAACAATTTGAACAGCTTTTGTAAACAACACTCAGTGTTCAACTGCGTCCGACTCGTTGGCTGAATGATCAGCGTACTGGCCTTCGGTTCAGAGGGTCTCGGGTTCGATTCCCGGACGGGTCGGGGATTTTAACCTTCATTGGTTAATTCCAATGGCCCGGGGGCTGGGTGCTTGTGCTGTCCCCAACATCCCTGCAACTTACACACCACACAGAACACTATCTTCCACCACAATAACACGCATAACATACATGGCAGATGCCGTCCACCCTCATCGGAGGGTCCGCCTTACAAGGACTGCACTCGGCCAGAAATAGCCACACGAAATGGTTATTATAGTGTTCAACTTCGTTGTGTGCACAAAAGACTATCAGTTCATTGATTGTCAGTTCAGTAGGTCCTACATGTCGGACAGTTTTATGTCGTGGGATATTTTGAAAAGTAACAGTCAGTTGCTCTCATTAAACGCCACAGAACTATGTTTTGGAAAGAAGGGCTTAAGGCAGTTTTCCGCAATTATATTTTGTCAACTAAGGACACATATTTTATTTGTTTTGCGCCCCACCACAAAAACGGCCTAATTCTCACTTTAATCAAATGGGAAAAATTAAAAAACAGAATCTAATGAACACCACAGCATTCAGCATATCAGCTCCTGCTTTTTAACACAATACAAGATTTATGGCTTAAATACATTACTTTCTAAGAGAAGTTTGATCGTGCAAGTATTAGTAACATATTCATCAGATGGACGCCTGGGATTGCCTATTCCCGTATTATAGCAAACATATCTTAAACTTTTCCTTTAGCATCTTAAAGTTTTAATAATACCTAAATAAAAAATGGCATTTTAATGTATATCTAAAGAGTTGGTTACTTCTTCGGTGGCTTAGACCATTTTTGTGCTGCACAAAATTACTCTGTCATCCAAGTGAATGTATTTAGCTACCGAGAGCTTCCCTGATGTTAGACCATCTATTAATAGTTAATACTCATCTAAACAAATTTTAAGTTTTGACGCTTAGTCAGCTTTTCCGCACACGTCTTCATTTGCAGTAGATATTAAACAGCTAGGGCGTCGGCATTTTCTCTCGTTACTTCAACGTTGCTGTAAGCTAATGGACACATAGTTGTCGTATTTAAACACCCTTAGATGTCACTGACTTCAGAAAGGATTGATTCCGATACGATTAATCGACTACGTCACTGCGGTCAACTGACATAAAGCGCTAAAGGGAAGCAACTCCATCACTTTCTCAAGGAAGAAAGGTGCACATAATCTCTCTTAGATTTGAGAAATTATTCACAAACATCATTTACGTGTCTATCGCAAGAAAGAAGAGGTCAACAACTATTAGCCTGAGGAGCAAAATCCCTCTGTGTATGGGGGTATAGAATACATCCATGGTACCCCTGCCCGTCGTAAGAGAATATAGTAGAACCCCGCTTAACCGAACTTCATTTAACCGAAACCCGGCTTAACCGAAATGCTTTGGCAAAACTGTATTTTAATATGTTGTTTTTACCCTCTCGTTCTTAGCCTTCGATATTAGTAATTCTCTTGCTATATGTCCTGAGAGCTACTAGGAAAACCCTATTTTTATATTATGACTTATGCCAGAATGCACGTGTAGTATAAAACAAAATAGTTTTTTACCCTCTAGTTCGTTCCATGATAGATTTTTTCTTGAACAAGTAGGAATTATTATTACTGTATTATTATTATTATTATTATTATTATTATTATTATTATTATTATTATTATTATTATTATTATTATTATTAGTGTATTATTCGTCATGAAGATTATGTAGACGACTCCGACCTGAGAATCGAGTAACAGCAGATGATGGATTTAATGCATTGGAGGTAAGATTGATTTCGAATTTTTATTAAAATACAGTACCACACGCTTTAATTGCTGTATACAGTATTCAGTTCAGTAGGAACAAAAAATGTTTAAATTATTTCAGATTGCTTCGCCCTTTGTTGAACAAAGCGATGAATCTACGCCAGCTGATGTATTGTTGAGTAAATGGTGGCGCGACCTAGTTGCACGACAGCGCTGCATCTAGAAAATTCAGAAGAAAATCACCGATTTTATACAATGAGTGACATTATGTAAACATTTTTATGTTAATATAGGGTATGCACCTTTGCTTAACAGAGTTTATGCATTTTTATCTCGACATTTAAATTTCGAAAATATTTACCATGTGTCATCCAAAAAACCGCGTCATCCAAAGTGGCTCCATCCCCTTTATTTCGGATAAACTGGGCTCTACTGTACTAAAGTGGGAAGCCACAAGGTTTCTCATCCTGAGCAGGCGACGCCGCATTTTGCTATCTGAATTACATTGCTTATGCTCCTCACTTTAATATTTGATTTGTTCTGGGTGATTTTTAACAAAAGATTAGTCTTACCAAATGTTGCAAACTTTGAGCGGGGAAGACTTGGGAGTAAGGAGAGGAGCTGCTTGACTAAGCGGTGTGTTTCGAGCTGTTAGTGGACAGATGACGTGGAATGAGATTAGTAGATGAATAAGGTGGAGTGGAGTTCTGAAAATTGGCAAGGATTATATGAAGATAATGTTAGAAATCAAGAGGACAAGTTGGGGCAAATATTATTCAAGGGATGAGGAATTATGGATTTGAATAATTTAACAAGGGGGATTCTCGATACATTTCCAACTTCTTTGAAATAATTTAGAAAGGAATAGGTAGCTGCTAGCTGGGTGACAGCCCTAAATGCAGATCAGTGGTTACATCTATATTAAGTTTGCAAGGCCTCACGAGTCTCTAGTTTTTACAACTTTTCTTGGCCCTTCCCTTTCTTTTAACAAATCCGTCGTTCTTTGAAAGGTCAATCAGCATTTCCAACTGCCCGTTACTGATGATGTCAGTGGTACTTACCGTTGACTGACTTTGTGATAACGATCTACAATCCACCTCACAGCATCCCGACAGAGACACGGGTGCGGAACTGAGCCAGCTCTCTACCAACAAGATGGTCATTTATAACTTTTCTTTTGTATTCGTCTTCTTATGTTTTGTAGACAGTATAACAGGGACACGAGAGCGTTCGAGACAGATCGCACACTAGAAAATGCAAATAATCATTCAGGAAATGGTATTATATAAATATGTATGTACTTCAATTAGCTGCAGCTGCAGAGACATGTGTGTGCCACCACCGCAATAACGGGACGTCGACGGGCGGAAGAAGATAGCCTCTTACATCACGTAAGGCTTGGCGATTAATTCCCCTTCTCCGAAAACGGAGACTTGGTACCACGGACCCCCGGCTGCTGGACCGTGGGGCTATCCTACAAATTCAAAGCCCGGACGATAACGGATCCGAGCTTGAACCCGGCAGTGACAAGACTGACTGATCCCCGTAATAAGTGACAAATGCTAGGAAAATGGTTATGATATGCATGATACATATTCATAACTAACACAACCTCTTGAATCTTCCAGCCCACATCCTTGCATGTGCTATGTGCTGTATAACACACCATGGTTTACCTGTAGGCATCTTTATATTTCCGCCTATGATTTTTATTTTTCTGATCCTTACTATCAACCTCTAGTACCCTAACCCCGTAACCCCATGGCACTACAGCCTTTTTTTTTTTTTTTTTTGTTGATTTCAAGTAGGTGGGAGTCCCGTGGCACACTTCGGCCACTCTACTCATCGGTGACGATGACATGAAGACAGCAGGGAGTAGTCAGTAGCGGGGAAAAATCGATCTGTCTATGGTGGAACAGGTCCACCATGTCAGAAATGAAAACCCCTCTTCGCTGAGCTGTTACAAATCTAATAAGCTAGTGCTAGGGGGCAAGGCCGGGAGAGATGGTAAACGTTGTGAAATTAGCAAGAATCAGAAGGCATGTGAGGAGGAAATAGGGCAGGCGATGACTTGGCGGGAGGGGGGATTACGTGGTTGACGTATGTTTGCAGTCGGGAGTGCTTGGCGGGGCTGATGTTGTCAGGTGAGGGTGTAACAGGTTAAGCAGGAGCTGTAGGATAGGGGATATATCTTGGCTGGTCTGAAAGGGTACTGAGGGGTAGTTGAGATGTGGTGCTGGATGAAATTTCGGGGTCAGGTGTCTGGCGTGCCTGTAGTGGGCCCTGATGGCTTTCTTGATGTAAGGGCATCCAGGAAACGAGGCAGCGTGATGTCCCTCGCAGTTTGCGCACATTGCCTGAGTAAACGGTACCTCGCAGTCGGTGTGTCGGTGTGGGCCGCCACATCTATTGCATCTGGTGGAATTCTTGCACGACGCAGAAGTGTGGTGCAGTTGCAGGCAGTTGTAACACTGGATGACCAGAGAGGTGCGGTTACTGGGTGACGGTTGAGGTGGAAGGACAGCCCTGAAGAGCCTTGGCCTACCAAGCGACCGCTGCTCAGCCCGAAGCCTGAGATTAAGAAGTGTCGTGTGGTCAGCACGACGAATCCTCTCGGCCGTTATTCTTGGCTTTCTAGAGCGGGGCCACTATCTCAATTTCAGATAGCTCCTCTATTCTAATCACGTAGGCTGAGTGGACCCCGAACCTGGCCTCAGATGCAGGGAAAAAACCTTGACCTACCTGGGAATCGAACCCGGGGCCTCCGGGTAAGAGACAGGCACGCTACCTCTACAACACAACCTCTAGTACCACGCAGCCTAATACCTTATCTGCCTAGTAGCATCTTTGACACAGGGACAGGCCGATACTTCTATAGTTTCAATTTCTCCCAATCCTCTCTGCTATATCTTTCTTCTTAGAACTAACATCATGTCGGAGGCGGTGTAGATTTGTGCTGATCGCCACCCGGAGGCAGCCAGCATCGGCCATCCCCGCCCCGAAAAAAAGAATCTCACGCCGAGCAGGGCAGCTTCGGCTCTACAACTCTGCATTCGGTAGACGGTGAGCTGATCCCATCGTCGGCTGTCCTGAGAATGGTTTCCCGTGGTTTTTCATTCTCCCCACTAAGGCTAATGCTGGGACAGTTCTTTTTATAGACCACGGCGGCTCTCCCTCACCCTTCTCCGCATCTCAAATTACCGGAACGCATGTTCTGGCCTGACAGTGCATCACCCTCTAGGAGGCCTGCCATACTTCATCAGAGTACGGAACGAAAATTTATAGTGTCTCAATGGTGCAAAAACCGCCAGCGTCTTGGAATAAATAGGAATCCAGGCAACGAGCCCTCTGCCACACTGGGGCGAAACGCTGGTAATTTCATGAGCGAAAAGACGTAAAGAGTTCGAATACTTTAATATTCACAGTGGATGAAATTAAATTACGGATCCCTTCTAGCAATTTATTTTGTGAAATTAGGAATATTGTCTTTCTCAAATTATTTTCTTTGTCTAGACTGAATTCAATGTCCTTGTATGAGGGGATTTTATTGCGCGATATTCAAATGATGAGTGATGCAAAGTTTCGAAACGCTCACGGGACATACATAAAACATCTGATGCCCCCTTTTTTTTTTACAACCGCAGCCCGTGTCTTGCATCATGCAACAGAACATCTGTTCCCGCTCAGTCTATATTTGAGACACGTTATCTCCGGAGAAAAAGATGAACCACTCCATGTTTTTCCTCTTGAGAACGAGTTACGCAGATCGGCTGTCAGTGAACCTATACACCATATTCGAAAGTTCTTTGCACCCAGCGCAGTTGCCTTAGTTTACAGGTTCACTGAACAGGTATTACCATGTAGCAGTTAAAAAAACTTGGAGTCTGATGAACGCAGAAGGAAGGAGCACTGAGAACAAAACACTGAAATTGTTTCTCGGACAGTGACCTACAAACCGCAATCGTCTGAAATAGCAATTTAAAGGTAATGGAGAACTGAAACTGACAAAGGGCTAATGTATAACTCACAGCAACTTCAAGTCTTAACTAGAGCATTCCACTTTTATTTACATTTCTTCTGATGATAGGTCATCATTGAAAAATACTATGTGAATATCAATTTATTTCTCCTTGTACGGCATAATCATCAAGTGGATTTGGATTCCACTAGCCAGTATTTTCCCAAGTTTTTCCTATTTCAGTTCAAGTCATTGCGTATTCTACGATATAATTTTCCATGAGCCGTGGTTACTTTTTCACCATTTAATTATATACGTGCTAGAATACACTCAAATACATTATTATTATAAGTATTATTATTATAATAATTATTATTATAATTATTATTTTATATATATGTAATTCGCTGGGGCCATCAAGGACCACGTTAAGTCTTGTTGCATTTGACACTGAACTTGGCCTTCTTTAAAGCCAAAATTTCCCTCATTCTTTGTGAGTGGGCCTGCTTACGCTCCTCTGTCCAAGGGGCACCGTGTCTTCTCTTCGGTTGCTCGTCTCGGTTAAGCCAGTTCGTCAATATTTTCTTGCGGAAGAGATCTCTGTTAAGGGCGTCTTCAGCTGAGATATTTAGCATTTGCAGGTCTTCCTTGGTATTTCTAAACCAGGGAATTGTGGTTTTGGGGTTTGAATCAAAAAAGTGAAAGATTTCTTTAGTTAACTTTCTTCCGTCCATTCTTTTCAGATGACCATAAAATCGTGCCCGTCTTTTTCTGATTGTGTCGGTAATTTTCTCTATTATGCTGTAGACTTCCTTGTTGGATCTTTTCATGGATTCCATTTCTCTACTTTGATCCCAAGATTCCTCTCACAATTTTGCGTTCTCTTTTCTCCAGTTCTTCAAGGAGTCCTTTGTTGGCATTTAGAGACAGGGTTTCGGCTGCATATAGAACTACTGGCTTCAGAACTGTTTCATAGTGACGTATCTTGGTGTTTTGGGAAAGGAATTTTTTGTTGTAGATTGTGCGGGATGTTTGGTAGGCTATTTCCAGTTTGCGTACTCGCTCCTGAAGTGTTTCTTTGTCCAGTCCATTTTTCATGATGATCCCACCCAGGTATTTGAATTTGTCTACTCGGGTGATGTCCCCGTATTTTGTATGGAGTTTCTGTGGAGCCTCTTTGATCTTAGTCATTACTTCTGTTTTCTCAAACGATATCTGCAAACCAGTTTGTTCGGCAATTTCCTTTAAAATTTCAACTTGAGCTCTTGCGGTTTCTAAGTCGTTTGAGAGAACAGCAATATCATCGGCAAATGCTAAGCAGTCTGTTGCGATCCCCTTGGATTTGGTTCCTATTCTCAATGGACTGTAGTTGGTTTCCTGTAATCTCACCCGCCAGGTTCTGATGACCTTTTCAAGAACACAGTTGAAGAGTATCGGGGATAGCCCATCACCTTGTCGGACTCCTGTTTTGATGTCAAAGGAATGCGAGAGACATCCGTGGAACTTCACCTTGGATTTTGTATCGGTCAGGGTGGCTCTAATTAACGCCAGCAGTTTCAAATCAACTCCAAATTCATTTAAGATGTTTAGCAGGACTTCCCGGTCAATGGAGTCGTACGCTTTCTTAAAGTCCACAAAGACAGACACATACTGCTTGGACCTTAGTGTACAATATCTGATAATCGTTTTGAGATTTTGGATCTGTTCAGCTTTTGAACGACCTTTTCTGAACCCTCCTTGGTATTCACCTATTTGATGTTCGACTTGTGCTTCCAAACGCTCCAGGATGGCAAGTGATAGAATTTTGTAAGTCACGGGTAGCAAAGATATTCCCCTGTAGTTGTTGATGTTCTTCATGCTGCCTTTTTTGTGTAATGGATGGATCAAAGCTATTTTCCAATCTTCGGGTAAGGTCTGCTTGTTCCAAATTTCTTCTATTTGCTTTTGCAAGATATCAGTGATTCCTCTGGGGCATATTCCATAGTTCTGCTACTACTGAGTCTTCCCCCGGCGCTTTGTTATTTTTGAGACGGGCAATGTGGCGCTTGATTTCATCTCTATCGGGTGGTCTGGAATCTGGGTACCTGAGTAAGGGTTCCTTGGTCTCAATGGCGCTTTGCGGTTTAGAGCAATTAAGTAAATTCTTGAAGTAATCTGCCAGAATGCTGCAATTTTCTTCACTTGACATCGCCAGTGTGCCATCCTTTTGCTCAAAGCATAGAGATGGTGGTTTATAGCCAGTGAGTTTGCGTTTGAAGGTTCTGTAGTACTCTCTGCTTTCATTCTTCCTGAAGTTTTGTTCTATCTTTTTAATGAGAGATTTTTCGTATTTACGTTTCTCAGTTCTGAACACCCTAGCTGCTTGGGCACGTTGGATTTTGTAGGTTTCCCAATCATTTTCTGATTTCGTAGTGTAGTACAGTTTCCACGCATTGAGTCTTTCTTGGAAGACTGATTCGCAGGTACCATTCCACCAGGCATGCTTTTTGCTTCTCTTGATTTCTGCAACGTCTTTGGCGGCCTCAACTTTTGGCGTTGTTAAAGTCACAGTCATTTGGTCTAGCCTTCTCCTGGAACTCCTCGACCCTTTGCCGAAGTTTATCATTGTCGAAGCGTGTGATTTGTTTGGTTGTGTTCCTTGTGTTTGCGGGAATTGGTTTGAATTTGATAAGAGACATATAATGATCTGAGGCCACATTGATGCATTTCTTTACCTTGACATTCATAATCTCAGGGCTGTTTCTCCTAGAGATTGCAACATGATCAATTTGGAACTCTCCGAGAGCTTGGACGGAAGAGCGCCAAGTCATTTGCTTTCTGGGCAGATGGCGAAAGTGGGTCGACATGACCTGTAGGTTGTGATTTTCGCAAATGGACACCAATCTTTTGCCGTTGGGATTGGTTCTTTTGTGAGCAGGGTAATTTCCTATAACTTTCTTGTACTTCTGTTCACGACCTAGTTGGGCATTGAAGTCACCCAAAAGAAGCTTGACATGGTGTTTGGGGATTTTGTTTAATTTTTCATCCAGTAGGTCCCAGAAATTATCAACTTCGTCTGGATCAGACTTGTTCTTATCGTTTGTAGGAGCATGTGCGTTATTATTATTATTATTATTATTATTATTATTATTATTATTATTATTATTATTATTATTATTAGTATTATTATTCGTTCGTTCATTCGTAATCTGTTTTCTCTCCAGGGTCGGGTTTCCCTCTGACTCAGCGAGGGATCCCACCTCTACCGCCTCATGGGCAGTGTCCTGGAGCTTCAGACTCTGGGTCTGGGGATATAACTGGGGAGGATGACCAGTACCTCGCCCAGGCGGCCTCACCTGCTATGCTGAACAGGGACCTTGTCGGGGGAAGGGAAGTTTGGAAGGGATAGACAAGGAAGAGGCAAGGAAGCGGCCGTGGCCGTAAGTTAGGTACCATCCCGGCATTTGCCTGGAGGAGAAGTGGTAAACCACGGAAAACCACTTCCAGGATGGCTGAGGAGGGAATCGAACCCCCCTCTACTCAGTTGACCTCCCGAGGCTGAGTGGACCCCGTTCCAGCTCTCGTGCCACTTTTCAAATTTCGTGGCAGAGCCGGGAATCGAATCCGGGCCTCACACTAACGACTACACCACAGAGGCGGATATTATCATTATTATTATTATTAACCTTGAAATCAGTGGTTTGGGATGCTAGGGACGAAAAAGCATACCCCTCCAATACAGGTCGAGCTCCATCGCATTGTTTAATGATGTTTGTGATGATTGTTGCTTGTCCGGTTCCATGGCTGAATGGTTAGCTGCTGGCCTTTGGTCACAGGGGTCTCGGGTTCGATTCCCGGCAGAATCTGGAATTTTAACCATAATTAATTAATTCCCCTTGCATGGGGACTGGATGTAGGTGTCGCCTTCATCATCATTCCATTCTCATTACGACGCGGAGGTCACCTACGGGAGTCAAATCAAAAGACCTGAACCTGGCGAGCCGAAGTCCTCGGACACAACCCGACTCACACCAAGCAAATGCTGGGGCTGTACCCTAATTAAGGCCACGGCCGCTTCCTTCCCATTCCTAGGCCTGTTCTATCCCATCGTCGCCATAGAACCTATCTGGGTCGGTGCGACGTAAAACAAATTAAAAAGAGGAGTAATATAACGAGATGTGTGATTACGGGCTAGACGACAGCAGGATTCGTGAGCGCCACTATTAATTAATTATGGATACCTCGAATGAACCCGTAAAACGAGGACAGATACGCAGAACACGTACTTTAAAACAGAAGGGGGACGCACAGACCGGGAGCACGGTACTGTATAGGCTGGGAAGTGGGCGTCGTAGGTCAAATGTCGCAGTAGTTCACATGGCAAGCGGGCGGGGAGATATGTGATAGTGGACTAGTGTTCGAGGTAGGAGGTTCGAATCCGACATGAGATTTTTTTACCAGACAGTTGCCTGGGATGTGGCAGGGTTGTATACTTAATACCGGTATTTTTCACAGACTGATTTGTTTATTTGGTCCTGACAAGGGCTGTTGGTATGGTGCTGGGTTGATAGAGGCTAGGAAACATTTGGCAGAATTTCAGTTATGCACGTCGTTTAACGCAACACCTGCTCGAACTGACGACCTCCGTGGTCGATACAGAGCAGCGCACGATGTTGTAAAGACCGTCTGGCCCGTTGCAACATCTCTGGCGAAACGGATCGGCATGCCTCGGAGATGAGCTGTCTAAGGTGAAAAGGACTGGCCGGCTCCTGTGCATACACCAGTTGTTTTAACATGGCCCCACAGAAAAATAACCAGGGGCGTAAGATCGGGCGATCTGGCGGGCCAGGGGACAGGTCCTCCCCTTCGTATCCATTTATCATGATACGTCGCATGGAGATGGTTCCGGACGACCACCGCCGCGTGCGGGCGAGCTCCGTCATGTTGAAACCACATCCTGCAGCGGTCAAGGAGTGGCATATATTTCAAAAACGGTGGTAGTTCATCACGGAGAAACCGCAGATAGCGTTGGCTTTTCAGATGGCCCTCAAAGAAATGGGGACCGATGAGGTAATTAATTTCGTGTGGCTATTTCTAACCTGGTGCAGCCCGGGGGTGGGCGGCATCTGCCATGTGCAGGTAGCTGCGTGTTATTGTGGTGGAGGATAGGGTTATGTGTGGTACGTGAGTTGCAGGGATGTTGGGGGCAGCACAATTACTCAGCCCCCGAGCCATTAGAATTAACCAATGAACGTTAAAATCCCCGACCCGGCCGCGAATCGAACCCGGGGCCCTCTGAACCGAAGGCCAGTACACTGACCATTCAGCCAACGAGTCGGACGAAAGTAAACTCGTGTCTTCATCCCGAGGTGGTGCAGCTCTTTTCAGGCAGGAGGTGAGCTGCATGTACCATTTCAACCACATACCAGCCATTCTTAAATTTCTGGCATTACCGGGAATCGAACCCGGGCCCCCGAGGACGGCAGCTAATAACACTAACCGTTACGCTATGGAGGCGAACACCGATGAGGTGATCACCCATGATTTCACACCATACATCCACGCCCCACTGTACCTGAAAAGCTGTCTATCGCACCCATTGGGGATTATTCACACTCCAGTGATACATATTATGGCGATTAACGGTTCCATTGTTGTGGAATCGTGCTTCGTCCGTAAATAAGAGAGAGGCTAGAAAAGCAGGATCAGTGTCCACATTCTGTAGGATCCATTAACAGAACGCCACCCAGGCATCGAAATCATGACCATGGAGTTCCTGGTGTAAGTGCAGATGGTACGGGTGAAACCGGTGAGTATGCAATATCCGCATAAGAGTTGCTCGGCTGATGTTCGTCTCCTGTGCAATGGCCGGTGTGCTAGTATGGGTTACGCCGGATAGCGTCAAACATGACCTCTTCATTGTCAGCAGACGTCACGGGATAATCTCGAACGGGTCGTGTCCTTCCCGGGGATGTAGTATCTCGCAGGCATCTTTCCGCACTCCGAAATGTCATGCCCGTCGGTGTCGTCTTTCCGGATAGCGTTCTTGGTAAGGCGTTGTGCCTGGTATGCATTCTGTCTAGCTTCTCCACAGATAAGTAACATATCCAGTCGCTGGAATACGTCTCGAGGCAGTGAATAAACTTTGTGTTGTGAATTGCTTCGAAGGAGGGGAGTTCGCGCAGCTACATACTTACATGTCATCGCATGTTGCTATCGTTCCAATAGTGTATACTTTATCCTACCTGTGGTCCACGAAGCTTGGAACATGTACGACGTAACTAACTGGCCACAGACCATCATCTCCTCATCCTCGTCCAACCCAGCACCATACCCAATGCAACGATACATGCGGTCTTTTACAGGGTCAAATAAACAAATCAGTCCTTGGAAGCTATTAAGCATGCAACCTTTTCACATCCTAGGCAACTGGCTGTTAAAAAAATTTTACGTGCGATTCGAACTTCCTACCTCGAGCACTAGTCCACTGCCACATATCTCCCGGCCGCTTGCCATGTCAGCTACTGCGACACTCGACGTTCGGCGCCCAATTCCCAGCCTATACAGTACCATACGTCCACCTCCAGTTTTAAAATACGTGTTCTGTGTATCTGTACTCGTTTTACGGGTTCATTCGAGGTACCCATAATGAATTAATAGTGGCTTTCACGATTCCTGTTGTCTTCTAACACATAAACACACATTTCGTTATATGACCCCGGTTTAGGGAGAGAGACCGATGTCTTTCAGAATTGTAGTAAATATGAAGGGATGGATAAAATTGGATCGCAAGGGGCTGGTGGACAATCCGGTATATACAGTACTGTGTGGAGATGAGAAGAATGCAAGAATGATGAATGTGGCCTGTAAGCACGAACTTCCTGTTCTGCCCAGACAGATGGGCTCTTATCTGCTACACGAAAACATTGACTCACACTTTGCAGTTTGCTGGATTACAACTGACAAGAGCGAAGAGCTGCCAGTAGAAGATAATACAAAGTCGCCTGAATAGTAGCGGAGTTGCTATGGTAACCATTGCGTCACTGGCTCTGCTGGTGAAAACCCCTTCGCCCCGTGCCTCATCGGGCATGTGCATTCTTCTAATCTCCCGACAGTACTGTATACTGTGTATTTCTTTTTACTACTTGTTTAATGTTGCACTAGAACATCGAAAGTTATCGGAGACGGAAGGATGGAAAAAGGCTTTGGAAAGGTAGCGGCCATGCCCTTAAGCACGGTATAGTCCCAGCATTTGCCTGGTGTGAAAATGGGGAACCACGGAAAACCATCGTCAGGGTTACCGGCGTTGGGATTCGAACCCACTGACTCCCCAATGCAAGCTCACAGTTGCGCGATCCTAACCACACAGCCAACTCGCTCGGTGGTTGTAGACAGAATAGCGCTGAAAGCGAAGACGCGGTAACAGACCTCGAAATGAACGCCATGGAACATCTAGTGGGAACACTTCCATTTAAAATGCGTAGGGGTGATTTTGACCAGGTCCTGGATCACGACTGTTCAGCACGGGTTGGCATATGCAATATGAACTGGCCTTAACTGCTTTTATTTCAGGAAGAACTTTCATAAAAACAAAGCTAGAAGTTTGAACATGGCTAAATGGCGTGCTCGTCCACATCTCATGAGATCCATCATAAAATTGTATTTGGGTGGTGAACACTTCAGGAAAAACGGTGGTAATGACCCACGCCATGTGATTCCTGGAAATTAGGTATTGAGGAAATGAAACACGATATCCGGCAAGCCCTTGAACATGCAGGGAGTTCTAAATAGAAATAACTGTCTATATTTCCGTACAGTAGCGCGTCATCCTCATGGTAGTGAGTTCAGTACTTCCGAGTGAACCAAGGTCGTCAATTATTGGTTCACCGAACGAGTTGGCTGCGCGGTTCGGGGCGTGTAGCTGTTAGCTTGCATTCGCGAGATGGCGGGTTCGAACCCCGCTGAATATGTTTTGGCGTGGTTTCTCATTTTCGTACCTTAACTAGGATTACGGTTGTTTCCTCCCTATCCTATCCTATCCTATCCTATCCTATCCTATCCTATCCTATCCTATCCTATCCTATCTTCTTCTTAATCTATTTACCCTCCAGGGTTGGCTTTTCCCTCAGACTTAGCGAGGGATCTCACCTCTACCGACTCAAGGGTATTGTCCTGGAGTTTCAGACTCTGGGTCGGGGGATACAACTGAGGAGGATGACCAGTACCTCTCCCAGGCGGACTCATCTGCTATGCTGAACAGGGGCCTTGCGGGAGGATGGGAAGATTGGAAGGGATAGACCAGGAAGAGGGAAGGAACCGGCCGTGGCCTTAAGTTAGGTACCATCGCGGCATTTGCCTGGAGGAGAAGTGGGAAACCACGGAAAACCCACTTTCAGGATGGCTGAGGTGGGAATCGAACCCACCTCTACTCAGTTGACCTCCCGAGGCTGAGTGGACCCCTTTCCAGTCCTCGTACCACTTTTTCAAAATTTCGTGGCAGAGCCGTGAATCGAACCCGGACCTTCGGGGGTGGCAGCTACTCACACTAACCACTACACCACAGAGGCGGACTGAATTTATTCGCACCACTTCATATACTACATGCGAAACCTCTTTTCTTTATACCCTCCTCCAATGGTCTCTCTCGTAGGTCAAAGATCACCCAGAACAAATTGTGCTGATTTTTGTGTGTGTATATTTTCCAATTCTCAAATCGTCCGGCTCCATGGCTAAATGGTTAGCGTGCTGGCCTGTGGTCACAGGGGTCCCAAGTTCGATTCCAGGCAGGATCGGGAATTTTAACCATCATTGGTTTATTTCGCTGCCACGGGGGCTGAGTGTATGTGTCATCTTCATTTCATCCTCATCAACGCAGGTTGCCTACGGGAGTCAAATCAAAAGACCTGCACCTGGCGAGCCGAACATGTCCTCGGACACTCCCGGCACTAAAAGCCATACGCCATTTCATTTAGTTCTCAAATCAAGTAATCCTGGTGGCGGTGCACTGGAACCATACTCTAAGTAGGGTGTTGTCAGGGACTTCTACGCCTTACCTTTACATCCTTATAACAACTCTAAATTCCCCCATAACCACATGAAGAGATCTGTAATTTTTATTTTATTTACAGTCCCATTAATGTGATTACTCTAATGAAGACCTTTCCTTATTTTGACTCATAAGTACTTACAGTGTTCTTCATGAGCTATATTCACTCCATCGACACAATCATTATTAAAACTCAGAGGACATGGTGAAACCTACAACCTTACTTCTTATCCCGGTTACCACCATACCATTGTCTGCTGTCCATCTCACAAATGTCGCTTATTTATTACTCTATACAGTATAACATCATCCAAAGTAGCAAAGAGCAACAAACCGATAGCAAACATATTGGTCGCTGAAGAGATCAATTCGAAAAGCACAAGCGCTAACATATCAACTTTCCTTGTTTTCGAGCTTGGTGGTCACTTCTACTCCGAGCAGGTGTTTTTGTGGGTGTGAAAATGGGAAAGCAAGGACTTTCGTCATTGGGGTTCGAATCCTTCACCCCTCGAATGCAAGCTCACAGCTACGCGATCTGACCCGAGCAGTCAACTCATCTGGCGAATATTCTGTAGTGATGTCTTCCGAGCGCATCAGGGTTATCAAGGGTTCCTAGATGGCTGAAGAAATCACTACTAGGACCGAAATGCTGGCACATCAGCTCTGTCGAAGCTCTTTTTTTGTAGAGCAGCGTTGCGCATCTCACAGATAGTGTGGAAGAGCGCACGAATCCTGCATAGTGGAACGCAAGACCCAGCACATAAGCCTACATAGTTACTTTATATTGAACCCTTTGGTCCATACCCACCTTCCTACCTATCAGCAAAAGTTCATGAGATATGTCTCTTGGGTCATATCGGGTTCTTCGTCACTTGCTGAGGTAAAGGTAGGGTTCAGTAATTCTAATCTATCTACTCAAATGAAAGGTTTGTTTAAAAAATGTTCCTATTTATTCAAGTAATCCCTGAAGCATTTATGATTTATCAACGGTATCATTGTACTCAATCGTGTCCACTGGACACCGCAATCGTTTTTACATAGAAGGTCAGAACACTGGTGTGAGCCTTTGACGTAATTGCCTGATGGGCTTGATTACAAGAAACCATTGTCTCAATCATTAATTAAAGAAAGGAAAGTCTGGAAACCTTAAATTCGGCTTCCATGTGAGACTACATGTACCATCATAGTGATTCCTTATGGTCCAGCCCTTGTAACACGAACTCTGGACTCTGGGTATAATTAAGGTAGTCCAATCGGTGTGTGCCACGCAGCGGTTATACGGCATGGACCCTTAATTGAATCGATGTGACCTGCGACTATGTCATGGACCGACATCTAAACTTCTAAGTTACTTTAAAGTCATTGTGGATGATGACCGCAAGGAAAATGATGCTACAGTGGCATATGGCCCTAATCTAAGTGACTGAGGTTGATGAACCCCTGAAGCTGAAGGCTAAACACAATTAAGTTACATCGCTTGATGACCAAAGTTTCCACTTTACTAACCCCAGCACCTTTACTGCTCAATCAATCAAAGTCAAATAATGTAACAACAACAGTGCTCACAATACTTTGTGGTAGTAAAATCCATTACCTTCGGATATGTCCCCTTAATCGTTACGTTAACATTTACATATACCCCACAAAATAAACTACGATTTCCAGAATGCATCTTCAAGCTATTCGCTTGATGTTAAAGTTATTTCAAAATACGGGTTTCAATGAATTTAACAATAAAATAAATTTAAATGATTTAAGGAAATCTTAAGGAACAACAAATTTTATTTCCACGGACGAATGGTTTCTTCACAAGTTCCTACACAATTTTTGACGTAATTCGTTTAATCATGTTTGATGTTTATCTGTTGATTCCTGTAGCTGGAAAAGAACTATTACATCATTCATGTCCAGTTTTATATCTTGTTTCATGACCTCACACTTTAAATCTAATCTAACCCTAGCCATTATTAACACTTGGATAACCCTAATAATTACGTACAAACCAAAAGCAACTTGCCGTATAATTACGATGTCATATCTCGTCATAACCTTTTATGAAGTTTGCGCACCCCTCACACACAAAACAATCATCACTACTACCGCTCTATATTTTGGACAACCCTGAAATTGGCTAACCTTACTCATTATACTCTAAGTTCGTGGTCTCAAATGTACATTACGATCTCAATTAAACAAATTCACAGTATCCAACTACTCGCACGTTATTCCCGGATGGAAATTTCAACTAGATTCCGTAATTATTTATCTCCGTCGCCACGAATGCAATCTCAATCCTACACGTAAACCACTACACGTTCCGTTATACAAACTGTCCCCCCTCTATCAGCTGCCGGTCTTGACGCAAACGAACCTTCTCTGTCTGTCAGTCTCGATATGAAACATCTGTTCATCATGCCTGACTGACATCAAAGAATGAAACATTTAACTTCGCAAAAGACTAATTATAAAATAAGATATATTCTGACCAACCAAATATGCACATAGATTTACTTTTAAAAGTCCCACAATAATTGTACACATCGCAAATTAAAACCGGCGCGGATTCATGTATTCTGCTTTCCATTCCCAACATTATAAAATCTTCCTCAGGCGCCCACAAGTCCCGGCTTCATTGACAGGTTTCCCAAACACCTGATTCACAAATCTCATCTCGACTCACACGACAAAACTAACCTCTGTTTCCCAAACTCACGACCATCACTGACAAAGGAACTGGAATAAAAATCCTTACTAGAATCCGCGACGTCTAATAACGCACAGTGCTTTAATAATGAATAACTTCGCATAAAATGATATCGTATTTTAATAACTGGATTTTCATGAAAATGATTTACAAATTTCCTGATATTATTGTCACTCAGACATGGTTTAAACGGACATAGAATACATTCACCCTTGACAAATTCACCGACATGCGTTACTCAACACTACGTACAGCGCTTCCATCCGATATAAAATGGGTAACCACGGATCCCTTTTGCACCAACTCCATCAAAATTCCAGTTGAAAATTTTACATAGGATGAACATCTTAATTTGACATCACAAAATATAGGCAATAAACATACGGAAATGACGATCTATATTGGACGTGATATCACTTTGAAACTCTATTTAATAACCTTTTACAACATCATACGGCACTCGCAAGACTTCAAAAATTTATCCAAGTGAAAAATGAAAAAAAAAAAACAAATGACCCTTTTTCATCGTATTCTGACATTTACAAAACCCACATAGGGGCGGCCAACTGCGTCGTATATACCCCATAAAATACATGTAAGTTAGACATCATGAAACAAGATATAGTAGGTGGTAAGATGGTAAGTCACATACCTTAAGTCACGCCAGCATTCATCTTAGGGCTCACCTGTGACCCTTGCATTTTTATTTACCAATTTTTACATTTCTGGCTGTACAGATCATATTGTCTTCCGGTTTCCTGGATATAAAACATATAAAAAAGGATAATGCCCTTCACTTGTCGTTCTTGTCAATCGCACACAACGGATTGTAATTATTTCCCGCACACGAATTACTTTCTTTACCACACACAATTAAGACAAACTTCTTCGGTACCTTGACCGTCCCTTTTGGTACAATTACTTCCACTCAAGAAAAACTATCTCCACATGGAGTCAAGACCCCAGCCACATCGGCTAAAATCTGTTGGTTGGACTTAGTCTACTTTTGTCGTTCGATTTTACTGTGCAGTTCAACCCTCCGTCTTCAGCCTCGTGATACAAAATGCAGGGCTTCATCATGGCGTCCCTTCTTATTTATAGAAACTACCCCCTCTCTCCGGGCATTTTTCTTTGCCGCCAAGAAAATTTTCGTAACTTTTCTGACTTAACTGAACTGTAATTAAAAGAGTTTTAAAGGTAACCACATACTTGCTACATTGCTGGCGGTATTGTTCATGGACATTTAAAATTTATACATATTCAATTAGGTGGATAAATGACCTCATTTGGTAGGCACTATATTTTGTCGACTTGGCGTGGGTAAGATAGACACGCGCGTCCTTCTGAAATAATCCACCGAAATGACTTAGATTCTTCCGCTGTTGACACGTGCGAATGACGTCACCTCTCATAGCGTGGGACAGAAGGTAGCCACCGCCATGCCACGTGTCACTCCCGTGATATCGAGAAATCGAACTTCTTATTCCAATTGACAATTTAATACATAATATTCTTAGGGCACAAAGGTCATGGGTTCAATATGTGGCAGTACCGGTAATCGAGTAGCATCACTCCTCAGAGTGGTTGATGTTCAGGCTGGAATTGAGACATGTCCGATAATAATATTTAAAAATAACTGCAAGGATGTTATATGGTCAAACACCAAGCTTACTTGGATTTGAAATAGACGATATTTTTTTGAGAAGATAATAGGGTTGTTGTTATTTAACTATATATTTGTTTATCAGAGCCAGTTGTTAATTTAAACACTGCCCTACGTGTTATATTTTCATAACATAGATGTATAATGTATACATTATTTCCATACATAACTTAATTAAGAATTCATTGCTTCTGTAACTCAAAGTTTGTTCATTAGAGTGATGCAACATTTAATTTATCATTAAGGTAAGGTGAGGGTGTATTCTGCCCGAAGGCAGGTCCGAACCTCGGCAGAGGTGTGCCTGAGCTGGAGTTTACGTACGGTAGGGTGGCCAGTTCCTTTCCGCTCCTCCATTCCCTTACCCCCACCAACAGCGCGTGACAACCCATCCAAATCTTGACCACGCCCAATGTTCCTTAACTTTAGAGATCTCACGGGATCCTGTGTTTCAACACGGCTACGGCCGTTGGCAATTTATCATTAATTAAGGTAAAATAAACAACCTACCGCTGCAACGTGTTACATGCCGTGAGGAGTTACCATGTACATAATTGGCATGTGCGTTCTTGCCGCTTCGCAAGTTTTTTCTTTTTTTCGCTATTTGCTTTACGTCACACCGACCACCGACGCAGATATGTCTTACGGCGACGATGGGATAGGAAAGGCCTAGGAATTGGAAGGAAGGCCGTGGCCTTAATTAAGGTACAGCCCCGGCATTTGCCTGGTGTGAAAATGGGAAAGCACGGAAAACTATCTTCAGGGCTGCCGACAGTGGGGCTCGAACCCACGATCTCCCGATTACTGGATTCTGGCCGCACTTAAGCGACTGCAGCTATCGAGCTCGGTGCTCCACAAGTTCAGCTGTGCTGTTGTAGAGTCTGTAGATCACATCATCTTTGAGATTGTAATTCATTTCTGCGATGTCCTTCATAGGACTCCTGACTTCAACGGCTGAACAGATGCTACAGTACATCCTCCCAGTTGTCGATGTCAATTGGCACTAATTCATATTCAATTTTCTAACGTTCTTGCACCGTGTTTGTTGTCCTCCCTGCTCACCTGCCCGTTCTTCAAATAGATTGTGATAGCCGAGTTCCATCATCACTGGCTTCATATCAAAGTAGACTTGGTTCGACTCTGAGTCAATTTCTAAATAAAATGTCACCTTCAATTGCGTTGAACTCCACGTAAAGCTGAAGGTAAAGCTAAGGGGAGCTCGTTAGTTAAAAATACACAAATTAGGAAGTTGACTGTTATCAGTCTTACCTCAGGAAAGGTAGAAGTGTTCATTGAAACTGCTGGAGACCCCCCAACCCGTCAAGAAGAACTGTTACATTTATAGTAAAATATCATAAACTGACCGACATCTTCCAAAATAGGTGGTTGAAGGAACACTGCTATATGCAGACTACATTCAATATAGTGTCTCTCCATAATCAATACAGATTCATACATAGATAGATGTCTTTGCCGACGACGGCACAATAAAATCTCCTAAACCAACGGTGATAAATGAATATACATATTGTAGCCGTTGAATACCACGTTCATAGGCATGTCATGAGGTCCAGCTAATAATATATGCCATTTTCCGCGATGTTCTACGACATATACTGTCGTAATGACAGACTGGGATACGAATGCGCTGCGCCAGTTCAAAGGGCAAGGGTCTAGTTACGCACACAGAGAGAAACAGAGCTCAGTACAGCGAGTCCTTGGAATTACCCTCTCTGTTTGCATACAGAGATAGGAAGAGTCACGCCAAGCGCAGGAGAGCATTTGGGGCAGAAGGCAGAGCCTATTACAGTGTTTTAACAAGAGCTGGATATTCTCTGCGATTTCCCTGTATATCCACTGATGCCAACTCATAGTCTTCACATGTTAATAATAATAATAATAATAATAATAATAATAATAATAATAATAATAATAATAATAATAATAATAATAATAATAATAATAATAATAATAATTGTTACGGAGTATCGTGGATGTGCAGAGGTGAAAGAAGGTGCGGGGGTGAACAGGTCCCAAAATACGAAATTAAAGTTAAGATAAAATTTAACAAGGTTATATTTTCTTTTAAAGATTAAGAAATAACAAATAGAACAGGTACTCAGTAGCCGAAACACAATTCCAAAATGTACAATTACAATGATTACAGGATTTGGGCTCCGAGAGCCAGACACCTAATTCTTGAGCTATAAGCCCCACCTTACGATATACAGAATTCAACAAAGGGGCAGAAGACCCCAATCATGCCCAGGAGCACTTGCTCCCAATTACACAGTAAAGCCTCCTCGAGGCGCGCAGAAAACACAATTTTAGAAAGAGCAACCCGCTCTTAAGTTCCAGCCTATCAAAGGCCACACCAAACTCCACTTTCAAGTTGTCCTCCCAGGACATGAAAACAGGGGTAAAATACCCAACCTACTGAGGCCTACTAAGTAAAGAAACAGGATAATTACCTGGCCTTTAAAATACCAGCTTGAGAGGAGGCGAAGCTGCACTCCTAATACATTTTGTTTAAAACCTACTTGGCACTAGGCCGTTAATGCAAGGGCTAATCCTATACTAAAGAGGTGACTTATATGAGAAGACAATTTACATTACGCTAGAATGGAAGAAACGGTTGAGAAAATAAGTTCACCTCAAAGCAATATGAGTGGGAGCTCGAGAGGGTTAAGCACTCTCTATCCCAATTTATACTTTAAACAGATAGAATTGATACCGAGTGTCTTTACATTTTAAGGGAAAGTTACATAGTAAAAGGCTTCTGACCTGCCCCGAGAGTTAAACTGCTGAGCTAGCAAGAAAAGAAGTTATTAAACGGCCATTACCTTGTGGATGAACTGCTGCCCGAAGAAAGAGGCGCTTCCCGCCCCCTGCTACGTACTTTACACACTGAAAGATGTTACTGAAGTGGCGCGGAGACCCGAAAATCAGCAGTTTATATACTCTCGCGGAAAGTTCGAGGCGTTTCAGGAGTGAGAACACCCTCCCACAAGAATTTTATTGGCTAGGGTTAAGCAACATATCCAAGTTGAAGAAGATACACCTGATTGGTCATAAATTAATTAAAGAAATTCGGGATTGGCTAAATTCAAACCTGGCGGAAGGAAGGGATTAATATTGCCAACATAAACAATAACAAAGAAATTTAACAAAGAACAAACTTATGAACACAAAATTTCTTCAAAAACATAGTTCTTTCACTTCGCACTAGGGTGCATAATAGTATTTCTTCAGTAGTGCCGTCTGGAAGAGAATGTCCACACTTCTTACTACAGGCAAAACAAAAATACATCGAAAACGACCCAGTTCAGAAACTTCAAAATTTACAAGTAGTGACATCTTCTGAGAAACTAGAAAATTAACACCGTAGATAAAGTTCAGACTTCCTCCAGTAGAGGAGTTTCAACTGGCGCAAAGTTCGAATTAGCGACGTGGAGGTGTACCACCCGGTACAATAATAATAATAATAATAATAATAATAATAATAATAATAATAATAATAATAATAATAATAATAATAGAAAATTTTGATACACGCTATGGAAACTTATGAGTAAGGACTCATTTGAATCGGCGTATTTTACACAAAGTAATGATATCAGAAAGTGTACTACATGATGGGAGTATCGGTAATGTCGAAATTTAGACAGATGTGCGTAAATAAGAAACAGATGTTAGGGTCGAGCCGCTCGAAAGAAATGAGTGAATTCCCAGGAAGTAATAGCTGAACCGCGAATTTTCAAGAGAACGCTTAGAAGATTACGAGAGATGCAATGATGCAATTTGAATGGAACTCAATCAGTGCAATGTGGAATTTTTGGGCTACAATTTGACTGCTCACACGACTCTGAGAAGTCATTATTAACGGACAGAATTTCGCAAGTGAGCGGGGCTTACCACCACTCTAGGCGACAAGCTGGTTTCATTATATAAGAAACCTCAGCTAGTCGATAGTATTCCATTCTGATACAGGCTACCGCAGTTGTTATGTGTTAGCTGTGATACTTCATCGGTCAGTGTAATTCCGTGTGACTGAAAAGATTGTGCACTAATAACTTAGAATTATTGGGCTCAACTTAAGTCTGTGTTATATCACACAATTCCATGTGAATATATAATCCAATCGCATGGGATGAAGGAACGATTGTGTGTGTGTGTGTGTGTGTGTGTGAGAGAGTGAGTGTGGAAGCTGGGTTCGAACCCCACTGTTTGCAGTCCTGAAGATGGTTTTCTGTGGTTTCCCCATTTTTGCACCAAGCAAATGCTGTGGCTGAACCTTAATTAAGGCCACGGTTGCTTCCTCCCCATTCCTCTACCCTGTCCTATCCCATCGACGCCATAATACCTATCTGTATCGGTGCGACGTAAAACAAATAAAAATGAAAATGCTCTTTATTTTCTTTTGCCACATATTTTTTTGAAATACAGAAACACTTTGCTCTTCTTCCCGGTGCAATCTACTCTTTATTCATTAATTTAACAATTGTTTCGAATTCTTTTTTCTCTTTTGCTTTATTATCCTCTACCCAGGATTTAACTCTAAATGAATCAGTCTCCCAACATACTCTCAATAGATGTGCCTCTTCCATTGCTCACAGAATAAACAATGATTTTCGTCATCTTTCTCTCTCAGACCCTTATTCGTAAATACACCCATTAACCATCAGATCATACCTCTTACTTCTCTATTCTTAAGTCTCTTTCTTTCTTTCTTTCTTTCTTTCTTTCTTTCTTTCTTTCTTTCCCTCTTTATTTATTTATTTATTTATTTATTTATTTATTTATTTATTTATTTATTTATTTTTTGCACCGGGCTCGATAGCTCCAATCGCATAAGTGGGACCACTATCCAGTATTTTGAGATAGTGGGTTCGAACCCCACTGTCGGCAGCCCTGAAGATGGTTTTCCGTGGTTTCCCATTTTCACACCAATCGAATGCTGGGGCTGTACCTTAATTAAGGCCGCGGTCGCTTCCTTCCCACTCCTAGCCCTTCCCTGTTCCATCGTCGCCATAAATATCTGTGTCGGTGCGACGTAAAGCAACTTTAAAAAAATCTTTATTGACAACTTTTGCATGTCCGTCTGTTAGGTCATCAACCCAGAGTCTAGTTGGATCCTCAAATAGCACCACCAAAATTAATGCGATTATAGGAAACCGCAAAAACCGATGACGACGCCAAAATGAGACATTTTAGGCAAGTTGAGTGGGATAGTTTGCCATTGCTTTCCTCACTGGTCCAGAAAGTGCTACTGCAGCGCGACTGATCCTGTGAGCAACACCTTTCATAACATTCAGACGCACTGGTCGCGTTCCGAATGTCATTATTTAGCAACACACTTACCTCAGCAGCTTCCATATTGTCACAGACATGGATTAGACCGGGGCTTCGGTGGAAGCTACACTTTGCTCTGGCTTGTGCCAAGAAATGGCGGCGGGCAGCAACCTTTGCATAATTGCGCAGAATTTTAATAATGTTCTTTTGGTCTCATATTCTACCATGATCATCTGATCATCTTTCACTCTAATAGTTACTTTCTTACCTTCGTTCTGAAACTCTTTATAAGAACAGTCTCCTATTCCTATTTTTTCTAGCGTCCTATTTACTTAGCCAATATTCATGCCTTTGCTGGCGAGATGTAGTGTTTACAGTGCACTGTGTCTTCTTGTATGGGCTAGAATAAATTTGTTACTTTCATTGACCTGTCTCAGTCTCACCCTCGCCTTTGGCAATTTGAAAGTGACCGAGGTATGAGCGATGCTAGAAATGCCATTCCTTATGCAGCCAGTCCCTGTTATGAATAGTATGAAAATATCGCTCATAAGGTCAGTTGGTGCATGCATTTCAGTGGGCTTGGTAGACTGATAAGTAATAGCAACTTCGGGCTCGGCGAGGAAAGCAACGGGAAACTACCTTACTCCTCATTTCCCTAGTATGCTTCTTCAGTGATGCCTAGGTTATCCATAACAGTTATTGGTGGAGCTGTGGAGGATCAAACCAGCCTTTGGGCTGAGTACTCAACATACACATACAGCCAGTATTCATCATTTAAATGCTTACTCTGAGATATGACTTTTATTGTTATCGGATGATTACTTCTTTGTAGTTTCCATTAATACAACAATCACCACCACTAGCAGCACCATGACCTAATAGCTAGCTTATCCTTCATGAGACCATGAAGGTCGTCTGAAAAATCCATTCATCTGATCAAGACAGCCATGTTCTTCATTAGGAAGAAACATAAAGATATGAAGTAACGACCTATAAATATCTAATGGCCTTGATTTTACTTTGCAGACATTTATTAATAACCGGCTGGATCTTCTCCAGAGATCTGCCATGTGTACAACTTTCTCTTGGCTCTGTCAGGAAGAAAATAAAAACATAGTCGCTGTATTCTCGGTACATTAACCAGTTTCTAGATGATGGGGCTTGGTTTAATAATATATGATGATAGAGCAGTGTCCCTGGACTGTATTATACGTCTACAGCAGAACAAAACATATCTCTTGACTTTATGTAGTCTATACGAAGATTGTACATTACGAAAGGGAAAGGAACTGATCACCTCATATATTTAATAATAATAATAATAATAATAATAATAATAATAATAATAATAATAATAATAATAATAATAATAATAATAATAATAATAATAATCCTCTCTAAATAACCAGAGAAACAAGGAAATGCCATTTGGTCCTTGTTTCAATGACGGTGAAATTCTGACATTCACCTCGCCGCTAACGAATGAAGGGGCCGATCATCTCCCGGTATAAGGAGATCCCCTATACCAAGTGCCAACAGTCTCTTTGAGAGTGGATGAGCGGGTATGGGTAAGGGCACTGTATTGTCCTGGGGACAAGAAATTGTTCCCAAAGGCGGAGGAACCAGTTTGGTCAACGGCATTAGGATGCAGAAGGCAACGGGAAACCACTGCATTAAAGATCCTGAGGGATATTCCAATAAATCCACATGGCATGGCTGCAACGTCAAGATCGGAGCTGGCCGTGTGGATCGTCTACCTCCGTTTGGAGACGACGGCTTAATAATAATAATAATAATAATAATAATAATAATAATAATAATAATAATAATAATAATAATAATAATAATAATAATAAATAGATACTATGCGAAGAATTTTTACGATCATCTTCGCAGAACGAACTGTAATAGATTAACTAAACAAATCTTTGACTTCTTCCGTAACCGCAAAATAAAACCCAACTGGTTTAAAGAAACTGCAAAAGACCTAGTAGAATTAAAAATTACAGAAAATCCATTATTCGATCGAACAGCTAAATTAATAACCAAAGACTAAAATATAAGGTTCCAAAACAAATCTACATTAAAAGTCAAACCTATTATCTTGGAAGACGAGAGAAAACGAAGATCAGAAATAATGAAGAAGTACTGGGCACTAGGAAAAGCACACCCCAAAGAGGATGGAAGGTAAGAAGAAGAAAGAATAGCATCACAGGCAGGCCTTCAGATATCATTGGAGAAAATCAAGTATATGCAGAATTTTCAGCAAAAGTGCAAGAAAGATAAAATTGAAACGGCATATGGGACAATTTCACACGTATCTTCTTTTTAAAATACCTTGGAGAAATAATTTTTCCTTCAGGATTAGATAGTTTGGCTTATACAGAAAGGACCTAAGAACTTCAGAGGGCATGTATATAGCCATTGGATCACTGTAATAAAAGAGTAATGTCACGTAATGCTAAATTGAGACATTACAAACCAGAAGCTCTAGATGCATCAGAAAACTTTAGGAGGTCATTCCAAAATTGCAGGTATTGAAAAGAAGGCAAAATTCTTAGAAAAAGTTTTGGCCCCATACAAGAATATAGATTTTCGATCAAAAGGCGAATTGCAGACCTCTGTATTTACACGGATACTGTACGGAGGAGTTTGAAATTTTTTGGACAAAATTTTAGGATGTGTAATAAATAATAACAGACTCACAAAAAAGATGAAATGAAATGGCGTATGGCTTTTAGTGCCGGGATGTGTCCGAGGACTTCGGCTCGCCAGGTGAAGATCTTTTTATTTGACTCCCGTTGGTGACCTGCGCGCCTGGATGAGGATGAAGTGATGATGACACATACACCCAGTTCCCGGTGCCAGGGGAATTAACCAATTTTGGTTAAAACTCCAGACCCTGCCGGGAATCCAACCCTGGACCCCTGTGACCAAAGGCCAGCATGCTAACCATTTAGCCATGGAGCCGGACACAAAAATGATTATTCAATGTAACAAATTCCGAAAAGAGAAGAATAAATTGGCTGTTTGAAACAAGAGGTGGGCTGAATGAATTGAACATCAGGGAAGACATCATGAAAAAAAAAGCAAAGTCCTCAGGACCTCAGTGAATAAACACACGTTTGGTGAAAACTGGTACAAACTACAAAGTGGTCAGAAGAATGGAAGAAGCAGCACAGTGAGTTCATGAAGAGAACAGGAAGGCGAAAGTCATCAAGACAATGAACAAGTTCCAACGCTTTCTATGAATGTATGAATGGGCATAACGAAACAAAAACAACGACGACAATAATAATAATAACAATATGCCTCACCTACCGTGTGCAGGCGTTATAATTTGACGCCAATTAGGCTGCTTGTATGTCAATTTCAACGTTCTGTTTTCACCTATCAGATAGCAAAGAAATTAGGACTCTTTCCGGGCGACCTAATGCGGAATTTTTAGTAAATTTTGTTGGGTAAACACCAAATCTGTCACCAGAGATCTTTTATACGCCGACATTGTGCAAAATTGAGTGCCGAATGGACTTCTTTCCACCCTTCAAAAATAACATTACTTCTGCCAGTTTTGAACCCGCCATCTTGGAATTCGGAAGCCGACACTCTGCCACTCATCCACAGAGGGAATAATAATAATAATAATAATAATAATAATAATAATAATAATATCAACCGAGTGGAATGAGCGCGCATGTCGACACGCTAAGACTACGGAGCCAAGCTCTACATTCCGAAGATGAGTGGGTTCGAACCCCACCGTCGGTTGTTCTGAGAATGGTTTTCTGTAGTTTCCCATTTTCGCTTCCAGGCAAATGTTAGGACAGTTCCTATTCATAGGCCACAGCCGATTCCTTTCACTTCTTTACTCATTTTCATTCACCATCATTCATTTCATCTTCATTAGCTCCTCAGCTGAGGTTGACGTCAAGAAGGGCATCCGGCCGTAAAACGTCATAACATCTCACCTAAGCGCCGAACCCGTATCAGGAAACAAACATACAATAGTATTTAATGACATCTATGTAGGCCTAGATAGTGAGTCAGTGAGTATTCGAAAGGCAGTGCCTCCTACGAATAATGGAAGTTTCTTTGTGTGACTGGCTTCGTAACAAAACCATCAGACTGAAGTGGAATTCATGAGAACTTTTGATCAGCAAAGACCTGCATACAAAACCGTTCAAAGAATTACTTCAAGATCGGATAATGCAGGGGTTTGGCCACATCTGCTGAATGTCCAAATGGCGTCTGCTTCGCCGATTATTTTAGCGATAGAGGCCTGTGCATTGGAGAATAGCTCCTACGAAAAGCAGATCGAGGATGACCTCAAAATCCGAAGGCTTAAATTTCAAACATGAAGCCCTTAGCCGTCAGGCCTGGGAAATCGTTTTACGTTATGTTTGTTAGCCAGCGGCACCCGCATCAGCTCATCGACTTCGAGGTCAAACTAGCCCAACCGTTAAGTAAGGGAAAGAAAAAGTTGAATATACACAACGGGAACAGAAATTCTAGCCACTGAGATGAAAATATTAAGATGTAGTTGTGCTGTGACAAGAAGCTATAACATAAAAAAAAAAAAATAGTTCATTAGTGAGGTTTAAAGTGAAACCCAATAGTGAGAATCCCACTTACACTGATTTGGTCATGGAATGTGATGTGATGTGATGTGATGTGATGTGATCTGTAGCTTCCGGAGAGGCCTGGTACAGGCCTTTCTAGTTGTTTCCCATGAATGACCTGCGCATCTGGATGTGATACTAATGATGAGATAAGGAGAGAGTGAAACCTTGTGTTGTTACACAGCCTACTCCTGCTGTATAGCACTAAGAGGTCTGCTTAAAGCTTAAAATCTCCATCCAACGGAGGAATGACCATCGACAGCGTATTGTGCCCTCACTCCATATGAACGTTGTGGGCAGGTTTGGAACTGAATCTAGGCTGTTGTCACGCAATCTAGTGATTAAAAATTGCAGAACAACACCTCTCCTATCCTGTCGGCCAACATTTCCATGGCGAAAACCTTTTCCGCCAACGGGACTCGAACCAGCTAACCACGGTGTCAGGCTATGAAGAATGGACGCCTTAACGTTCATGGCCACCAGGTGGGCAGAAAATCTGAAGGTTATGTGACAGAATAGTCCTAGCTATTCCCATAAATGCCAAGAACCGTGACAGACTCTTCACTTGATAGGAATTTTTGATCAACAAAGAACTACGGACAGAAAATACTCCTTACTATACAGACGGTCCGCCTCTGTAGTGTAGTGGTTAGTGTGATTAGCTGCCACCCCCGGAGGCCCGGGTTCAATCCGGCTTTGCCACGAATTTTGAAAAGTGGTACGAGGGCTGGAACGGGGTCCACTCAGCCTCGGGAGGTCAACTGAGTAGAGGTGGGTTCGATTCCCACTTCAGCCATCCTGGAAGTTGTTTTCCGTGGTTTCCCACTTCTCCTCCAGGTAAATGCCGGGATGGTGCCTAACTTAAGGCCACGGCCGCTTCCTTCCCTCTTCCTTGTCTATCCCTTCCAATCATCCCATCCCCCACCAAGGCCCCGGTTTTCAGCATAGCAGGTGAGGCCACCTGGGTGAAGTACTGGTCATCCTCCCCAGTTGTATCCCCGACCCAATGTCTCACGCTCCAGGACACTGCCCCCTGAGGCGGTAGAGGTGGGATCCCTCGCTGAGTCCGAGGGAAAAGCCAACCCTGGAGGGCAAGCAGATTAAGACAGACAGACAGACAGACAGACAGACAGACAGACAGACAGACAGACAGACAGACAGACAGACAGATTATACAGACGACCGAGAATCGTAAGCTGTGGAAAATGTGTCCCAGGAGGGACGATCCCAAATACAGTCAAAAAGGAAAAGGTGCGGATGAAGAAGATGCGACCAGTGTTTAAATATTTTGCCTTGCATGGTTTTTATACATAGCTTTTTAATTATCACCTATCCTCAAATTATTAGTACGTTTAAACTGAATGTTTTACATTGTCACTACTTGGGTTTGAATCCTACTACCAGCAGTCTTGAAGATGATTTTCCATAGTTTCCCATTTCACACCAAGCATACGCTGATCAGATGATTACTATTTACCTCTAAGTCTAAGCCCTTCCGTATTTCATCGTCGCCAAAATCCGGTAGGAATGGAAAGAAGCTCTTAGTTCTCTTCAATAGCTGATGGGAGAACTGTTCAGGATTCAGCCAGTCTTTGGGTTGAGAACTCAGTTAATGAACGGGCCAACTAACCAACACATAAATAAATAAAGCCAAGCAAGCTTATAGTTTCATGTGACAGCTGATATCGAGATCATAGCTACGGAACCTCTAGTTTCACGTAGAATCTGAAACATGGACTTGATTTTTGAATTTTAAAAATCCCACATGTATCCTATTTATCAAGATTGATACAGTGACAGTGATGATGCTATGTGCTGTCACGCCCTACGAGAATTCAACCTGATTATCTGTGTGAATGTGGTGGCTGTATATGGTTGTATTTGTATGTAGTTAGTTAACTGGGGCTCGTTGTCTGAGTGGTCATCTTCCTAAATTTCGGCTGAAAAGGCTCCGGGTCCTATTCCCGGTCGCGTCGGGGAGTTTAACTGCGTTTGGGTAATTCTTTTGGCTCGAAAACTGGGTGTTTGTGATTGTCATAATACGCATCTCTTCATCTACATACAAAGCATAAATAAATAAATAAATAAATAAATAAATAAATAAATAAATAAATAAATAAATAAATCAAACAAACAAATACATCCCAGTACATCAATCCATCCATGCACACACACACACACACACACACACACACACACACATGTCGGCCAAAGACTGAGCGACTGCGTTGCTAAGGTTAGTTTACAATGAGATTCGGGTAGAAACTGTAGTATGTTTCTTTCTAGAAGACAGAAAGTCTCTCAGCTCACGAAGAGATAGAGGTTTCATGATCACCAACTCAAACTCTAGGTAGAAATTTTCTCCTTATGAGCCTTGGGCTGTGAAGAGAAAGTTATTTGCCTCTGCGTTAGAGTAGCATCACAAATTATCTTAACGGCAAATATAGTGTTGTTCTTGCTCTTTCACTTTTTTGTGGAGTGAAGTATCCTCACGTGTTTGAGAAGTGACAGTCAATAAATGGTGTTTGAGTAGATCAGTAGATATGATGGAGTCGGCGATAAGACGCATGGAGATGTTCAGCTGTACATCAACATTTCCTGTGTAAGGGATTCGTATATACAATTCCCATAGACTACTTTCAACAGAAGAAGGTGAGGGCAAAACGGCAGGGTGGGATGGTAAAATATATTCAGGTATCCCCAGCCTGTTGTAAGAGGCGACAAAATGGGGTCTGAATTTCAGAGTGAAATAGCGACCACGAGTCCCATAGCTGAGTCTAGCTAGGCTCCTTACGTTGATCTTTTCTATCTGGCTTCCTTTGGTCCACTATTATTCTCTTCCGGCCCCGTCGGTATTATATTTGTGAGGTCTAGAAAATTTTCATGCCCTACGTGGCCCTTTCTTTCCCTGGTCGATACTTTCATTTTTCGAAAAATTAGACCTATTTCATTTTCATTTCTGATTAGTATTGCCCAGTTTGCTCTTTCTCTAGGACTGGGCGAGTTGGCCGTGCGGTCAGGGGCACAAGGCTGTGAGCTTGCATCCGGGAGATAGTGGGTTCGAATTCCACTGTCGGCAGCATTGAAGATGGTTTTCCGTTGTTTCCCATTTTCACAATGCTGAGGCTGTACCTTAATTAAGAACACGGCCGCTTCCTTCCAACTCCTAGGCCTTTCCTATCCCATCGTCGCTATAAGATCTATGTGTGTCGGTGCGACGTAAAGCAACTAGGAAAAAATACTTTCTCTAAGGGGGCGTTAACTTGTTTTTCCAGTAAAAAGTATAAAGTTCATTTTTTAGTATTTCTCATTGATGCAGGAAAAGAAGTTTCGATTTCATATCTGTGATACTTTCGGAGTTATGGACAAATGCAGTTTGACATTAGAATGGCTGTGGCTCGTGGCGATTAGAAATATTGCTACAGACTTTCATGGTCACAGATGGCAGTACATGCGGTATTCTGGAGACGATACACGCGTGTCTTTTGTTTGTTTGTTGTTTTTGTTGTTGTATTTGAACACTGAGTCTGTGTGTTCATGTTCAATGCAGTTATCTGGAACCAAGGGCGCCCATGCCCGGGGACAAAGCTGGCCGCCCCCCTCTCCCCCAGCACTCAAGGAAAGGAAAAAATCTAATGTAGTCAGGTGTTTTTCTTTCAAGAAAATGATTTAAAAGTCAGTATAACGTAGAAGAAGTGGTAGTTCCGCCTCCACCAACAGGCAGGGGATACCATGCGCGTTATTCTAACGCGGAATACAAGTCGCCATTCATCTTCCAAAATATTAAAAATACTACATACCCCCAGGTCTAGCTTCCCCCCCCCCCCCTACAAACTGTAATTTGGGCGCCCATACCTGGAACAGATGTGAAATATTTTTGGTAAGGACTCGATCACTATTGGCGTGTTAGATGGCATTTCTGTACCGTATTTAATGATGGATATTCAACAAAAAAATTATATTAGTGGAAATGGGCGTGGACGCTGGGTTCTGGTGCACGGCAACACTCCAAAGTCGCGATATTGCTCGAGTAAAATAGTGAATATAAGTGCATGGAAGACATACGCAAGAAGGTAAAAAGGAAGAGCTAGAACGAAAAAGAAGGAAAGGAAAAGGAAACTGGAGCACAGGATTTTGATTATGGAGTGGTCGGAGACTCACTGGAACTTTTCATGTTTATACTCGAACGCTTTTATCTCTAAATGTAATTCTTGTCAATATAGGGTACGTTTACTTAAAACATATCCCAGGGAATTTAGTGAAATTCTCAGGGGTGCTGTATATTTCTTATATAGACATACCGCAATATGATGAACCAGCATTCCGATACCTTAATTCAATTAGGAGAGTAAAACATACTATGCCTAACCTATTAACGGTACAAGAAATCTATATGTATAAAATAAGAGTTTTGTCTGTACATTACTCAGAATTTGAAAAGAATGGTATTTCTGTATCGGTCATGTCCACAGTAACAAGAAAATGCATTTTTTACTTTTCCGTAATTTCTGTCTGTCTGTCTGTCTGTCTGTCTGTCTGTATGTACACGCATCACGAGAAAACGGCTGAGGAGAATTTTATGAAAATCGGAATGTAAAGTCGGGTGATGAACCGCTACAATCTAGGCTATAAATTATTTTAATCACGCTGAGTGAAATGGTAGTTTAGGGGAAGGCCTGAAATTTAATTCTCAAATAGTTATGTTATTAGTGGTCGTGTCTTAATGAAAATCGCTAGACAGAGATGGAAAATAAGTTGCTAAAATATAGGCTATATACGCTGAGAAAAATGGTAGTTTAGGGGAAGGCCTAAAATTTAATTGTCAAATATTTATTTTATTAGTGGTCGTATCTTCACGAAAATTGGTATGCAAAGTCGGCGAATAGGTCGCTATAATCTAGGCTATCAATAATGTTATTCGCACTGAGTGAAATGGTAGTTTAGGGCAAGGCCTGAAATGTAATCTATATATAAAATAAGTGTTTTGCCTGTACATTGCTCAGAATTTGAAAATGGTATTTCTGTATCGGTCATGTCCACAGTAAAAAAGAAATGCATTTTTTACTTTTCCGTAATTTCTGTCTGTCTGTCTGTCTGTCTGTCTGTCTGTCTGTCTGTCTGTCTGATTGTACACGCATCAATAGAAAACGGCTGAAGAGAATTTAATGAAAATCGGTATGTAATGTCGGGTGATGAACCACTACAAGCTCGGCTATAAATTATTTTATTCATGCTGATTGAAATGGTAGTTTAGGGGAAGGCCTGAAATGTAATTCTCAAATAAGTTATTTATGTTATTAGTGGTCATATCGATAAATCTATATATATATTAAATAAGAGTTTTGTCTGTACATTACTCAGAATTTGAAAAGAATGGCATTTCTGTGTCGGTTATGTCCACAGTGACAACGAAATGCATTTTTTACTTTTCCGTAATTTCTGTCTGTCTGTCTGTCTGTCTGTCTGTCTGTCTGTCTGTCTGTCTGTCTGTCTGTCTGTCTGTCTGTCTGTCTGTCTGTCTGTATGTATGTATGTATGTATGTATGTATGTATGTACACGCATCACGATAAAACGGCTGAAGAGAATTTAATGAAAATTGGTATGTAATGATGGGTGAGGAACCACTGCAATCTAGGCTACACATTATTTTATTCACGCTGAGAGAAATGATAGTTTAGGGGAAGGTCTGAAATGTAATTCTCAAATAAATTATTTATGTTATTAGTGGTCGTATCGATAAATACTACATAACTAACCTAACTTTAGTTATGTCGTAAGTTAGTAGTAGTTATGTAAGAAGTTATTACATTTCCGATCACTTATGTCTTATACATTGTTACCGTACCGCATATAATCGGAGATATTCATGAATTTGGATTTTTGTTACTAAGTCCATATCAGCGCCGAGTCACGAGAAAATGGGTAAACAGAATTTAGTTAAAATCGGTATGTAAAGTCTGAGAATAAGGAACTACAGTCTACGATATCAATTCTTTTGTAAGACACCCTAATATCACAGAGTCGAAAGAAAACTAATGTGAAGGCCTGCAATATATAGAAAGCTCATAAACTTTATCGAGAATAACACTACATTGACCATTGTTTGCTGTGATGTGCTTTTTGTCTTCTCTTTCCTCTCATCCCCGATAGACAGGATTACTGGAGCGTACCGAGTTTTTTTTTAATTTGCTTGACGTCGCACTGACACAGGTAGGTCTTATGGCGACGATGGGATAGGAAATGAATAGTGGTGTGAAGGAAGCGGCATTGGCTTTAAGGTACAGCCTGGCGTGACTGGTGTGAAAATGGGAAACCACGGAATACCATATTTGTTTGCTTAACGTCGCACCGACACAGATATGTCTTATGCGACGATGGGATAGGAAAGGTCTAGGAAGTGGAAGGAAGCGGCCGTGGCTTTAATTAAGGTACAGTCCCGGCAATTGTCTGGTGTGAAAATGGGAAACCATGGAGAATCATCGTCAGGGCTGCCGACAGTGGGGCCCGAACCCACCATCTCCCGAATACCATCTTCAGGGTTGCCGGCAGTGGGGTTCGAATCCACTATCTCCCGGATGCAATCTCACAGCTGCGCGCCCCTAACCACTCGGCCAACTCGCTTGGTCGTACCGACTGTAACAGCCTGCCTGTATATTGGTGGGAAGTAGCTGGGGTGTAAGATAACTCTCTTCTTTAGCATGCCATTCCTCTGGTTCATACCTTTTCTGATATATCTGGTACGTAACACACTGGTTCATCCTAGTATTCGAGCTATACAATCCCTACTCTGAGCCACTGATTGGAATGAGAAGTGTGCATATTTAATGGAATAATGACAGAGGAGTGTTCACGGCAGTCTGCGACCTGGTTATTCCAGCTCTGGAACTTTGGACTCGTAGATCGGCACCGTAGTACTGTTCGTTGAAAGTGAGAAAGTGTGCGGTTTTTCATTTGATCCAGTATTTTATATCATAACATTGCTTTCAATCGCTACATTCCTACTGACGTTTTTGTAATGACCTATGTTGAATTCAGTTAGGAAAACCACCAAGTCAGTCTTTCTGAGAATCCCGTAGCGAAGCACGGGTACATCAGCTAGTAAATTTTATAAAGTTATAATTTTAAAATGATAGAAGTATAACAATTACTCTTCATCAGATCATGCCACAGGCATGAATTTTCAAGTCTAGGAAGTTTCACTAACCTCAATCCAGTACTTTTCTAATAAATGCACCTTAAGTGATACAAAATCAAAAGCAGTAAAATTTAGGAGCAGTAAGTTGGTAGACTTGGGTTATTTGGAATTGATTTTTTTAAATTTTTTATTATCAGTCACATACATTTAGTATCCGGACAACATTTCAGAAAAAAATGGTGAGATAATTTCTGAGAAAATGGGTTTTAAATTTGTCAAATCATTTGGAAGCTAGCTAAGTGAAATCCCTTGAAACAAGAATCACTCCACCATCAAAGCATTAATTATACGGTAAAATACGCAACTTATCCAAGAAACCTGCTAAGTATATTTCCAGTTTTGGCGACATTGTTTAAGAACGGAGAGAGCTTATGAAGATATATTTCCCAGTCTTCCTCTCACCTTGTTAAGGCAGTGGGAGGAAACTGTGTCGCATGTATGGATTTGGTTCTGTTTTACGGCTGGTTGAGCTCCTGATGCCAATGCTGATTGGAGCGATGTATTAATTATTGCGTGCTTCTGTCGGGATTTGTACCGCAGTGTGTTGTGTGTAAATGAAGAGGTGTGTGTTGGAACAAATACTGTCCCCCAACCAGATGCGGTTAAAATCCCAATCCTGGCCGGGATTCGAACTCAGGACCTCTGAAACGAAGGCCTCGGCACTCACAATTCTGTAAAGGAGCTGGGCTATGGCGAGATCTGTTCATGGCTTTAATTTAACTTTGATGTCCGGCTCCATGGCTAAGTGGTTAGCATGCTGGTCTCCGGTCACAGGGGTCCCGGGTTCGAGTCCCGGCAGGGTCGGGAATAACCATAGTTGGTTAATTTCGCTAGCACGGGAACCGGGTGTATGTGTCGTCTTCATCATCGTTCCATCCTCATCATGTCCCGCAGGTCGCCTGCGGGAGTCAAATCACCCTGCACCTGGCGAGCCGAACATGTCCTCGGACGCTTCCGGCACTAAAAGCCATACGCCATTTCATTTTTTCATTTAACTTTGATGACCGAAGTAAGTTCATAAACCCTTAAGAACTAAAACTGAAGGGAGTTTGACACCAGACCTGACACAATGTGATAATAAGCAATAGGTAAGGTAAGGAAATAATAATAATAATAATAATAATAATAATAATAATAATAATAATAATAATAATAATAATAATAATAATAATAATCTCACCTCATACACGACCCCGTACAAAAATGGGACAAGGGTTGAACGAACGAACGAACAAACAAACAAACAAACAAACAAACAAACAAACAAACAAACAAACAAACAAACAAATAATAATAATCTCACCTCGTACACGACCCCGTACAGAAATGGGACAAGGGTTGGACAAACAAACAAACAAACAAACAAACAAACAAACAAACAAACAAACAAACAAACAAACAAACAAACAAACAAACAAACAAACAAACAAACAAACAAACAAACAAACAAACAACAATAATAATAATAATATGGTCTCAGCTGCTGTGTCCAGGAATTTTAATGTGACATCTGGCTGCCTGCTCGTCAATTTCGACGTTCCGCTTTACTCGAAGGCATGGAAATGATCCAATTGAAACACTTGCCCAGCTTTCTTATTTTATGATTGGTTTGGTAGATTAAGCCAAGAATAATGGGGGAGAGAATTCGTCGTGCTGACCACACACCTCATAATCTCCAGGTGTTCGGGCTGAGCAGCGGTCGCTTGGTAGGCCGTGGCCTTTCGGGGCTGTTGTGCCATGGGGTTTGGTTTGGTTTTCGTAGATTAAGCTTTACAGCTGGGCAATGGTTATTGGTCGTTGAAAACACCTTTCACAAAATGGTCATCGTTATAGTTTCCAAAGTGATGAAAACACGGTTTTAATTTGCACCATGGGTAGCGAATGAAGAAAGAGACACTGAACAATGCATACTGTGTAAGCTAAGCATGCTATATATCAATATGATCATCCTTAATATAGTAGATTACAACAGTGGAGGAATTCACTTAAATTTAGATTGAGTGAACCTACTAGACCACTCAGTCGTTGCCCATCGTTCACCAATTAGGACATAGTTATAGGAAACTGCATCGAATGCTAGTATTATTACTAGCAAATGTACCCGTGCTTCGTTACGGTACTCTATATTGTATACGGATATCGAAATTGGATGTGTCTTGGCTTTATCCGAGAAACAACATTGTGAAATCCACAGACGTTGTTTCCAATGTAAGTGTGATTTGCGGAATTGCGATGATAACGGCAAGTCCACTTGTCTACTGCAATTCGCAAGGAAGTTGGTACTTTTCATTTAACGGCAGGCCCCATTGCCTAGTGCGCGGCCAAAATCGATTTGGGGAGGTTTCATTACAATGGCAGATCCCATTTCCTACTTTCAGATAGATTACAGTTGAGGACCTTTTATTATATTTGCAAGGACCTTTCCTACTGCCAGTCAAAAGTGAGTTGCGTTCTCATCATTATAATGGCAGACGCTTACTGCCAGTCACACCGAGTTGATGAGTTCCAATTAAAATAGCAGGCCACTATGCCTAACGTCAGTCACATTTTAGATGGGTAAATTTGTTTATAATGGAAGACACCGTTGCCTACTGACAAACAGGATCGGGTAAAAGAGTTTTGAAAAAAAGTACACGGCCCCTTGTCTTCTGCTAGTCGAATCGAGAAGGGAATTATGCATTAAAATAGTGCACAGGAGATGGAGGACGACCCCATTCTTACTGCCTGTCAAAGTCGATGTGGGGAGGACTGGGGAGCAGACGCCCTCCTTCTGACAGTCACTGTCGATTTGCAAAGTATTTAATATCAATGGCAGACAAACCCTTTCTAGATCGCTACAAATCAACGTCATTGAAAGAATATAGTCGTCATACGGAAGTATACGGATGTTTACCTTCATTTACAGAATAACTGCTGCTAAACGGTACATCGAATCAAAAAAACGGATTGTACGATAAGACGCACTTTCTGGCAACATTTAGCGATCTAAATGGGTGCTCCTATGATATGTTCAAGTATCTCATCTATTTGAAGGTGAGATTGTTTTAGAAAAGTTGAATAGGGTGAAATTGGTGTAAGCTTTTCACATATAGAATTAATTTTCAGATATGTGACAGCTTAAAAGATACAATTTGGCACAAATACGGCTACTGGATGGGCCAATATCCGTGTAGAATTTGATGATCCTATCTTTCCTATAAGTGTGTCAAACAATGAAAAATGCTTGTAAAAATTAGCAAATTTACGAACAATCCGGAAATACGGCCAAATCTAACGTATAAGGGAGAGAGATACGACAAAATGTCATAGGAGCAAAGTTGCAGATCACTCCGAACTGAAGGGAGATTGTGCCATCCGTTTTGTGATACGACTTACCGTTTAGCCAACAAATAGCTCAAAAGGAATGTCTGCACAGTCATTAAAATTGCCTCCATATTTCGATATCTTTGGGAGTAAAAAGTGATAAATTTGAACATCTTGGAATTTTTCCGTCGGTAAGTGACCAAAAGCTATAATTTCACCAAATTTGAATTTTTTATCTCGTCTGGCAGGTTGTGCCGCCTTCTTGATTTGGGGGGACGGAGGATAAAAATTATGAAATTCCTGAACATTTTTAAGGCCACGAAACCTATAGGTTGTTGCATTGGATAAATTATACGACTGCGTTCTTATGCTTAGCCCAAAATTTGAGGCCCCCAGCTTGCCCTCTTCGGAGAATTTTGAGAATTTTCGATTTTTTTAGGGGTCGTGGGGTCATCAACTCCTCCCGTACCAAGTTTCAAATTTCTGAGATTTCTGGAAGTGCCTCATTAATTCACGTCTTTTTTCATTTTTAAATATTTATATATACATCGCTCCAGACCGACTTGCTTTTATATATAGATTATTATTATTATTATTATTATTATTATTATTATTATTATTATTATTATTATTATTATTCATTTTCAATATGCATTATGGTGTCTTTCAACGTTCGTTCTGCAAATCTCTGTAAATTAACTATTCATAGTCCATTAACTATTCATGGCCTCACTTTCCTCTTTCATTAAATTCATTAATGTAGAGTTTAGAGTATTCTTTAGGTCACCTATTTCCTTCCTTTAGAAATATAAAACCATTAGTCATTTGGTTACGCGATCATCACAATTTAGGGGATACCTAACTGATGTGGTAAATAATTTAGGGGCCTAGTGAGAGCTATGCCACTTCGACAAGAAATGGGAATAAATTAGTGTTCTAAATCGTTGTGTTTTCCAGAACTTAGAAACTCCATAGCTGAATACGCGGGAGCTATGCTAATTCACGAGATAGACAGCAGATGAGAGGAAAATACTAGAAATGGCTAAATCTCCATTTTTCAAGTTTTGTGGCATAGCGCCCTCTCTCACTTGACCCCTCATTGTTTGTTGGTTCGTCTTGAGAGAGCATGGCTGGATTCACCTTAGGAAGCCTAGAAATGTAAAAGGGAGTCTATCACTTCTTGGTAGGTGCATGGCTCTGGACTCTACTCTCTTTTCAATAGAAATCAAAATGAGGTAAAATCCAGGGGGCATATTTGGACGAGTATGCAGCTAACTACTTTACCTCACGTATTTTTGTGATTCCGAATAGTATAAGCCATTACATTTATTTATCTCTATTCACCTCATTGAACCCCATCATGGAATCCGACTGAGAAGCAAAGCAAACTTTGTATATAACTGTTTATATTTAATACCCTTTTCATAGTCACTATATTTAAAAGTGCTTTAGTCAGCTTATATAACCTACGCAAACACTACCAAATTTACCACACTCGACCGACTGCCTGTGCTGGGTCACATAGCCAATTAAGCTTCCGCGGGTGTATTGTGAAATATAATTGAATCGGCTCTTCCCTTCAGTGACGATACAACTCTATTATTCCAGCGACTGAAATAAAGATCTGCAGCAGTCTAAACAACACAAGAACGGATCTCCAAAAACTACCGTATGGCGTTGGAATGACCATGTAAGAGTTCACAAGAATGTCAATATCTGCCTGGAGAAGAAGTGGGAAACCACGAAAAACCACTTCGAGGGAAACCACTTCGAGGGTGGATGAGGAGGGAATCAAAATCCCCTCTACTCAGTTGGCATCCTGAGGCTGAGTAGAACCCGTTCCAATCTTGGTGCCAAATTTCATATTCCGTGGCAGAGCTTGGAATCGAACCCAGGCCTCCGGGGGTGGCAGCTAATCACTAACCACTACATCGAAGAGGCCGACTGTATTTTTAATTTTTTAATTCATTTTGTCTTAGCCGAGGGGCAAACGAAGCTACTACCTACCCCACAAACATCGCACTCCACTTCAAGCTCCTCCCTCGGACGAACCATTCGTTAAATAAATAGAAATTTAAAAAATTACGAACTGCGTACATTTATCTCTACCTTCCACAAGGCTATAACTGTACTCATCTCCCAAACATCCTGTATATACTGTAGGTGTATGTAAAATGAATGTACATCTAGTGTATCTGAACGGTGATTAATAAAAACACCGACGAAGCCTAGTATGTTGTGCGGGACTGCAAACTGATCATTATTTTAACAGGCTATGCAAACACAATGTTTCTCTGACTTCGTTTAATAAGTTGACGTAAATATTTGAACTACAGGGCACTGCAAAATATATAAGCCAAACATATTTGGCTGTGCGTTTCCATAGAGTGACATCTACTTTATTAAGGGCCATATTTCTGTCAGTCAAGATGCTCGTGTCTCTTTGTTATCATTATTATTATTACTGAAAACATTATTACGCTTATCCCGGGGGTTTCTGGGGTCATTTTGGTTTTCGCCTGGGGATTAATGGCGGATGTCCTTTCTGACACCACGTGACTTTTGAGATGAAAATCTCAACCCAGGATCGACTGGGATTTGAACGTTAGCCTTTCGGACGGGAAACTGACAGCTAAGCCACTGAGCTAATCACGCCCCCGATTATTATTATTATTATTATTATTATTATTATTATTATTATTATTATTATTATTATTATTATTCCGTCACGGAACTACTAGGTCCTTGTACGGGACTATTCATTACGTCATCTGATCATGACGAGACGTGAGCTTACATCCTCAATGTAATGTGAATGAAAGGAACTAGTGAGTGGGACACGGACCACATCTCCGGTATTGAGGCCAATGCTGCCTGGCTGGTGTGAGGCAGGCGAAGGCCGCATGGTTACCTGCCTCTTGGTAGCATCGAGCTTGTTCTTACTATCAACAACCATGTCAGGAGCTCAAAATTCTGTAATCCTGTAAAGTCGTTACCTGTGAGCTCCCTCTGCAGTTCAGTGATAGAGGTCGGCCTTCGGATCCCGAGGTTGCATGTTCAAACCCAAACTTAGGCAGTCGGTTTTTCGAAGGGCGGAATAAAGTCCATTCTTCGTACTATGTTGGCATGTAAAAAAAAATCTCTGGTGACAGAGTTGGTGTTTACCCGATAAAATTAAATCTCAACCATAGGTCGCCCAACAGAGATCTAGTTTACTCTGCCATCTGGTAGAGTAAAAATAGAACATCGAAACTGCTCAGGCAGACTTGAATGGCGCCAAATTAAATGCTTGCATATTCTTATTATTATTATTATTATTATTATTATTATTATTATTATTATTATTATTATTATTATTATTAATCTAATATTGTCAGACTGATTAAAATCGGCATTGTCAACAAATAGGTCGCGAATTAGCGATCAGCTGTATGTGATTTAAACTGATTGCGATAAATATGAATAGAAGTTAGCCTAAACTCCTATGCCATTATTCGAAAATACAGACATGTAAAATGACATAGGGAGTGGGTCGTAGTGAAGGAGGGGAATAAGAAATTATAGTATTTGAGGATATTAGGTCGTTTTGCAAGAATTGTAGGCTGAAGCTACTAGGATTGTCTCGAGAGCAATATGAAGGAAACCAGTCAGAGGCAAATGTCACTCCAAAGTAACTAGACTCGAGATAGAAATAGAAGTGTAGTTCATTCCAGGGCTTCCAAAGTCAAGGAGAAAGATATTGAAGACTTAACTATGGAAGTCATCCATGATTTGCTCCGTATATACCTGTACACTTTCTTAAAATTATTGGAGTATTTAGTGTTTTCTATCGCTTGACGAATGATTCTAGGTGCACATCGTTTCTTCAAGTGACAAATGTTGAAACAAAAATGATTTAATAGCCATGCTCTGCCACAGTAGACTTCTCAGGCTGGAAAAGACGTAAGTGCCTACGATGTTCCATAGCCCTCGTTGTTACCAACATACGCATGCTTGGAATCACACATATTCCAGCACAGTTTAATCCAATAGGATCTTCAGATTATATTAAATTGTTTATAATGATATGCCGGCCCCGTGGTGTAGGGGTAGCGTGTCTGCCTCTTACCCGGAGGCCCCGGGTTCGATTCCCGGCCAGGTCAGGGATTTTTACCTGGACCTGAGGGCTGGCTCGAGGTCCACTCAGCCTACGTGATTAGAATTGAGGAGCTATCTGACGGTGAGATAGCAACCCCGGTCTAGAAAGCCAAGAATAACGACCGAGAGGATTCGTCGTGCTGACCACACGACACCTCGTAATCTGCAGGCCTTCGGGCTTAGCAGCGGGCGCTTGGTAGGCCAAGGCCCTTCAAGGGCTGTAGTACCATGGGGGGGGGGTTATGATGATATTGGGCTTATAGATAGTCTTGATATGATCACTCCTGAAAATGTTGACAGTCCTATCCGTGACAGATTGTACGTTTGACAAGAAGGTTAGACTCACAGGAGAAGAATCACGTGACTGTCTATCTTTTGGCTTAAGATGTAATACTTCGTCAATCTGTTTCATTGAATAACCATTGCTCATGATGTCCTGGTTAGGAATTTAGCCCACTTTTTAACTTATCCTCCTTACAAACCTCCCTTACTCGGCTGATAGGGTCTTAAGCACAGCACGCTTTTGGCAAGGATGGTGGTGAGATGACCTATGAAGATACTGTATATATTAGTATGGATGGTAGATCGAATGACCTGAAGTTCCATCAGATTTCCTCGAAACCAAAACATCCAAGAACAGCAAACAAACTCCACATTAAGCCACCACGCTAATTTAATGTTTGGATGTAACCTGTTCAAGTGATCCAAGAATCTGAATAATTCATGTTCACCATAGGGCGAAATAATAATTGTATCATCAACATATCTCAACCAGGTGGAATATTTGAGTGTGCAAGATTGAAGAATGCGTTCTTTAAAAGCCTGCATATAGAAACTGGCGAAGACTGATTCCAATGCCAATCCCATTGCATGTTTTCATATATTGTACCATGGAGACTGTGGTGAGAACAAGGTGAAACAGGTTAACGGTGTCACTAGGATATTTCTTATCCAACAGGAACAAAGTGTCCATGATTGGACCCATAGTGAACACAGGCACAGTGTCAAAACTGACTAGAATATTATTAGGAGATACGCGTAGATCGGATAAAATACCAATATATTGCGATGAATTCTGATGGTTGCTCCATTACTTATGTACGGCTTAATAAGTACTCCGAGATATTTGACTAGGTTACATGTTGGGGAACCTATACTAGTGACATAGTTCTAAGGGGACTGTCTTGTAGATCTTAGGAAGACCATACAGGTGGGGAACTGCGGAAGCCTGCTGACGCAAACTATAGGAAATGCCATTCGGAATCGAGCTAGCTTTAAGAAGATACGCCGTTTCCATATCAACAGGGTTGGAAGGATCATTCCTTAGCACCTTAGAGAATATCAGTGAGGGGATTGATCTTGAAACCGTTACTATTATCAGACATGTCATAATCTGAATGGGCCAATCCTCGTTGTACATGGAGGGAGGGTATGTCAGTCCACTTCCTAGTGAACCTTCTAGCCATTCTGTGCAGTGAATTGTCAGACACACTTAGCTCAGCTAGTCTGGATTTCAGGCACTGATCTTGTGGTTCCTGTTGAAGGTAGCCAGGTTTCTTGTTTGCCGGTTCCAGACTGATTTAAGATGGGGGACTCTGAATAGTTTCCACTGCTTGCGGGTGCGGTTTTTGAGTTTCATTTGATTCAGGATTTCTGTTTGTAGAGTATCCGTCCTTGTCCTGGTCACAGAGGGTCCTACGGCAGAAGATTCAGCAGCAGAGATGACGGTGGAAGTTATCTCTGCTGTTAAGTAAACTATATCCTCAGGTCCCTTCACACAGGGATTGCCATGGAGATGGGATTGAATGTAGTGTCTGAAAGCTGGCCAGTTAATTTTTTAGAGATGGAGGTGTGGTAGGCCCCGCAGATCACACATTTGGGTAGACAATGGCACCCACCGGAAAGGTGGCCAGACCTTTGGCACCTGAAGCATTGAACTGGCCCAGTGGGACTGTTGAATTCCTCACCTTTAATGTCGGTGTAGAGTAGATGTTTCAGGTCGAAGATGTTGATGTCTTCTGCGTGGTTGGTGTTGTAACAAGGAAGTGTGGAAGCTTCCTTTTTTTCTGTACACCCAGCTGCGCCACAGAGGAGATGCGGAAACCAATAGCGGTGAGCTCTTCAGCGATTGCCTCCGGATCTTGCGTGTGGTCGAGACTACTAATAACGACTTTCCTGTACTGTCGGTCGACGAGGAGTCGTGTATGGTATTTGTGCAAGATAAGGCCATCCACTATACCCCGTTTTATCCGGAATCAAAGTCAGAAGTCCATAAGCTTAAAAAAGGAAAAAGGACACAACTCATTATGGGAGTAGTGGAATAGGTAATTCACTCAGTCTGAGAGTGAAGCCACTTTAGAAGATAAACCAAGAAAATAATCAAAATAAATTTAATTGTTGTGTCTTGATGAAATACGTCAAGAGGTATTGCCGTAAATGTCAATACATTAATTCTTCTTCTTTCATGTTTACCCTCCAGGGTCAGTTTTTCCCTCGGGCTCAGCGAGGGATTCCACCTCTACCGCCTCAAGGGCAGTGTCCTGGAACTTCAGACTCTTGGTTGGGGGTTACAACTGGGAAAAATGACCAGTACCTCGCCCAGGCGGCCTCACCTTCTATGCTGATCAGGGGCCTTGTAGGGAAATGGGAATATTGGAAGGGATATACAAGGAAGAGGGAAGGAAGCGGCCGTGGCCTTAAGTGAGGTACCATCCCGGCATTTGCCTGGAAGAGAAGTGGGAAAACCACGGAAAACCACTCCCAGGATGGCTGAGGTGGGAATCGAACCCACCTCTACTCAGTTGACCTCTCGAGGCTGAGTAGACCCCGTTCCAACCTTCCTACCACATTTCAAATTTCGTGGCAGAGCCAGGAATTGAACCCGGGCCTCCGGGGAGTGGCAGCTAATCACACTAGCCACTACACCACAGTGGCGGACCAATATATTAATTATGTGCGATATGCAACTTTCTCCATTAATTTTTAACCATACTAAGACAAAGGTAAAACAAGAGTTTCACATGACAACTAAGTCTAAATCGTAAGTGTCCAGGTCTTCAGCTTTACAGGGAAGTGAAACATTATTTTCTTACAAGTTGCCTTATGTTGCACCGACACAGATAGGTCTCACGGCGACAATGAAACAGGAAGGAGCCAGGAGTAGGAAGGAAGTGGCCATGGCCTTATTTAAGGTACATCCCCAGCATTTGCCTGGCGTGAAAATGGGAAACCACCCAAAACCATCTTCAGGGCTGCCGACAGTGGGGTTCGAACCCACTATCTCCCGAATACTGGATACTGGCCGCACTTACAGTAAGTGACTGCAGCTATCGAGCTCGGTGGAAATATAACCACCTGTATATAACTTTCCTACCCGAAAATCTCGTTTGCTTTGGACAGGATTCGAACATGGTCATATAGGAAAGAAAAATACGAGGACACTCAGCTTTTTTCCACACTGGTAGGAGAATGTATTTTCCTTGGAAGTTTAGATTCCTGTGTGAATACAAAATGGATATTACTTTCACTGAAATTATTTCCTTTATTTTATTTACAAAGGTTTAGCCAGGCTCACTTGTGAGGAGCAATGAAAGGTGCCACAGCAGGTGAAATACAGTGAAACGTACCATGACATAGCTTTAGCCATGTTCACGTGTGAGATACAATAAACGGAGCCATGAGATATATTTACCAATTTTCACGTGTGAGATGCAATGAAAGGTGCCATGACGGAGTTAACCATGTTCACATGTGAGATGCTTTGAAAGGTTCCACGACACAGGTTTAACCATGTTCACATGTGAGATGCAATTAAAAGTGCCACCACACAGGTTTAACCATGTTCGCATGTGAGATGCAATGAAAGGTGCCTGGACGGAGTTAACCATGTTCACATGTGAGATGCAATGAAAGGTTATTCTTCTTCTTGAGATGTTTTCATTCCTCGCCCGAAGGGCGGGGCGGGCCCCCCTAGAGATTGACGCTCTCTCTCGGGCCCGGAGGTGTGAAGAAAGGAGGTCGGTGTGATAGATGAGAAAGATGGGTAATGTGGCTACGTTGTTAGGAATGAGCTTGGCTGGGGAGATGAAAGAAGTGAGGATTTACGCAGGAGTACAGAGAGGGAAGTTGCGAGAGGGGATAAGGTGATGTAGTGTAGAAGCTATGTGGGAAATGACAATCGTGAGTTGTGGTAGATGGTCTGGTATAGGTGGAAGGAATTAGATATGAACAAATGGGGTAAGTGGACAGACGTGTTGTGTACGGTGAAAAGGAGGATGATCGAGCCGGGTGTGAGGACGAGATGTGGAATGAGGATTTCTAGCGTGGGGAGGGGAACGAGAAGGTTCGACAGTATGGAGACGGCCGTAGAGGATGACACCATGGGAGACAATGTGGTCAACTGCTGCTGCGCTGTTGAGTTGGAGACGGATTAGATAGGTTGGGCCGTGGGTGTTAAAGATGCGAAACGCCCTCCAGATGGGTATGGCATGACGACGAAGTTGATGATAAACTTCCCCTGGCGAGATGAGGGTGTCGACGCCGCGAACGACGCAACTGAACAGTGCGAATGGAGTTGATATCGATGGCGTTGGGCGGTCGGCGGCTGCTGCAGGTGCGGTTGAAGATGGTGGCAACGCTGTTGAAGGCGGTAACGGAGGTTGACGGGTTGTTGCTGGTGACACTGTGGATGGCGGCAACGAAGGTTGACTGGCTGCTGCTGGTGCGGCTAAAGATGGTGGTGACATAGTTGATGCCGATAAAGATGGAGCTGGCGTAGACAGTCGGTAGATGCGATGGGGGTCGGGGAGGATTGACGTGGAAAAGAAGGTTGACATAACAAGCGATGGATGGGACGATGTAGTAGTGGTGAGGGAATGGGAAGAGTAGGTGTGATAAATGACGCTATGGTGGTGGTGATTGTAGTTGTAGGCATGGTGGGGGAAGGTATTAGGGAGGCTAACGTCCAACGAGGAGTCGGCCTATATGCTTTGTTGGGTCGGCGGGAGCGGATAGTGTAGCCACCCGTCGGATCAAAAATAGCAGGAGAGTCTTCTGCGACGAGTTGTGTAGTCTACATGAGAAACGTCGATGAAATACCGTGAAAGGTTCCACGACACAGGTTTAACCATGATCACATGTGAGATATGCAATTAACAGCGCCATCACACAGGTTTAACCATGATCACATGTGAGATGCAATTAACTGTGCCATCACACAGGTTTAACCATGATCACATGTGAGATGTAATTAACAGTGCCATGACATAGGTTTAACCATGTTCGCATGTGAGAAGTAATTAAAGATGCCATGACACATGTTTAACCATGTTCACATATTAGATGCAATTGAAGGTGCCATGACGCAGGTTACCATGTTCACATGGGAAATGCAATAAGAAGTGCAATTACATAGGTTAAACCACGCTCACGTATCCTGATGTTTTCATATTCACACAACACACCACACTACCAGCCACCACAAAAACACGCAATGGTGATTATATCCCTCCACATAGGTTGGCGTCAGGAAGTTCATCCGGCCGTAAAACAGGGACAAATCCACATGTGTGACACAGTTTGTACCAGCGACCCCACATGTGTGGGAATAGCGATAGAAGAAGAAGAACACATATCTTGATGTTCATAACATATTTGTAAATTCAGTGCTGTGTATTTTGCCGCATAGTGTACATGGCTATGTCCTCTATAGGGAACAATACATTCAGCGTGGAAATATACTGTTTTGTTTTGTATGAAACTTTTTGGGTGGTAGTCTACACATGTGCCGGTTTTCGGTGCCAGCAGAATAACAGAGTAAAGTAAACCTATCGTCAAGGACAACAGAAGCATGATATTACAGCGAAGATATAGAGAGTTTTCTTGTAAATGGCACTTACGTCATTTTTTATACATGTTTGTTTTTGTGTTAAATATTCTTGTCAGAGTGACGTGTGCGTGCTCCAGTATAACACCGTGCAAAGACGTTTAAGTCAAGCCCAATGTGAAAACCCGCGAGCACGTCATTCTAACAAGAAATTTTAACATAAACACAAAAGTGTTAAAAATAACTTACTTGGTGTTTGCAAGAAAGCTCCTCAATTATTATATATAAACAAGTTTGATTGCGCTATTTAAATTTCTCTGATTCGGGGTTGGGTTTTTGTGTCGTCTTCATTATTAGAATTAATCCCAGGTTGGGCCACATTCTCACACCTGCGCAGGTCGCCTGTACTGCATCAACTCGAAAGACCTGCACTAGACCCCTTCGCAGGCCACACACCATTATTTATAGTACGCTATTCTGATGTATGTATGTATGTATGTATGTATGTATGTATGTATGTATGTATGTCTATCCCGTAGTCCCGTTTTCTGATACGGGGTGGGGGATGAGGTGAGATGAAATTCTACGGCATGTTTTACGACCGGATGCCTTTCCTGACGCCAACCTCAGTTGAGGAGCTAACGAAGATTGCCTGGAAGCGAATATGGGAAGCGACAAAGAGTCATTCTCAGGACAGCTGACGGTGGGATTCGAACCCAGTCGTCTCCCGAATGAAGAGCTTAGCTCCATTGCTAACACGTGCGGCCACTCAGTGCACTATTCTGATTTGTTTATATAAAAACTGAACATACATACATACATAGTACGTAGGTGTGATCATACAAAACCGATAATTTTGTCGCGAAATACAGCTGTTGAAGTTTCTGATATTCTTACACGGGATTGTTCACTAGGGCATGAGCTAAATAATCAGCCATTTTTATGTTGACTAACAAGTTGGCAACAAGATGAACTTTTCTGTAAATACACGTGAAAAATAAACTATTTTAAGAAAGCAGTCCAAAATAAGATGGAGAGGAGGGAAAGTTTTAAATGCTGAAGTTTGTGGAATGTCACTTTGGCGCTGCGAATTTTACCACATTTTCGAACTCCATTGTCTCGTCATCATCATCACCATCATCATCATCATCATCTGTTTACCCTCCAGGTTCGGTTTTTCCCTCGGACTTAGCGAGGGATCCCACCTCTACCGCCTCAAGGGCAGTGTCCTGGAGCTTCAGACTCTTAGTTGGGGGATACAACTGGGGAGTATGACCAGTACCTCGCCCAGGCGGCCTCACCTGCTGTGCTGAACAGGGGCCTTGTGGAGGGATGGGAAGATTGGAAGGGATAGGCAAGGAAGAGGGAAGGAAGCGGCCGTGGCCTTAAGTTAGGTACCATCTCGGCATTCGCCTGGAGGAGAAGTGGGAAACCACGGAAAACCACTTCCAGGATGGCTGAGGTGGGAATCGAACCCTGACCTCCGGGGGTGGCAGCTAATCACGCTAACCACTACACCACAGAGGCGGACCACTGTCTCGTAAAACCTTCAAACTTCTACACTACAGATCAAGATTAATTAACTGCGTTACTCATATTCATGTCCTTGCAGATATGGATTTAAGGCTTCTGCTAGACAGTTCTTAACTTAATTTCCAAAACACCCATTTTCCACACTTATGATACAGATGCCATTTCTGGTGATTGTCAGTGTTACCGTATTTTTGCGGTAGTTATGCGTGAAAGAAGGTGCGGGTTGGTGAACAGGTCTCAAGCTACGAAAGTAAAATTAATTTAAAATTTAACAAGGTTATATTTTCTTTTCAAAAGAAATAACAAGCATGGCAGGTACAGAGTAGCAAGTCAAAAGGTAGTTACAATATTTACAGGATTTGGGCTTCGCGCCCCGACTTCACAATGCTTGGGCAATCAGCCCAACCTTACTTCAAAATAAGAATTAACAGAGGGGCAAAAAAAAACCCATTCATGCTCAGGAGCACTTGCTCCAATTTACACCGAAAAGCCTCCTCGAGGCATACAACACTCAATTTTCGAAAAAGAGCCACTCGCTCTCAACTTTAAGCCTCTCAAAGGCTACACCAAACTCCACCTTCAAGTTGTCCTCTCTGGACATAGACACAGGGGTAACATACCCAACCTACTGAGGTCTATTAAATGAAAAAAGGGTAATTACATGACCTCAAAAATAACAATTTGAGAGGAGGCGATCTGCACTCCTAATGTATTTGTTTCAAAACCTAATTTGGCTCTAGGCCACTGATGCAAGGGCTAATCCCATACTACGGAGGTGACTTTAGAAAAGAAACAAATTTACATAATGTTAAGGAAGAATAGGTTGAGAAAATAAGTTCACCTCAAAACAATATGAGTGGGAGCTCGAGAGGGTTAAGCACTCTCTATCCCAATATGTAGTTTAAAAGATAGAATAGATACCAGTTTCTTTACATTTTAAGGAAGGTTACATAATGGAAAAACTTCGGACCCGCCCCGAGAGTTAAACTGCTGAGCAAGCAAGAAAAGAAGTAATTAATCGGCCATTACCTGGTTGTTGACCTCTGCCGGAGAAAGAGGCGCTTCCCGCCCCCTGCTATGTACTTTACACACTGAAAGATGGAACAGAAGTGGCACCGAGACCCAAAAATCAGCAGTTTATATCCTCTTGCGGAAAGTTCGAGGCGTTTAGGGGAAGAAAACACCCGCCCACAATCACTTTATTGGGTAGGGTACAGCAACATATCCCAGTTGGGGGAAGATACATCGGATTGGTCAGAAATTAATTAAAGAAATTCGGGATTGGCTAAATACAAAACAAGGGGAAAGAGAGGGGTATACAGCCAACTTAAACAATAACAGAAAGAAATTTAACAAGAAACAAACTTTTGAAATAAAAATTTCTCAAAAAAAAACAGTTCTTTCACTCCGCACTAGGGTGCACTATTGTTGATCTTCAGTAGTGTCCTCTAGAAGAGAAAGTTCACACTTCTTACTACAAGCAAAACAAAAATACGTCGAAAATGACACAGTTCAAAAACTCCAAATTTTCCACGTAGTGACATCTTCTGAGAAACTTGAAAATTAATACCGTCAATAAAGTTCAGACTTCCTCCAGCAGAGGAGTTTCAATTGGCGCACATTTTAAATTAGCGGCGTGGATGTGTACCGCCCGGTACAGACAGTATTACTGTATACAAGATAGATGCCTAAATTTGTTTCTATATGTTTTCTTTCGTCCTTTCTTTCTTTCTTTCTTCCACCCTTTCTTTCTTTCTTTCTTTCTTGTGTTGATGGCATAATTATTTAATAGCTTTAAAATGTGCTTTACGAGAGCTTAGACTGGATGAGTAGTTTATATGCCTGATCATAGTTCAGATATATTTAGTCCGACTCGTTGGCTGATCGGTCAGCGTATTGGCCTTCGGTTCTGAGGGTCCCGGGTTCGATTCCCGGCCGGGTCGGGGATTTAAACCTTTATTGGTTAATTCCTACGGCACGGGGGCTGGGTGTATGTGTTGTCTTCATCATCAGTTCATCCTCATCACGACGCGCAGGTCGCCTACGGGAGTCAAATAGAAAGACCTGCACCTGGCGAGCCGAACCCGTCCTGGGATATCCCGGCACAAAAAGCCACACGACATTTCATTTCAGAGATATTTAGAGAAAACTCACTTTAAATAATTATTGTTGGAACTTTTAATTTTTTAAATTTTACCATTAGAATGTTATCTACTTTTTTTTTAAATTTCGTAGTCCGGCAAATGTTGGGTGTTACATACATTCGCAATGACAAACTTGTGAATAATTTCGAAGTGATTCTAGTCTTACGAAATAGAGAAAACCTACTTTGTCCAGAAAATTATCTACTTCCAGTACGAGATCTGCAATGGAATTAAGGACACCACATACGGTATACTGTATATTGAGGTGATATCAAAAATCAAATCAAAAATCTCTTTATTTGCAAATGAGGTGTCTACCTCGGTGGCAAATGGTACACTAAAATACATTATTGTCAAGCACTAAATTTTAAATTAACAAGAGAAGAATTTTTTTTCTAGAATACAATAATATACAATTTATGCTTAACAATTTTTTTCTATTAAACAAACAGATTATCCTTAATAAATTTATATTGTTTACAAAATTCTACTTATAATATCTCCTATACTTACAAACATAGTCAACTCATATAAAGTATGTGGAATTACTTCAAATAGTGCTATGCAACTGGTATAAGATTAAAATTTACATTGCATTTATTTACGTTTTTTTTAACCCATTTTGGAACCTAAGTAGCAAACGACCTGCTACGTCTTAACCAGAGCCCTCTTTTGTCACCACTTTTCAGAGTTCCTGAAAGGCCTTTACAGCTACCGTAGCGGTCCCAGGGCCCTCGAAGTCCCCACTGTACTTCACCCCTACAGGCAGTCCCCTACTTTGGCTGTCCAAACTCCATGGACCAGGGGATGGAATTAATTTTTTTTAACACACATTTTTTATTTACAATAGCCTGCACTGGTCGAATGCCCTCTAACATTTCATTTATTTTCCCTGTTACTGTTTATATGCAGTAGAACTGACAGCTTCCTCTCTAAAAGCTACGTTACACGCAAACAACTTGTACGTTCAATACTCACTTGACGTCAAACACCGAAGACGACGATCTATTTTTATCCTTGCCCTACTTGAAACTCCAGCTGTGCCCCCTGGTAAACAAGCAATTGTCATTCACCTTGCTGATAAGGAGTGTTCATTGAAGGATGCAGCGGAGAATACAATGAACATAAGTCACGCATAATTAATATGATCTGCGGAAGTGATGATTTGGCGGTCTGAAGGTCACCAAGGTCACGGTTTGAGTTCTGTGTCATAACAATAGTGACATAATGAAATGAGTGAGGAATTTTTTTCAGCCATAGACCGGGTGCGAGGAGTAGTTGCTTAGGCTTTTTAAGTTAATATATCAACTTTTGATTTCCAGATGGTCAACAAGGGAAGTCCCTCCAGAATGGTAAAGCAGCTGGATTTGACGGTGTATATCCAGAGCTACTGAAGAACTGTGGCCCCGCAACTGTATGCTGGCTAGCGTCCTTCTTTAGCAGTATACTGCTCTCTGGACGTGTACCCCCATTATTTAAGAGAACCAACATCATCTCAATACTGAAGCCAGGAAAGGACCCTTCTATACCCCAGAGGTACAGGCTAGTTTCGCTACTGAGTGTTACATATAAACTAATGGAAAGGGTAATTCTGAACAGGATAGCTCCTGCAATTGAACACCTGATCCCAATAGAGCAAGCTGGGTTCCGCCCCAAGCGAGACTGTAGTGACCAAGTCCTTGCCTTAACATCATATCTGGAGATTGGTTTTGAGAAGAAATTTAAAAATGTTTCTTTCTTCCTTTGTCTGTCAGCGGCCTATAATACTGTTTGGAGAGACGGTCTCCTCCTGAAGCTAATCAAGATTGTACCTTGTCTTAAGGTGATTACTCTCATTGATAATGTATTGAGCAATCGATTATTCCAGGTATTCTATGAAAGTTCCAGGAGTAGATTTCACAAATTGAATAACGGCTTACCGCAGGCTTCAGTCTTAGCCCCTATACTGTTCAATTTGTACATCCATGATATCCCAGAAACCATGGCTCGGAAATACATTTATGCCGACGATATAAACCTAACAGTACAGAGATCTACTTTCAAGGAGGCTGAGGATATACTGTCTGAAGATCTACAAGTGATGGATGAATACTTTAGGAAGTGGAGACTTCAGCCAAGTCCTTCGAAGACGGAAGTACCGCATTCCATCTTAACAACTTAGAGGCTACTTATCAACCTAGGATGTGGTTCAGGAATCAACTTTTGAAATACAATAGTACACCAAAATACCTAGGTGTAGCTTTAGACAGATCACTGACATATCGAAGTCACATATAAAATTAAAAAAAAAAAATTAAAAAAAAACAGCCGCTAAACTTAAGACCCGGAATAACCTGCTGAGCAAGTTAGCTGGAACTTCATGGGGAGCTGGCGCCAATACTTTGCGAACTACCGCCTTGGCAATGGTGTATTCTACAGCTGAGTATTGTGCCACAATGTGGTTAAATAGCTCTCACTGCAATCTAATTGATATCCAACTTCGCCAGGCTATGCGTATTGTATCCGGCACGCTGTACTCAACTCCAGTGCAATGGTTACCTGTCCTTTGCAACATCTCTCCCCCTCATATAAGGAGACAACAAGCACTTAATAGCTTATGGTGCAGAATAGTGAAGAATGAGGCCCTTCCTATACATCAGGATATAAAGCAGCACACTACAACTAGGCTGAAATCAAGAAAACCAGCGTGGAAGACAGCTTTGGACCTGTCATGTCTTCGGTTCA